>NC_090999.1:39161666-39473333 GCF_041146395.1 Eulemur rufifrons | reverse complement strand
AGCTCATAGCATGGCAACTGGGTTCCATTAAAGTGAGCATGTGAGAGAATGAGCGGGTGAGCAAAATGGAAGCACAGTTATTCTGTAACCTAATCTTGGAAGTGACATCCCACCATTTTTGTCATATTCTAGTCATCAAAAGCATGTTATCAGCTCTAGCCCAAACTCAACGGGAGGGGATAATACAAGGGTACAAGTATGAGAAAGTCAGTGTTATTGGGAGCCACCTTAGAAGCTGCGTATCATAGACATTTAATGATACTTGGCTTAAAAACTAACCTACCCTAAAGGAATCCCAACTGGACTGTCTTAACATTAGGAGTACCCACATCAACGGTTTCCTTGTAAAACTGATGCAATATGCTTTGGTAGAGATGAACTAAAAGTAAACTGACAGATGTACTTACTAATAATAAATTTATATTTTTAACTAACTATAGATGCATTAGTTTAAGGCCATTTAGACAAGATAATATCAAGGCAGGTCAGCTTGCAGAACTCCATCCTTTAAATGGCCTTATAAATTAGGTCAATATGCTCTTCAAAGATTAAAAGTGCTCCTCCTCCTTTTCCCTAACATTTTCAAAGTTATACAAGTTCAAAGAAAATAGGCCAGACACTTTAAGAACTCAACACAAAATCTAGTTTTAGTAAAGGTAAGGTAATAGTAAATCTAAAAGTAAAATACCAAGTAAAACAGACAAGTTAATATACTGATATTAAGCTTATGAAAATAAGCAATTTTAAGTTTCCCTTTCATTTTAGAGGGAAGAGCCAATATATTGAACAGCATTGAATATTGATGTTAATAACCATAATTTAAGCTTCCCTCAAAGGTCCTATCAATACAAAAGGATTCATTCATCTTTGGATTGCTTACCATTTAATGCTGAGAATGCAAGTTAAAGCTGCTTAATGATATTTAGCAAACCTACACAAAGAAAAGTGAAAAGAAATCCTTAAGAAGGTACAAATGACTTGGTCTCTTAACGCCTGATGTTGACGGCACATTTACACGAAATCCTAAACTCTGAGTTATATTCCAACCACCAAATGCCACCTCCTAAAAATCAATTCGTTTTTGGTGCAGAGAAAGGACTAGCCTTCCAGATTCAAAGTGTTGCCTTTAATAGCACCTTTTTCCTTGAATCATTTCCTAAATATTTGATAAAAAATATCTGAAGCTTGCAAAACCTGGTATAATTTTTAAAAGGATATGATCATAATGCAAGGTTATAAAAGATATAACTGAGAATTGCACTTTAAATACTTTATGCATGGGCAAAAATTACTTACGAACAATCTATTGTAGTTTGCTTTTTAAAAGAGTAAACAGCACTACTGGGGGAAATCTGCCCTTTCTTTCAGCTGAGATAGCAGTTCTTAATGACATGATTATAATCACTAAGATCTGGAAGTTAAAGCCACGATCAGCTACTATTACTTGACATAAACAATTCCATGTCAACCACTGTTAGTTACAGTCAACGTGAGGATTAAAGCTAGTAACCTAAAGACTGTTGAATCCCTATAGTCCTTTAACAAGTCTCTGAGCCATCCAGTTCTCATGGCATTGACACAGTTATTTGGGGCTTAAGTTTGAATTTATTAACCTTACTTAAAAGAAGGCATGTCAGCCAAACTGAAAGGCGACTGAAAACAGGTCACCAAAAATTTAGTAAGCTTTCTTTTCACAGTAGTGTGAGTTAGCAATTGTAAAATCACTTTCTTTGTATTTTAGTCTTGAGCAAATGAATAAATAAATTGAGGATAATGGCAGCCAGGTTTATTTCTGTTGAAGGAGTTACAAATATGGAAAAGGAGAAGACTAGAAAGTAGTGCTAGACTGGAATTGAAGGCATCAGGATAAATCCATGGTTAATAGAAAGATAGTTATCTGTGTATGTATCTGTCTGCTGAGAGGGACCACAAGCAATGACACACCAGTAGCAATGAGCAAACCTGGCACTCAGATCTTGGTTCCTGAATACCATTCTCCATGGAAAGGAAGCAAGGTTTCTTGGAGAACAGCTGATTGATTCCAGGGCTGGGGTGGGAAAAGTACAAGATGAGCCTGGAACATTTTGTTGTACCAAAAAGTAAGAAAGGGCACAAAGAATGATGAGGACACACGTAAACGTCATTGATATGTTGGAGCTCCCATTGGTCAAATCTGGGACAATCAGAACATCGAAATAAATAATGATAGTAACTGTCACAGGCCTGTTGACTAAGAATCCATTAGTGCATTCTGTTATAAATAAATGAAAAAAATCAGTGAGGGAGAATGGGAAAGTCTTTCACAGAGTGTCAACTAGTAAATATTGATGAAATGATGGCGTCAGAAGATCAGTTACTCACTCAGGGACTGGGAGGATGGGCAGGTTTAAGTGTCCTATTGTCAAGCCTTCAATTTCTAGAAGGCCCAGTGACATGCCAAGAGCTGTTTCTTAATGGGGATACAATTCTCTGCTGTAGATGGTATCACCTTGCTCCAGAATCCCAGGGGCCTGTGTTGTGATTCTTTCACTAGACTTGCCATAAATTCCATATTGCATCTTTTCCCACCACTGACACCCTAGGGTCTGCTGGGTCGTATGATCCAAGTATGACGGCCACTTGCACTGAAGCCTGGAACAGTTACAGAGACCTTTTCTGCTCTGGCCCCATTCAAAGCTAGCAGCCTTCCATGTCACTTGGTACATGAGTGGGAGCATCACTCTTCATTGTAGAATGTGTTGCCTCCAGAACTGAAAGGGGCTTACCAAGTTCTATATTTCCTTATTGGTGGTAGAGGCTGCAAGTGCATCTATTCATCTTTTACTCTGGAGTGGATATTCTGATATTGCCCTGAGCACTGAACCTCTAAAAACTTTATTAAAGTAGCTGGTCCCTGAATCTTCATAATATTTATCTCCCATCCTCTGGTATGCATGTACCTTACCAAGGCCTTCAGCATACTAACCATCTCTTGCTCATCTTGTCCAATCAGTAGGATGTTGTCAATAAAATGGATCACCGTGGTATTCTGAGGGATATTGAGATGGTCCAGATTTCTTCATATTTTGACTGAGGGTACGAGCCAGAGTCAACATAGCCTGAGGAAAAAGTCTGAATGAATATTGTTGTATGTTCTACATGAAGTTGAACTATTTCTGATTCTCTTTTCCAATTGGAATGGAATAAAATGAACTGCCAAATCAATGATTGCATGCCATGTACCTGAGGCCTACTGATCTGCTCTAGCAGAGTCCAGCACAGCAGCTGAAGTCAGGGTTATTACTTGGTTAAGTCAGTAGTAGTCTATAGTCATTCTCCAGGATCCATCCAGCTTCTTTAGGAACCAGCTTGACAAATTAAAGATATAGGACTGGGACCATCACCCCTCCCCCATACTTCAGGTCTTAAATGGTGGCACTGATCTTCATCATTCCCCCAGGATATAACAGTGTGTCTGTCTTACTATTTTGGCAGGAGTGGGAGGCAGTTTCAGAGTGTTTCATTTGGCTCTCCCCACTATGATCTTAATCCACAGACCCAAACACCCTTAAAAAATCCAATCCCAGAGGTACTCCCCTTGTTCTTGCCAGTACATGCCAGCATGTCCCAGCTGGATTATGCTGAGATTTAACCCTATTTATTGGCTTGGCAGAAGGGAAAGACCAGTGTAGGGCAGTTGGGGGAGGAGGGAGAAAGGACTATTGCCTTGTGGCAACAGGCGGCTGCATCTTCCAGCACAGCAGACAGGCTAATTAGACCAGAGGGCCCAGAGTGCACGGCAGGGGCATCCATCCAGACCACTGTCTCACATTCAGGACCCTAGGTTTCTCTACCTTCACAGTAACAGACCTGCCTGGGGTAAATATTCAATGCTCAAATGTCTCTGGAGCTCTGACTCTTAATAATTAGCTCTTCAGTCTGCAGTTCAACTGAATCTATCCTTCCACTACAGGTGCTAAAGGCCTCTTTATAAGTTACCACAGAACATCTCACGCTTAACTAGTAACTGTTTGTTGACAGCTGTTTCTCATTTTCTGCCTGCAGTGTTTCAATACAAGTGGTAACCAGCCAACTCTGCTGTCTCTGTAGGCATTATTTTCAAATACCTGTACCATCACACCTACCACAGTATTTCCCTCCACTGGGACATTGTCCCAGCTTAACACTGGTGAAAATTAAGCAATGAAGCTGCAATCTTATGCCAAGGACTATGAGTGGCCCCTGCTACCGACCAGGGTGGCATCTTCTTGGTCTGCCAGGTAATGGATGGGCCTGTCCTAATTTTACCACCCCCAAAAGCAGATGCCAAGATAGGGTTAAATGTGTAAGATTTTTATCAGCAGAAACACTGAGAGAAGATGGGGAAGGAGCTGGGAAGGAATGGGTGGATGATCACTCTACCATGCGAGTGTGACCCCAAGTGTAAGAGTGAGATAAGGTAGGTTGGGTAGAAGTGTCCTAGACTGATAGGTAGCCTAAGGAAAGCTTGGCAAAGCAAGGGTGAGTCCTTGAGCCTAAGCTGGTTATTAGAGGAGTCTTATGTCTCCTAGAAACAGGCTTGCCTTAGTATCTCTGTCACGTTCAGTCACTAACCTGTGAGAGAAGAAAGGTCTTGGCACAGTGATGAATTTCAGAGCACAGCAACTGAGGCTTTTGGTCAATTAAGCTCCCTGTAGCTGGAGATCTGTGAGGTACATTCTCATAGTAGCATGATCCTACCAAGAGGCAGAGCTGAGATTCAAACCAGGTGGTTCTGTTCCAGAGTCTACACTCTCAACCATGGCACTAGAAGGCATTTCTTAGAACTGCAGAGGTCTGAAATAAATGTAGATTTATAAGGAGGTTGAGCCAGACTGGTAAGAATCATTAGGCTCCTCTAAGGAGTTTATATTTACTCTACAGACAATAAAGTGGGGAATAACGGGAGGGACACAACACATATTAATGTACATCAATATATTCCATATGCATGGGGATGGGAGCGGTGGCTCACGCCTGTAATCCTAGCACTCTGGGAGGCCGAGGCAGGTGGATCGTTTGAGCTCAGGAGTTTGAGACCAGGCTGAACAAGAGTGAGACTCTGATCTCTACTAAAAAAATACAAAGAAATTATATAGACAACTAAAAATATATATAGAAAAATTAGCCGGGCATGGCGGCGCATGCCTGTAGTCCCAGCTACTCAGGAGGCTGAGGCAGGAGGATTGCTTGAGCCCAGGAGTCTGAGGTTACTGTGAGCTAGGCTGACGCCACGGCACTCGAGCCTGGGCAACAGAGTGAGACTCTGTCTCAAAAAAAAAAAAGATAAAATAAAATAAAAAATAAATATTCCATATGCATTGTATACACACATAAATAGTCTACAGACCCATATGTAGCTTTAGTTTCCTGTGGTATAAAAAGATTTAGCAGATTTGAAAACAGACGCAACACAAAGTGATTCCTGGACTGTATATATGGTAAGACATGCCACCCTGCATTTATGGGAAAATGGTCAGAAAGTGCTGACAAAGCACTCCTACCTTTAAGGGTATAAAAGTTTGGGGGAAAAAAAGGACCCAAACTTATTTTCCATCACTGTTTATGAAAATCTTACCATGGTACAAGGCAATCAAAAATTCATTTAATTTTTACTATTTTATTAAAAATTATCTTCTACCATTTTTATGCAAAAGCATTCTTTGCATTTAAGCTGTGTGTTATATATGCATTTACAGGCTAAATGAGGAACTAAACCACTATTTATAACATTAATTTCATGAGAATCTGTGTAAGCTCCCAACAATCAACTTATAAGTGAATTCTATAGAGTACAACCTTTTTATTATAAAAAGGAAACTACATTAATTAGTGTTACTCATTAGTGTTACAAAAAACAGGTATTGTCAATATTATTTTATGGATATGGGAACCCAGACATAGAAGTATTAAATAGTTTCCTTGGTCCACATAAGATCAAATCTGAACCTAGAACTAGAGATTAAATCAGATTCTTACATACTCATATTCATTAACAGTACAACTCCACAACTACAGTGTAATCCAATAATGGAATATTAAAACCTAGAGATAAAAGAATCTCAAGAGAACACTGGAACAACTTTTCTGTCTGAAGGCAAGTTATTACTGTCATCTGCTTATTTCAGACAGTAGAAAATTAGTTGATCAAGGCCAAATCTAAAAACTTAGGAAAACTACAAATTCAAAGCCTCCAGGAACTCAATATACTCACCACTATTACTTATTATACTTCAAGAGGATACATATGAATCAGAATGAAGTTTTTGAATTTCAGACTGTTTCACTCCCTGACTTTAAGTCAGGAAACCTAAAAATGTCAACTGTGAACTCAGCAAAAGCAATTTAAGAATTTGGGACCAGGATGTCTTTAATTCTTAACAATTTAAGAATTTGGGACCAGGATATGTCTGCAAGTGATGATTTAGGAATCTATATTTATAGCCTGGCACCAGTAAATTTTTGTTCACTTTTTAAACTAGATTCCAAATAAACACGTTACATTTTGAGGGCCATTAAAGATATAAACTAGTTTTTAGAATTAGACTTTGGGATGCAATTCTAAATAATTTTCTCTGTTCCATAGTTCTGAATGAGAACTAATTCTTAATGATTGTAAGATTTAAAAGTAAACATAAAAATTAGGAACATTGGAAGAACTTTACTAGCCAATAACTACTTTTCACTTATCAGGGGTCTCTATAAAATTCTGAGATTGAGACACTTTACCTACAGGCAACCTATACCTCATCTCATTTCACAAAGGATTTAAAGATGTCTTACTATATGAACACATACAATAATGATACAGGATATGTGTTCTAGGAAAAATATATTTAAAAAGAAATGCAAGTATGCAGGTTAGGATGAATATTAAACATGAATTTCAAATTTGGCTCTTGAGCTTCCTGACAGTCAAATCAAAGAGAGACAAAATTCTCAAGATCAAAAAATGGCTTCCAAGACTTTTCTTAGAATCACATTCTAAAATGTCTTACATGGGACTTTATATAAAGGGCACTGTATAACCCAGAGGACAATGAATGTCCCTGCCAATGTCATATAGCAAAATGCAGTTAAAAAACGATACATGGTTACTTCAAGCAGCTTGCTTAGGTGAAAGCATAAGGCTCAAATTAAAATGCTCCTTGGTGAAGGTGATGGTGCTGGTGGCTGCTTTTGGAATACAAAGTTTTACACTGAAGGCTTCTTACACATGGACTAGTTTTCCCAAAGTGAAACTCTTAACTCAATGGCTAGGAGAACCTAGCACTGGAATAAAAGTTTACTTGACCAAAAGGCCTAATATTTGAACCTCTAGATTCAGCAAGAAAGCTTAGGGTCTCTCACAACTTTAACAGGACTGTAACCTAAGACTTCAGAGGGATTTCCTGGGCATTTTACTCCTCCAAAATGGTGCCTTCTTACCACAGAAAATTAGTTTGCAGCATGGGCACATATAGCACATTCTGGAGATTAAGCATTGTAAACAGTTTTAGTGTTAAAAAAGCAGACACCCAATTCTCAGTATTATGTGAACAAAATTCTGTAAACTACCCAAAACAGCAATATATAATCACCTGTATTGACTGTGCTCAAAAACCACATTGAATTGGTTCTAAAATGTATGGAAATGGCCATGCGCAGCAAGGAATAATCAAGGAAAGCACCTGCTATCTAATCTCAAGTATTTCTCCTGCAGTCTATATTTGGAATCACAAGGCTGGGAAATATCTAGACAGAGCATCTAGTCTGCATATACAGTTATCCCATTTTCAAAGATCTCTATTTAGATCTCTACTCTCTAGTTTCTTCTTATCTTAAATCTTAGCACCTACAGTCTAGGACTAATTTATCTTATCAATGGAAATTATTAAGCCACTAGTCTTCTTTAGTCTATCTTAACAAGATAACTAAAATTATTTTAACTTTTCTCCAAACTTTTATTTATTAATCCCTATACCTCTTCTTACGGGGGCATCTCTTATCACTTTCAAAACATACTCCAACAGTTTAGTACTTTATTATGAGCTTCACAAATACCCAGGATTTAAATTATTTCATGAATTGTTGTGAAACACAGTTTTATTTGTAAGTACCAATGTTATATCCTGAAATCAATTATTTAAAACAATGTTCTAGGCCAGGCATGCTGGCTCACACCTATAATCCCAGCATTCTGGGAGGCTGAGGCAGGAGGACTGCTTGAGCTCAGGAGTTTGAGACTAGCCTGGGCAACATAGGGAGACCCTATTTCTACAAAAACAAAAACAAAACAAACCCAAATTAGCCAAGTATGGTGGTGCATGCCTGTAGTCCTAGCTACTTGGGAGACTGAGGTGGGAGGGTTGCTTGAGCCCAGGAGTTTGAGGATGCAGTAGGCCATGATCACACCACTGCACTCCAGCCTGGGTGACAGAGTGAGACTTAGTCTCAAACAAACAAAAACCAAAAACAGACAAACAACAAAAAAAAATTCCAATGTTCTAGATACCGGGGTAAATGATCTCATATAGCTTACATTTTAGTGGGAAAAAACAGACAATAAACCAGTAAACAAGTAAGATCTCAGACTGAGGGAAGGGAGGGTTGTGAAAAAAATAAAAATGATGGGGTGGAGAGGACTTTTTTGACAGGTAGCACTTGATTTGAAACCTCTAGGAAGGCAGCAATCCTGTAAAGATGTGAACAGAATGTTTCAAGCAATTTTTGGCTAAAGAAGGTTTAATGAGTTATTCTGCTATATACTTACGTGCATTCCTTCTGAATTATATAACCTAGCACTGCTCCCTACTGAATCTTCTCGTTCTTATTTTGAAAACTAATTCTACCCTTTAAAAGCTTTTCAATGCCTCCTTAATTGGTGTATCTTTTAAGTTTAAGAAGTATGTTTTCTAATTTAAACAAGTATTTCCTAATAATATTAGCTAATAATATTTAGTTTAAGGGGTGTTTCCGCCAAATAACATTTAATAGTGGCTTAAAAAAAATACTCGAAAAAAATTTGTTTTACTGGTTAGGCCTAAATGAGTTTTCTAGAAAATAATTTGGTGATCCTTTGTAGGTAAAACAGGCCTAAAGGAAACTGATAAGAGTATGACCCATTCATACCAACCAAAAGATGAACCATTGACAGGTTGGTCTAGTATCAGTGCAACAGCCCAACAGAAAGAGGCTGATAGGTCACGTGTGTAGGATAAAGCAGCAAAACAATTGGTAAGGTTGGAGAAAAACCTTCCCCTGCACACTAGCTCTTTGAAACATGCTGCCACCACCTGGGCAGTAGGCAATTTTGAAGTAAAGGGAGATTTCAGTTATTATTAGTTAACAATTATAGTATCGGAAAACATACTTTCATATTATGAAATCAGCACTTTTTGTCAAGTCTTTGGACATTAAAAAAGAGCAAGTATTTTGGCCAGATGTATTTAAAATCCTGGTCTACTTTTAATGTTTCTGGTTCCTTACCTGTAAAATGGGTATATGAGTACAATCTTGTGGGGTTGTTTAGTCTCAGGATTAGCGATAATAGATGCAAAGCACTTCGCCCATATTAAGTACTCAATAAATAGCTTTTAAAAAATTATTATTCTCTAGTGTGATCCTTCAAATATCTACCATTAAAACCTGATGGCTTTTAAAAATCACATAAATGTGCCTATTAAGAAATGTATTTGCACTGTGTTTCAATGGAAGGAAAAAAATCTCACAAAACGAAACTTAGAGAAGCCAATTCCATCAAAGTCAAATATGTGAAGAGTTATTGCAGGGAAATAGCCATATGTGCAGCTGAGAGAGCTCTCAAAATCTTTTAGCCAAGACTAAATTATTATTATTAAATTATATTCGCTTATAATAATATTATCTGAATCTTATCCAGGTTTTACCCATCACAATTTTGACAGGGGTTAGAGTGAAATGTAACTTCGTACCAATCAAAGGAAAAAGACTTTTCGGTCAAAAAATGACATAAGACTGCCAGGGCTTCCTTCTCAAGAGAAAAAAAACTTAGAATCTTATCAGGCTCCATTTACAAAATATAACTGCAATACAGTACGGTAGTGCTGATCAGGCTGGTGGTACAATATGCTACACAGGAATTAATTTTAATAAAAAGGCTGACCCTACTTAATAGGGTAAGGTTTAGTTAATTTGGTTAAGGTTAAATGAATAATAAAATCTTATTTCTTAAGAGTAAATAACACAGACCTTATTTCTTTATTATTCTAAACTGGTATTCTGACAGACATTTGAGAGAGAATAAAAACCTAATTAAGGATAGGATCTTTTCAAATACAGAATAGAACTTTAAGGAAACTGGCAGTGATTTTCTACTAAATATCTTACTATGCTATTTATGAAGCACAAGTCAGAAAAATGACCAAATCTAGTCCAATTTACAGATTTTAAAGCTGAAAGGGCACTAGAGAACACCTAGCATGCTTTGAGGAAACAGGCTCTGAATGATTGATTCATCAGATACTCATCTGTACTGAAACAAAACCTGTGACTCTCAACACACAAGCTAAGACTCCTCACTACATAAAATAGTCCAAATTATCCGACCGAATTTTGACACCACCTTTCCTTCAGGCAATGCAAATTGCAGTAAGGAGCTCAGCTGTGGCAACTCCTGTGCTACTCCTGGGCTTGCAGCCTGCCCTGTAACTAGAAGCTAGTTCAGCAAAACTAGATTGTAAAGGCATAGTCTAGGCTTCCTCTTTATGCCCTTTATTCCCGCCCCTGTGCTTTTAACCAGGGATGCAAGAGAGCAACTACTGAGAGGCAGTAATTGAGAAAACCATCTGTGATTCAAATACGACACACACACATCAGCATCTGGAGTGAGGGATGCTAATAAATTCTGACCCTATCCTGGATTCACTATTTGGGCCAATTTAAAAAAATCAGTTACCTATAGCAAGTAAAGTGCACACAATCCAGTGACTGAGTCTGCTTTTTCTTCCTACTACAAGTACAGGCTAGGTCTGAGCAGCATAGGCTCTGAAACCACCATCCAGGTTTTCAAATGAGTAAGAAAACAACTGCTGGTAATACAACATACCAACATTAACATATGCCCAACAAACAATATTTTAGATCGTTAGATTATCTGCCAAAAGCCTGTTCCCTGGTAAATAATAGTTATTGTTGTTATACCTAAACTCGTTATACATGCCGCAGCTTGCTTCTCAAAGAGAACATTCTATAGTCTTTCGAGAATAAAAAACCTGCTTTATTTGGCACACAACAGAGAAGAGGTCTTGCAACATTTGCCAGAGGTAGTCAAACAGAGCAGTTCTGTGCAAGCAATCACAAAATTTGGTCACCAACCAAACCAGAGCTAATCTTTCAGTTCCTGTAGATTAGAAGACAATATTAACTCACCCTTTCTGCTTGTTGACTTTTGCATCCCTTTATTTGAGTACTGAAAGAACAAGTACTTCTATGGGAACTCTATGCCCTGACAGTTTAATTATTTATCAAGTTTACTTTGGGCAAGTACTGATCATTCTTTTGTGAAATGAGTTAGGTTCTTAAGTTAAAAACAAACAAAAACAAAAAATTCTTTTTCACACAGCATGGCTACATTTCCCCTTAGTAACAAGGTTCAGTGACTCCATCACAGCCCAGCTGCTTGTCACCTTTACGTGAGGATTTAACTATTATCCAGCCAGAAGAGAGGGGCATGCAGTGGGATGTAAACCAGGAAAAACTCGCCAGGATCCTTCAAGGGTCGTGGGGAGACCCTCACCTTGACTTTGGGCGGTTTGTGAAGACCAGCTCCTTTCTTGCCGCCACTCTTTGGTGTCAGTCGACCTCACCCACCCAGGACCCTCCAACTGTCCGGCTTCAGCAGGGAGGGAGACTGTTTCCCGACTGACCCAGGGGGCAAAGGCAGAAGACCGTAATAGTTTCGGACCTGCTCCTCGGAGCCTGAGGCCGCCCCACGCCTCCTCGCCCACCCCTTCGTTGCCCGAAAGTGGCCGGCCTAGGGCTCTGGCCCGGAAGCGAGCCCCGGTTCCGCCGCCCGGCCCGCGCGGCCTCACCTGCCGCTCCCCAGAAATATCGAAGCTGCCCCACCCCCACCCTGCTGCGTCCTCGAAGTCGAGGTCCTGAACCCCCACAACAATGGCGCATCCGGAAACTGACCCCTAGACTTCCTCACGCCCGGCTCGAGGCTAGGGCCGGCCTGTGGGCGGGACGTGAAGGCCGTGGCTTCCGCCTTCCTGCTTCCGGCCTGGCGGTGAGTTGGAAGTGGGGTCTGAGTCCCTGGCGCGACGTAGGGGGGACTAGTGGCGGCCGCTGGGGTGGTTTTGTCTCCGTGCCTAGCACTGGCGGCCGCGGCGCAAGGTGTGGCGGTGCCGACTCCGTTTTCCCTGGAATCTTCGGCTCTGCGGAGGGGCTCGCGCTTGCCAAGGCCGAGGGGCAGGGGTGAACATGGTTCCCGTGGGCCAGCGGCCGCATTAGGGTAAGGAAGGGTGAGTGAGCAAGGGGTAACATAAAGAGGAATAGGAATACAAAGGAGAAAGTGCCGATGGCCGTAAAGTGCCACCAGTTGCAGCTTCAAGCACCGTCTGATCGGGAGATCGAGTCCGGGTGACCCTTTTGGGGCGGAAGATTAGTATTTATAACTGAAAGTGTGGCAGGCGTGGACCTTTGGGTCCGAAGTTGAGGTGCGGGAAGATGCGTGGCCTATGGCCGATAAATCTTTGTGTTAATGGCTAAAACTTTGCCATAAATCAGGTCCTTGATTCCCTCTCTACTGCAAAGTTCTTTTGCTTTTCTCTGAAACTTGCATAGTTTATTCATTACTGGGGTGGAGAAGCTATCTCAGTAGAACCTAGTTCTGACTGTGTGGGCTAGGGCGTACGAAGACTGGGACTAGGATATTTAACGTTTTAGGCATTTTCGTGTGTCTTCACTTGCAAGTAGAGACATGACTTTAGTTGATAATACGAAGAAGCCATAGAAAGACATTAAAACAGTGACAGTTTTCTTGAAGTGATGGGATTGGAAATGATTTTGTTTTAGCCAAAAACATTGCTGTCTCCTGATTTTTTAAATAAAGGACACGAATTGTATGTATAATAGATAAAACTTGTAAAGAGCAAGGCCAGTTGTTCGATTTTGTAATAATGTACCTAATTTAATGAATGAATGGCAACATTTTTATTATAAAAAGCTCAAGATCTAGGAATGGATATGTTGAGCCAACTGGTCTTTAATTTTGTAATTTTTATTTATTTTTTAGATACAGGGTCTTGCTCTGTCACCAGCCTGGGGTCTAGTGGCCTGGATCATAGTTCATTGTAGCCTCAAACTCCTGGGGTCAAGTGATCCTTATGAGCCTCTCCAGTAGCTACGAGTACAGGCATGCTCCATCAACCATGCTTGGCTAATTAAAAAAATTTTTTGTAGAGATATTGGGGGGGGGGGTCTCACCATGTTGCCCAGGCTGGTCTAGAACTCCTGGGCTCAAGTGATCCACTGCCTTTGGCCTCCCAAAGTGCTATGATTACAAGCATGGGCCCCCATGTCCAGCTGCCAACTTGTCTTTTACATGTCAACAAATTTAAAAATAATTTTATTATTTAAATAAATAACTTAGTAAAATACTTGATTTCCAGTAATTGGGATTTTCTTACAGAGGACTGACAATTGTGTTAAACTCAAATTAAGAAGAAATAAATACTAAATGCCTATAATTGACAGGTTAATTTTACATGTTATATAGGATGCATATATACAATATCGAGATTTTTCAGTTAAAGTTTTAGGATAATTATCCTGAAAGTGTGACTTAAGTTTTTTTTTCTTTTATCTGTTCTTTCCAACTGCAAGTATAGAATTTAAACCTCTCCGAAGTGTATGGTAGAACTCAAGAGGACTACAGACAACCAAGGGTGATCTAGAATTGTGATTGGCTCACTAATAATACCAGGACAAAGTTAAGAGATCACAACTCAAGCATAAGGTAAATGATAAATGATTTTTTAATCCCAGCTGAAATTTTAAGTGGCTGTATGTACACCTGTATCCTACCCAGGTATTCTAATATTCTACTTTGAGTAGAGGTTGACACAATCTGAAAGGTAGAAAAGCCTCTGGGGCAAAATAGAAAATGTCACTCAAGTACATTTTCATCCTCATTTGCTAGATGGCTGCCTTCTCTTTACTCAGAAAGGAACAAAATGCATGGCACCTGTTATGACTACTTTTCTTATTTATCATGTTTATTCCAATGGCGGTCATCAAAGCTGAAAGGGCATAAAATAGCACATTACTTTTTTTAAACACCAAATTTGATGATTTGTACTTTTGTTAATTAGTACTTAGTAGTACTAAGGATATGTCAAAAAATGACAAACAGGATTTAGCTATTTCCTGAATGAGTGTGGAAAACTCAAGATTCTTATAAAAGTCTGCCACTGAAGTTTGTCTTGAATATAGGAGGCATGTGAGAATATATAGTCCTTGTGACAGAGTCACGTGGTTTTTACTTTTATCGTCTATAACTTTATCTCTTTTAAGTGTTGTTACTCTGGTTGTCCTAGTTGAATTATTTTTTCCTAACTGGAGATGTTAGTACTTACTAAAATAATAGTAATTTGAACTTTTTAACAAAACAAGCAAATGAGTGATAATGGAATTCTGAAATTAACTGGGTGTATGATGAAACTTTTTCAAAATTTGATTAACCACATAGTCTTTCTCCTATTTATTTCTTCTGCACTCCCCCGCCCCTAGTTTTCCTAAGACTGCTACGAAGATGTTTGATATTAAGGCTTGGGCTGAGTATGTTGTGGAATGGGCTGCAAAGGACCCTTATGGCTTTCTTACAACAGTTATTTTGGCCCTAACTCCACTGTTCCTAGCAAGTGCTGTACTGTCTTGGAAGTTGGCCAAGATGATTGAGGCCAGGGAGAAGGAGCAAAAGAAGAAACAAAAACGTCAAGAAAATATTGCAAAAGCTAAACGACTAAAAAAGGATTGAAGGAATAAACAGGCTCTCCAACCAGAGGAAAATCATTTGGAAGATTATGCAGCTTTGGAAGGACTTACTAAGGTTTCTTTCTTGTATTTCTTGACAGTATTATTTAGTAAAGGAAATTTGACCAAATGGAAGAATCATGCTAATTCTGACCTCAATATTGTAGTTACTTTTAGGCTTGGGTATAGAAATTTTTGTTGGTATCTATTGACAGTTATTGTAAATTGGCTTTTACTATGGTACAAATTCTTTATAACTGACTTAGTCATTTGCCATTTAGCAGTTTACATGCTGAAATGAAAACATCCTGTGGAGAAAAATGACTTTAGATTATGAACTTTTCAAATAAGCTATTTAAAATGAGGTCCTTTACTGGACAAAGGAAATTAAGAATGTAAAAGTCAGAAATGGACTCTCTGAGGTGAAAAGTATGCTTTGGCTTAAAAGAGATACAGCATATTAATCACACCTTTTATCATTGCTTATTTCTTAGAATCATTTTTGGCTTTCTCAAAGCAAAATAATGTTTAATCAATGAGTATTTCTATTTTCTGCATTTTTCTGATATTAGTCTTTGAGACAACTGGTAATTAGCAAGACATTCTGCATTTTTTAAATCTAATTTTATAAAGAATTCTCTTATCTTGACTATGTATAATACCACCTACTGGATATAACAATTTTTGTACTTAGTGAACACTGCCATTTTCTTATAGATGACTTGAGAAAAGTAATACTATGATTTATAGCTTGCAATAAAAATGCCAAACACTGTAGTACTTTGGAACCAGTTTATTCTTGTGCTAAGTAGAACTGTGTAATAGCTAAAATGTCTTATCAGATAATTTGCTTATTATATAGACACTTTTGTTTTTTATTCCATTCTTTGTTTTAACTTTTATGGTAATGATGTCCAATATTTTTTTTGTCAAACAGGTTCAAAGGGAAAATTAAAATTTCACATTTCTTTTGAAGAACTCTTAAAGAGTAACAGTTAAGTTATACTTCATAAGTGGTAAAGAAAGGCTTAAAATTTGGAAACATTTTGTTGGGCATAGTAATTGGGTAAAGAGAATAAATTATGTCAATGAGAATGTGCTATAATTAGAAGTAAAGAGTTAAAGTATGTTTCTGTCAGTTAAGTAGTATAACTGGACCTTTTCACTATTAAACATCACTTTTTTAAGTGCATGATCCATTAATTTTATTCACTGACTCAGTGTTTAATAGCTTATTGTTTTCTGCACTTCTGATAATATTAAATTATAAAAATTATCCAACAGCTCTAATTAAAAAATGAAACTAGATATTGAAATAAATTTCATACTTTTTTGTAAAGAGGTCCTGAGTTTTTGGTTTTCTTTTTGGAGAGGGTAACAATTTAAGTTAGATATGTTAGGCAAGTTAGCATTTCAATTATAGCTAAGCATCCTTGTAAAAGTTTAGGATAGTATTTCTCAAATCTGAGAACCTAAGGACCCCTGAGAATAAAACATAATGCTATTATTTTAGGTTATCTATCAGTTCCTACTTGCTGCCAGTGTGAGCAACATATTGCAACTGTAGGCACTGAAATAACTCAGTGATTAGTTAAGAGTTGGTTATTCAGGTGACTTAGGATATACTTTTTATATCATCACTGAAATTAAAACTGTAAAAAAAATGCTTGTATAGAACTACTAGCCCTAATGGGTCCTAGAGCCCAGTTTGAGAAAAACTAGGTTAAGGTATATCTAAAATATGTTTGGTTGGTTTTCTACAATCAAGCTGTTAATGGAAAAAAATTATATATATATATATATATATATATGTTTTACTTATGGTCACATTTTAGAATAAAAGTATTGAAGCAAAGGATATAGTCATAATTTTCAGTTATGTATTAAAACTGTGGTTTCACTGATTCTCTTGCAGCAATTTAAAGGTATTTAACTAAAAGTCTGTTTTCTGTAATTTCTGTTAAAGTCTTAACACATGCCAATTTTGTATTTGTTTAACATATGCTATTTTTTATTTCTTCAGTTTTTCCCAACATTTATAGAGGCTTTTTATACATGTGAGATCAAAATTTTATTATATTTGTGTCTGTGTGTGTGGGGGGTGGGTGGGTGGAGGGAGTAGAAAAGAAAGAATATTGTGAGGTTTGGAAATCTTCAGAAAATTCCATCTTCTCTCAATGTAGCAAACAGTACTATTGTTGAAAGAATCCCATTTACTACTATTTAGAATATTTCTTTTAAAAAATTGTCTATCTAATTATGTTGTTTCTTAAGTTCTGAGAACTAAATACAATCAATTACCTTTTCATAGTTGTTTTTGGGGGGAAATGAAGCTGTCTCCAGGCTGCCTATAAACATTTTATCAAAAATAAATAAATAAATAGAGGTTTATGTGTCAGAATTTGAGCCCTAGTGTCCATGTGATAAACTTCAGCCTGGTATGACTATATCAGATGTATAGGGAAATTTTTTACTTTTATTTCTTTATAATAAACTTGAAATAAGCTTAGGAAGTTGTGAGCTGGAAACCTAATGTTGAAATAGATTATAATTAACAGCACCTCACTAATTCCTTCCTTTATTATGCAAGGCAAGGGACACTTTACATTTTATATGGTTCTAAGTTGGAGGAAATTTGATCCTATGTAGGTATGATTGCTTTTCTGTTGGCAACTGGTTATATTCTGTTATTAAGTATGAAATCTCCGATTTTCTTAAGTACTAAGTTTGACAGTTGATACCGCTGGCATTTCATTTTAACACTTCTTGTTTTATTTTTATTGTGAAGGTACATCCTCATTCTTTCAAACACACAGTTTGGCTTGTGATTATCTTTCAATTCTTTTTTTTAGAGCAATTTCTGTGAAACCATGGATAAGTAAAAAATTCATGTTATTTTTGAATATGAGTTATGTCATGGAACCAGTGTAGTGCAGACAGCTTGAAATATCAACAAAGCATTTGGGAAGGAGCAGCTAATGAACACACAGTCCATCAATGGGTTGAGAAGTTCTGTCCATTATGATGATTTTAATCTTGAAAATGAGCCATATGGGTGACCTAAGACCAAAGTGGATAATGATGAGTTGAAAGCTGTAGTGGAAATGAATCCATCTCAACCTATGTGTGAATTAGCAGCAAGGTTTGACATTATTATTACAACAACATTGGACAAATTGGCAAAGTAAAGAAGCTGGATAGATAGGTACCACATGAATTAAACAAGCATGAGCAGAGAAATCATCTTGAAGCTTGCCTTTCTTTTCTGTCATCATATAAAGATGAACCATTTCTATACCGTATTGTTACATGTGATGAAAAACGGATTCCTTTTTGACAATCAAAAGTGTTCGGCACAATGGCTGGATCAAGATGAAGTGCCAAAACACAGTCCAAAACTGAATATTCATCCAAAAAAGCTAATGGTGTCTGGTGGTCCAGCGCTGGTGTTATCCACTACAGCTTCATGAAACCTGGTCAGTTGATTACAGTGGATGTCTGCGGCAACCAGGTGATGAAATGATGAGGATGCCTGTGATTAAGCAGCTGAAACTGGTCAGTAGAGACAGGCCAATCCTCTTGAAAGACAACGCTCGACTACATGTTGCACAAGCAACACTGCTGAAACTACAGAGGCTGGACTTGGAAACTCTGTCATCTACCATATATTCACCAGACCTTGCACCAACTGACTACCACTTCCAGGCTTTGGATCACTTCTTGCAAGCAAAAATATTCAGTTCTCAACAAGCTGTGGAAAACACCTTTTGTAATTTTATAGGCACTCATTCTCTAGGCTTCTTCGCTGCTGGCGTAAACAAGCTACCAAGAAGATGGCAAAACTGTGTTGATGGTTTAGGTGCATACTTTGATTAATTGTACTGCTTCTTATTTGAGATAGAATAAACTAAACTTTTGATGTGAAATTGGACATTTCATATTTAATGACCTAACAAAATCACTGATTTACTTCATATCTGGAATAAATATTCAAGGACAAATTCTGCATTTCCCAAACACATTAGAAAGAGATTCCATGGTCAGATACCAAAAGTCTAAGGAACAAGTACAACTTGGACAAGTTTCTTTTCTGCATGATTTCTTGGAGTCTTTTAATTTAACTACCATGGATTCTCCTTCACACCTTCCTCCACCCCCATCCCCAGAGAACATAAGCACAGTTTGAGAAAGCTTAGTCTAAATAACCTCAGGTTACATTTTAAATAGTGTAGTTAATGAGCTAGCGTTAAAAAAAAAAACAAATCAACATAATGGTATTGATTCAAGGTTAATTAAATAAATGACAGCTAGAAATCTGTTTGTAAAAGTGGGAATGGAAAAAGATTATTTCCTCTAGTTTTGTTGGTTTTTAACTGCAGATATATAAGGTACAGCTAATAGGTTAGATTTATATTATTAAACCCAATAGCTAACAGCATTTTCTGCACTTCAGCAGTTTGTGTAATGTTAACCCACTACTGTGAAAACCAAAAATACACTGTATGCACGTACAGCAGAGGCACAGAAAGGAAGGAATTACTTCTAAGAAAGTACTTAAAGTATATATATTCTTTAATTATGTTAACTTGAACATTTTTACTTTTGAAATTAACAAGTTTTTTTTTGCATAGGTTTGAACTGTCTTGACGAAGACATTTTCATAATAAAGAATTTGCAAATGTCTACACGTAAGTATCTATAATATGAAAAATATGGTAGACAAAATAATATTTAATATTTTAATTGTGCTTGTATTATGTGTCTGGCCTTAAAGCCAAGTATTTTTTTTAAAAGTTGTTTGAAAGGTAAATCCTAATTAGGCTAAGATTATAGGTCAATTTTTAGGTAGGATATTTAACTCTGTTCCAACAACAACTAACAGTGCAACCAGTCATCCTAAACATGTTAGCCTAGAGGAAACGAGAGTGGATGGATTATTACAAACTTCATTCCCACATCTCAAAAATCACCTTAAAAGTACATGCCCACTAATGGTGGGCCAGTATTATCATCTTAAACATTTTCCTACAAGGACTCTTAATATAAGATTTTCTTTTGCTGCTTATATAAAACAGGTATTTTAAAATGAAAACCATAAAAATTTAGGTAAATTCTGCCATATTTCAAGATATTTATGAACAGACTATATGGCAAACATTTGCAAAAGATGTATATAGAATGCAGTTAATAAGTTAATAGGAATTTGGCAGTAGAAAAACTAGCATGTTAAAACATAATTTTTCCAGGATTTAAGAACATCTTAATCTCAATTCACAATCCAGTTATACTATAAATTATATCCCCTTTTATGCTACCCAGTGGCTAGTTTCTTTTTTTGCCTTTTCTATGACAATGTAGTCAGACAAAATATTTAACCTGATATTAGCAGGTCTGCTGGAATGTTGGTATTAGCACCTAGCGGCTTCTTGTCATTCAGTATGTTGTGGGCATTTTGTCATTTGATTACTTGTTTTAGTATAAATGCTTTATAAAGTAGTTGTATTTTTCTGCAGCATATTTCTTAGTTAAAATTTTTACCTGCTATTAAGTAAAAATTTTAACCTATGTGTTTTCAGGAATTCATTGTTAACACTTAACCAAGGATTTCTGTACATTATTCAGAGCATAAAAATTTGGGTCATTGAGTCAGTAAATATTTATTGAACACCTATTACATGCCAAACACTGTGAGAAAGGCTCTATAACAACAAAAACTTGGTTGTGCCCTCCAGATAATACACGATCCTTTAAAAATACTTTTGTATGTAATCAGAGTTTAAACATGTACATTGTCATCTATCTACATTTTTATTCAGTATACAAACCATTGGAGTCCTAACTATCCATGGAATTGATTGCACTTTTTTGAGAGCTCTCCTTTATTTTCCATTTTTTTTTTTTCAAAGTAATTTTTGAACTCCTGGAACTCCAGTTATTGCAACTTCTCTTTAATGCCCTTTCAGACTTTTGTGATAGATTATCTACTTCTATTGGTCCTAATTCCTTTCTTCAAACTCCAACCACAATCCCACCATAAGCTAGCTCTTGTCCCACATTCTAATCAAGGTCTTTATGGTTTATTTTTCATTTGTCAACTAAATTTTCTTTGCCTCCACATGTTTTATCCAAATTCATGTTTTTGATTAATACTTTAGAATCTTACAGGCTACCTCTCCAGAAATAATAAATATTTTCATTCTTTTTTCTAATTTAGCACTTGAGAGAGCTATTTACCCTTATTTCTACCAAATTATACCTGTGAGTGCTTCCTAAATGATAAGGATGTGAAATGTACTCACTCACAGCTATGACACTTCTCAAGGGAGTAACCCAAGAAGGAAAAAGAAATTTAAGCAAATTCATAAGCAGTGATGACTAAATCAAATGAAGGATTTAAGTATAAAAGAGTTTAGACTTAT
The DNA here is from genome assembly GCF_041146395.1 of Eulemur rufifrons. Taxonomy (NCBI): domain Eukaryota; kingdom Metazoa; phylum Chordata; class Mammalia; order Primates; family Lemuridae; genus Eulemur; species Eulemur rufifrons. The sequence continues at coordinate 39,451,902 of NC_090999.1, read as the reverse complement.
ATAGATCATAATCTCACATTTTTTATGCATACTAAAAATGAACTCTTAAGCTTAATGAAATAGAGAGCTATTAAACATTTGGAAAATACAAAATTAACTTTTTACTACTTTTATTTGTTAAAGTAGACACATTCATATAAATGAAAAGATTTTACCATAATGCATTCATTGATTGTGGCTCTTGCCATCTTGTGGCATCCAGGATCCTGGCTGAAAGGTTTTACCAGTGCTAGTGGGAGCCGCCGAGGGTTCTTCCTTTCCAAAGTATGGAGCAGAGGCATGCCCTTTGATTTGAGTTTGAACTGGTGGAGCGAAGAGTTCCTCTTTGGTCTCTTTACTAGGGAGTTTTTCATTTTCATAAAAAGTTTTGCTTTTTATTTTTATTTCTTCTCTATATTTTTCATTGTTTAGTATTTCCTGCATGTGTATATAAATAGCAGATATTAAAATTCTAGTTAAAACAAAAGTACAGTTTTTATGAATATAAAATTAAAGCATACATATAGATATACACATATAAATACATATATACATACTTGCTTTGCACTTAATATATAGATATGTATAGGATAAGTTTGAAAAAGCTGTATGATTATATACCAGTGCTATATGAATTAAACAACTCTGTCCTGATTTTATGTTACAATATTTCAAAAGACATGAAGTGCCACAAAATAGTAATATTTGCTACCCCAAAAGTGAAACAAACTATTTAATGTGAAATATTACACAAGAGCGTAAGAGTCACTCTACCAAAGATTTTCTACTTACCTATTTTCTGCCTTAAAACTCATCATCAGTGACTACTTTTCCAATGAAGAGGAAGAGATGGTGTTCCTAGCATTTTTTTTTTTTTTTTTGGCTGAGAGAATTAAAATGTGAATGCTAAGGCCACCATCTATAGTGCCCAAATCAAGCCCCATTTATTTCCTTGTCTCTAGAATGGCACGGCAGGGAAAAGGAGGACAGGAATAGAATCAGAGTTCAGCATGCCCTAGACACCAGTTCCAGAGAGGCACTTTGCTATTGGAAATACTTTCTCAAATCAGTGCAAACGATTTGTGCAATGTAGTTCTGTTCTTTAGATTTCTATCAAGGAGGATCTATACCAAAAATTACAATGAATCTATTTTATTACTATACTTCATTGAATAAAAGACCATCACATTTAAGAAGCATCATTATTACGTAGCAATATAAAAGAAAGGCAAACTCCTGCACAAACATCCCGATTTCAGAGATGTTAAAATTTGAAAAGATGTGCATCTTAAAAAACAGATGAAATACAGTAATTACATGTTTTATCTATTGATTCTTGCTTCCTCTTTTCTTCTGTCTTAACAATGGTTATGTCTAAATGGGTGAATTTTTTAAATGTTCTTTATGCTTATCTGTATTTTTTCTTTAAGAACATCGATGTCCCTTGTAATATGAAATTAAAATGTTAATGTAACTAATATCTGTCAACATTGGCAACAAAAGTTCAAGTTATTTTTAAATTTCAACACTTTAAAAAATGACATTTGAAGGGCAACATCTACGCATCTGAATGTATGATATAACCTTTCTGTTCCTAAAGTGAATTACAAGTAATACCGTATAGTCCTTTAAAAAGGCAAGCACTGATATAATTATTTTAAAGAATGGTTTGTATTTAAAGGAGAAAAAAGTTTTTGTGGTTATAGTGTTATACTTTTAGTTTTAGATGTGAAGAAAGGCCCATCTAATGAAACTTCCCCCTCAAAGCAAATATATGTGGGAAAGGACAATATCTATAAATATTCTTGTAATTTTCATAACACAGAGCAGTTCCCCATGAGTAGTTTAATAACCATGATGACTATGAGTTCTGGAGCAGTTGCTACAAATGAGAGTGAGAGTAGAGGAATCAGGCTTTGTCTTTCCTACACGCTATAGAATTCTTAGGTGAGCTGGTCCTACATCAGAAGAAATCCCTCAGTGTTATACTGGAAATAATGGATGTAGACAAAAATATGCTTTCCTATCTCCATACCCTCTTCAAGTTCTGTGTCTTCATGGAAGCTTGTTCTTTGGAGGAGAAAGGTTCAGGACCAGGTTAAACTTGCACTAGTAACCAACCTCAAGAAGCAAGAGGATCCTCAGAAGTTGGTATGAAGCGTGGTTAGTTTTGGTATAAAAGGATCAGTCACATCACCTGAAGCTGTGCCCATATCTACTTTATTTACCTCACCTCTACTGTTGCAGTCTTAGAGCTGGTATATGCATATGTCTTCTGATTAAAAGGAAATGGGAAAATCTCTTCTCTTTTCCTTGTTCCTGCCTTCACATAATTTCTCTTTATGCATTGTTACTCTTCTAAGTTAGTCTCTTTCTTATAATAGCTATTTAGGCAAATCAAATTTTTCCTAGAAAATTTTTTTTTTTTTTACATTTTTACCAGGCAGACCCCTGCAAACAGCTTCCAGGAAAACTAAACAGAACATAAATCATTTATGAAAAGAAATATAGTTTTGTAAATATTCAGAATTGACAAAATGAAAGTAGTTAGGTGGAGAATATAGGAATTGTAGACTTTAAAGACAAATAGAAATCATCTCTTAAGAAAGTCTATTTTGGAGTAGAAGCTACTATAAAGCAAGTATTTTTCCTTACCATTCCTTGGAACAATACCACCTTACGTCTCTCTCTGTTTATCAATTAGCAGTAAGTTCCATTATTTGTGTAAGGTTAAACCTAGACCATGGAGGTCTTTCCTCACATAAATGTTTGTATTTTTTTAAACAAATTTATCATTATACCTATTGCTTTTCTTCCTATCAATAAATATTTTTCTTCAACATTTAAAAAAAGATGACTGTATGATATTTTATCACTTGTATTATACCATGATTTACTTAACAACTACCCCTACTGTTGCTTCTGTTATGAGACCAACCCACTTAACTTCTTTTAATCTCAGTTTGTTTATATGAAAGGGGGGATAAAGTTAACTCATAACAGTATTATGTTTCCTGACATAGCTATGTATTCTACAAGGTGATTATAGCTTTTTATAAAACAATGATACCAAATGGAAGTATCTTCTTTCATCCTTTTAAGCAATCTCTGGAGTTCCCTTAAAGGTTGACAGGTCTAGGTATAATACAGATTTTTTCCATATTTTAATGCATGCCAAACATTGCTATTGATTTAAAAGTATGAATCTTGTTTATACATGACTATGTATAAATATTTACACCTCAATACTCATATGTTTACTTCTCACACTATTAGGTCCTCTGAAAGTTTCTCAATAGTGGTTACGAACATGGGCTCTGATGCCACAATACCTGCATACAAATCCCAGTTTTGCCATTTACTATATGTATTACCATGTGAATATTATTTAAGCTCCTTGTATCTCAGTTTCCTTGTGTGAAATGAAGATAACAATACTGTCTTATTCAATGGACTGTTGTAAGGATTGGGAAAAGAACTGGTTGCTGGGCAATGATAATACAACAGAGGAAGGCACAGGTAGATTTAAAAATACTGATTGCTTATTCTATCCCATTAAAAACCCATACCAAATGTCTACCCATCCCTCTGAGATGGGTAGAGGGGTTACTAAGATATAATCTACTTTCAAGCTAAGATAGACGAACTGGTACCAGACTAGTCCTCCTGCCATAAAACAACTAGAAAACAGGACAAAAATATATTAAACTTTTCAGATACTGGATAATAGGCAGTGTAATACTGTGATCCTTGAGAAGAAGAGAAACAAATGAAACAAACCCTGTATCACCTCAGGACACACATTATAGGCTGCTGCATGGGGTGGTGGTACTCCAGCAGGGATGGCAGTCTCACTAAGCTGAAGAGTTAGAGATAGTTCTTTTGGGAGGCTAAAGAGTTCTGAGGAATCTGGGACACACTGAGCAGACTACCAGAATACACAGAGAAAGAGTTCCAGAAATCTGCACAAAGGTCCACTTGAGTGTTCAACTGAATATTAAGGTGTACATGTTTAGGGTAAGACTCCACAAAGCCAAGAAGGACAACTTATCAGTAAAGAATACTGGGGGGCTGTAAGCTGGACAACCGCTGGAACTTGCACTGGACTAGGAACATGTATTACCAGCTAGAAAGACCTCATTGAACAACTGGGACATTCAGTTTAAAGACTCCAGAAGGGTCACTCTTTAGGCATAAGGCTAAAACTGGCACATGAATAGAGTTTATTCCAGACTTGTGTTATACAACACAGTAGCCACTAGACCACGTTACTTAAATTTAAATAAAATTAAAAATTTAGTTCCTTAATTTCACTAGCCATTTTTCAATTATTTAATAGCCAAATATGACTAGTGGCCACAGTAGTGGAAAGTGTAGATATAAAATATTTCCATCTGCTGGACATGGTGGCTCACACCTATTATCCTAGCACTCTGGGAGGCCGAGGTGTGAGGATTGCTTGAGGTCAGAAGTTTGAGCAAGAGCGAGACCCTGTCTCTACAAAAAATAGAAAAATTAGCCAGACATGGTGGTATGTACCTATACTCCCAGCTACTCAGGAGGCTGACACAGGAGGATTGCCTGAGCCCAGGAATTGGAGGTTGCTGTGAGCTATGATGACACCATTGTACTCTAGCCTAGGTGACAGAGCAAGATTCTGTCTCAACAACAACAACAACAACACCATTTCCATCATTGCAGAAATTCCAATTGGACTGCACTGCTCTAGATACACCCTAACAAAACTTAAAATAAGCCTCCAAAAATTTGGGCTGATTCACATGTCAATTACTGGTCATCCAGAAAAAAACTTAACATTTTCTAAAGGAAGACAATAAAGGCCGGACAGTATACAACATAATCATGTAATCAAAAAGTGAAGAGGAAAGTGTGATTCAGAACCAGTCAACAGAAGCAAACGCAGACATGACAGAAATGGTGAAATTAACAGATAAGGACTTTTATCACAGATACTATAAGAATGTCCAAAGTTAGACAAAATGAACATAAAGAAATAAAACTAATGTACATAAATTAATAGCATTTCTATACACCAACAACGACCAAGCTGAGAAACAAGTCAAGCACTCCATCCCGCTTACAATACATGTAAAAAAAAATACTTAGGAATAAATTTAACCAAGACAGTAAAAGATCTCTACAAGGAGAACTACAAACCATTGATGAAAGAAATCATAGATGACATGAACAAATGGAAAAATATTCCATGGTCATGAATGGAAGAATCAATATTGTTAAAATGACCATACTACCCAATGCAATCTACAGATTCAGTACAACTCCTATCAAAATACTAATGTCATTTTTTCACAGAATTAGAAAAACAATTCTAAAATTTATATGGAACCAATAAAGAGCCCAAATAGCCAAAGCAATCCTGAGCAAAAAGAACAAAACTGGAGGTATCATATTATCTGACTTCAAATTATACTAGTAATACAATATTATTAGTATACTGTTAATATATTAATTATTAATATATTAACCAAAATAGCATGGCACCGGCACAAAGTAGGCACATAGATCAATGGAACAGAATAGAAAAACCCAAAATAAAAACATACATCAACTGATCTTTGACAAAGCAGACAAAAATACACACTGGGGAAAGGATACATTATTCAATAAATGGTGCTGGGAAAATTGTATAGCCATATGCAGAAGAATGAAACTAGATGCCTGTCTCTCACCATCTACAAAAATTAACTCAAGATGGATTAAAGATTTAAATGTAAGACCTGAAACAATAAAAATCCTTGAAGAAAAACCTACAAAAAACTCTTCTGGACATTGGCCCAGGCAAAGAATTTATGACTAAGACCTCAAAAGCAAATGCAATAAAAACAAAATTAGACAAATCAGACTTAACTAAAATGCTCCTGTACAGCAAAAGAAATAATTAAAAGAGTAAATAAACAATCTACAGAATGGGACAAAATATTCACAAACTTTGCATCTGACAAAGGACTAATACGCAGAATCTACAAGGAACTCAACTCAGCAAAAAATAAATAACACCATTAAAAAGTAGTCAAATGACATGAACAGGCATTTTCCAAAAGAAAATATACAAGTAGCCAACAAACATATTTTAAAAATGCTCAACCTCACTTATCACCAGAATGAGAAGCCATTTTACTCCAATTAGAATGGCCATTATTAAAATGTTAAAAAACAACAGATGTTGGTGTGGATACAGTGAAAGGACACTTATACACTGCTTGCAGCAATGTAAATTAGTGCAACCTCTATGGAGATTTCTCAATGAACTAAAAGTAGATCTACCATTTGATCCTGCAATCAATCCCACTACTGAGTACCCAGAGGAAAAGAAATCATTGTACCAAAAAGATACTTGTATGTTTATTACAACACAACTGACAATCTCAAAGATAGGAAATCAACCTAAGTGCCATCAACTGATGAGTGGATAAAGAAGATGTGGTGTATATATACATGGAATACTACTCATAGATAAGAAAGAATGAAATATCTTTTGCAGCAACTTGGATGGAACTGGAAGCCATTATCTTAAGTGAAGTAACTCAGGAACAGAAAAAATAAATGTTGCATGTTCTCCCTTATAAGTGGGAGCTAAACCATGGCTACCCAAGGGCACAATGAGTGGTATAATGGACACTGGAGACTCACAGGGCGGAGGTTGGAAGGGGATGTGTTACGAAAAATTACCTATGGATTACAATGTACACTACTTGGGTGGCGGGTACATCAAAAGCCCAGACTTTACCACTGTACAACATATACATATAATGGAATTCGACTTGTACCCCTTACATCTATTTCTAAAAAAATTTAAAAAATTTTAAAAAATGAGGAAAGAAATGGAAACTATTAAAAAAGAACCAAATGGAACTCCTAGAGGTAAAAAATAAAAAATTTAATGGAATGCTTAACAGTAGCTTAGATACTGTAGAAAAGCAAATCTGAAAATAAGAGAAAATACACAAACTGAAGCAAGAGAGATTTTTTTAAAAGCTTAACAAATGAACAGACCCTTAGTAAATTGTTAGACAATATCAAGTGGTCTAACACACATGTAATTGGAATAATAGAGGGAAAAGAGAAAATAATAACTAAAAATATTCCAAACAGATAAAAATATAAATCCACATATCCAAGAAGCTCAACAACCCCAAGCAGGATAATCACAAAATCAAAGCACATCAAAATCAAATTGCTAAAATCTAAGGATAAAGAAATCTTAAAACTAGCCACAGAAAAAAAAGGCACATTTATACAAGAGACAAAGATAAAAAATAACACTAAGTTCTCATCAGAAACAATGCAAGTTGTAAGACAAGTGAATGACTTTAAAGTGCTGAAAGAAAAGAAAACCTGCCAACTTAGAATCCTATATCCAGTGAAAATATCTTTAAAAAATGAGGCATAATAATATTTTTGGACAAACAAAAGCTGAATTTGTCACAAGCAAACATCTACTATAAGAAACATTAAAGGAAATACTTCAGCTGATGGGGAAAAAATGATACAAGATGGAAACTTGAATCTGCACAATGTAATGAACAGCACTGAAAATAAGCAGAATGAAAGACTTCATTGCAGAGAAAATGCCAGATTTTTGGACACTCTGCTAGGTGCTGGATGCCCTCTACATCTGCCCATTCCAAGTTCCCTGAGCACATGAGGAGTATCATCATACTGTCCATTGAACTCTGCTATGGGTTTTGAGGCTTGTCATGTCTGTACTCCTACCTACAGGACTTCTCAAGCTTTGTAAACCCAGTTCAGGAGAAGCACAGCCTGAAAGGGAAGAAGTCTGTTGTTACCATATGTAGCCTTCAAATTAACAGCATTCTACCTATTACTTCCCTACTCCCATTAACAAAGGATCTCTGCTTACCAAGCCTTCCTTGTGTTACACCATTGTCCTGGCTCCCCTGACTTGGGATTTAGAGCAGTATGCCAACAATGGCCCTTTTTGTCATCTGAAACAGAGCCTCATGGAGTTGGCAAACAGAAAGTCATGCATGAGGTCAACCCCATTCTGAGAGGGTCACATGAAGAGTCCCCTAGAGTGAAATATTGAAAGATATCATTCTCTACCATTTTCAGAGAAGAAGAGACAGAAACCATACTGACAACAGAGAAAGCATGAGCTGTATCAAAATATAATGTCAAAACTTTCCCTCAATGTATAATTTATGAATGACAAGTGTTCTGTGGCAATTCCTCTCATTTCAATAGGCAGTAGGAGCAAATTATTTAGGCTTGAGTTATTTCCAGAGCATCTTGCTATTAGGAAAAACAAATTCAGCAGTTGTGAAAAGTATTACAGGTTGAGTATCCCTTATCCGAAATGCTTGGGACCAGAGGTGTTTTAAATGGTTATTTATTGTGTACTATTTATTAATTCAGTGATGTGAACTCAAGCCCCCAAAAGGTTGTAGCTCAAGTTCTTTCCAATGCTGTTACTTTGCTAAGAGCCCTGCTGAACAGTGCTTTTGGTAGCTGTACTATTGTTGTATTCAATGTTGTAAATTGTTATGTGTGGTAATGATAAAAGGGTTTTAAAGTTTTTTTTTTAAACAAGGCTTAAATACACAATCAACTAGCATGCTGACTTAGAGCTCATTCACAGACATTAGGCGTGATATAATCAGTACAATTATCCCACTCCAATCATAAAGTCCCTCATGAGAAATCCTAGTATGCATGAGTTTTCCACAATGGTGAGGAATTCCGCCCTAACAGTTATAGCTGTGGGAGATATGAGATAACAGAACTAGATATTTGAACTATAAAGAGGAGGTAAAACAAATGGCAAGAATAAGACTAGAGGTCTCTGCAATGATGCATTGGGAAAGATAAAGGAAAGCAAGGCAATGTAAGCCTGGGCTTTGGAAATGTACTGTAATATCTGAGAGAAGGGAGAGAACTAACGAGTGATCACTGATGAAGTTATTATCACTGGAAGAAAGTTTAGATTACTTGAGGAGTATTGGTGAAACAGAAGGGCTGAGAAATATCTGAGAGAGTTCAAAGTGTTAACCAAAAAGTTTTCTATCTCAGGTTTGCAAGTCATTCTGTTTCTGTGGGGACATACTTGGATCAGAGGTGTGGGAGTGAATGATTCTGAGTCCATACTATTAAATGGAATTGAATATTTAGATGTATATATAGGCATACAGACAAGAACATTTTCGGAATATTATTTATTATTATACATATACCCAAAGATAAATACAAATCATACATTACCCATTTTTACTAATTTAAGATATGTAAAATGTCATTAGTATTTTTTTTATTTTGTGTGTGATGTGTATATAAATAAAAATGAATTCCTGGTTTCATGATATCATTCAAGATCTCAATCTCCTAACACAATTTTTCTCTTTAAAACATTCAACCTATCTTTAGTGGGGTATAGGCACACTTGTAGCTCTGGTTTGGATGCAAAGGCAATATATATAACCAAATGTTTGTACCCCCATAATATTCTGGAATTTAAAAATAGAAAAAAATTTAAAAAAAAAGAACAACAAAAAAACAACCACTCAACCTAGCCAACTAGGTTCCTTCTATCAAGGAATGTTTCAGTAATACTTTATATATACACATATATGATGGTGATGGTGTGAAGTTCATGTTAAATATAAAACACTATATAGTAGACTTCAAAATTATTTGAATCATTTTTATATTGATAGATATGGAAATAGAACAGAGCTAATGCTCAGCCCTTTATTAGGGAATTATAAAGTTTGCTTTAAAAGTACTATGAATCCAGCTAGAAAAAAAGGCAGGTTGAATACATACATATACATATATATACACCACAAACATACATATATATATGTGTGTGTGTGTGTGTGTGTGTGTGTATATATATATCATACCTCATTTCTTTAATGTTCTGGCTCCATGCTTCTCTGAAGTTTAGTAGTTATAAATGGTTTCCATTTAGCTTCAAGTACTAGTGAATTCCAAGTATATCACATGTAACTATGTTCAAACTTAAGTTCAAAACACATGCCAAGACAAAATCTAAATATAGTTTGAAATAAATTCAACAGTGCTTCATTGTTAGAAAGTTTACTATATTCAAGAGCAAGACTCAGGAGTCAGTCTATGCCCATGTCACTGGGTTCTTTTTCAGTCTTCTATGGGAATAGAACTATGGCCTATTTTATACAGTTCAAGTTATATTACATATGAAAAATAGAAACCTGAATTTATAAAAAGTTATTTAAAATTATAAATAAGCAGTACATTTGTGGCAAAAGCTTAAGGTAAATATATCTTTACTATCTACTTGAGCTGATATAAACTTTTCAAAGTGCACATAAGATAAAGATGTATTAATAATAAAACTTTTTGTTTTAGAGAAACAGCAACTTTCTAAAATATTTAAATTACTAAATACATTCTCCCAAATATATACATTCTTACCAGGCATGTGCTATATATAGGATAAGTTTGACCTTGATAGCCCTGTTAATTGCTTTCTGTATTTTAAACTACACATACTAATGAATAATTTTTTTTTTTTTTTTTTTTTTTGAGACAGAGTGTCGCTTTGTTGCCCTGGCTAGAGTGAGTGCCGTGGCGTCAGCCTAGCTCACAGCAACCTCAAACTCCTGGGCTTAAGCAATCCTACTGTCTCAGCCTCCCCAGTAGCTGGGACTACAGGCATGCGCCACCATGCCCGGCTAATTTTTTCTATATATATTTTAGTTGGCCAGATAATTTCTATTTTTTTTTTTTTTTTAGTAGAGATGGGGTCTCGCTCATTGCTCAGGCTAGTCTCGAACTCCTGACCTCGAGCGATCCACCCGCCTTGGCCTCCCAGAATGCTAGGATTACAGGCGTGAGCCACCATGCCCGGCCTGAATAATTTTTACCTTAATGAACATTAAAAATTTTAAAGTATGAGTACATTGCCTTTGAGTCAATTAAAATTTTTTCTTCAAGAATACAAACAGATTTAGTAAATAGATTATAAATGAAATTTGGCATGAAGTGTGTTTCAGGACCCCATACTGGTAACATTTGTTTACTGTAAGATGGTTATACCCGGAAAGTAGCCTCCCAGACTATACCATACAGCGCCCCCACTCGCAACATAATTATAATGGGAACTTGGTGTATCAAAAATGTTCTGAGCTGAATATTCTTTTTACAATGTCAATTTTGTAACATGCTGAGAAATAATTCAGGCCTAGCAAATGCTATAGCAATGTCTAAGCTTGAAAATATTGCCAAATTGTTTAATTAAACTACATTTTCTAGTTCTACAAGTTGAACTGCCAGGATGAAATAGTAAGTTATTAGATCACCTTTTTTCAGTCTATGTAAGAAGAAAAAAAAGGAGGTGCATAGGTCACCAAAAGGTATTCAGTATTCAGACCCAAGGCAACACCTGCTAGATTAGTAATAAAAAATAAATTTAATAGGAGTAGAAACCAAAGGGTAAATAAATGACAGAGCTTAGGTTAGCATGATAGTGCTGGGTTGCTAAGAAATCTATTAGAATGAAACAGCCAAGCGAGTTTGCTTTAGCAGAAGCTGCTCTTGCTATGTGTTCTTGCCAATCACTAGTGTGCCTCTGCCAAATCAATGTCATATTTAATTTATTCACATTCAAATCTATCGCAAACATCCTTTGATCAATTATAATAATGAAAATGTACATTGAGTTTTGTTGTTTTGACATGCTTTCTTGAACTTTCCTTATGCATTTTTTTCTCAACATTTATAACTGCAAGAAGTTGATCTCAATGGTTCTTGTTATTTAAGGGGAAAATTGTAATATTTGTTTATATTCTTTGCTGGCTAAGAATTTCTGGCACTGAGTTTTCTTTCTCTGAACTTGGGCTAGATTAATTATTAAATCTCGAAATGTCACTAAAATGAACTAATCACAGAGCTCAAGTCATTAATAGTTTTGCAGGTGGTATTTCCTTTAATAAAATAAATGAACTTCCATATATATGCAAAAAAAGGACCTCTGAGCATAAAGACACATTATTTAATTGAAAAAGAAATTTAGCAGTTAAACATTAATAAAAAATAATTAGAGTCACTTAACTTCAGTTCCTATTTAATTGAACTTCCCTGGTGGGAGACAAAGAAAACCTTGCTCCCTTGTGTGAGAAAGGGAAAGACCATAATCCCTGGGAGGAAAGGCAATGTCACGTCCCCATGGCTTTCCAATGGTAGCCTCTGAGAGAGAAAAAGAGCCCCACAGGAAAGAGGAGGCTCCATCTGTGAATGATTGCTATCATCCACTGAGCTATTACGTGCCAGCTGTTGGAGGGATAAAAGAGTTCTTTTCTCCTAGGCTGAGAGAGGAAAGAAGAGTTGGGCAAAAAAAGGTGAGACATAGAGTTAAAGAAGACACAGCTCAGGCTTTATAGACCCTGTCTTAGGGAATCAAAAATGCGGCCAGAAGTTGCAGTCCCCAGGACCTGATACAGGGGAGGATAGGAGCTGTGGCCCTGAAACATAACTTCATTCATTCATGCGTCTTTTCATTCTTTCATTCATTCAATAAATATATACTGAGCACCTACAATCTAAGGGTCTAGAGATACAAAGATCAAAACTGGGTGCCTATTCTTATGGCGCTTCCTTGGGGGACAGAGAGGAGGACGGGCAAAGGAGGTACCTTGTAAGGCAGACTTACCCAGGAGTCAAGATAAGAAAGAGCTGCGTATGTGCCAATTATATGGTTAATGCTATGGGTCCTTTCCTACTTTCCCATTCATTCACTCATTGGTTCATTCATACATTAATTGAGAGCCCACTAACCACCAAAGACAGAGTTAAAAGACACAACTTTTATCCTGTGCTCAAAGAACTCACAATCTAGGGAAGAGAGATAGGTTAAAATTAATTAAGTACAATATGATAAGTTCTGTAATAATATTAAGCAAAGAATGTTATGAAAATGTAGAAGAAAAGCTGGTGTACCAATTATTATCCACAAAGTGGGGACTGGGGGGTTAGAGAAGGTGATGCTTGAGTCTGAAAGAAAAAATAGGAATTAACCAGAGAACTGAGAAGAGAGTGGGCATTCTAGAGGAGGTAAGCACATGTTCAGAGGTATGGAGGAGTAAGGCAGCACAGCAAATTCAGGACACTGAACAAGTGGTTCATATGGTATGCAACAATCAGAACATGCTGAATCTTGTGATGCAGTGTTAGGATATTTAGATTGTATCCTGAAAGCAATGGTGAAACATTTTGGACTTAGAAGAGCAGGATTTCCAGATAAAATACAGGATGCTCAGTTAAATTTGAATTTCAGATAAACAATAAATAATTTTTCAGTATTATGTCCTAAATATTGTCTGAGACATACCTATACTTACAATTAATTCATTGTTTATCTGAAATTCAAATCTAACTGGGTATACTGTATTTTTATTTGCTAAATCTGGTAGTCATAACCAGGAGACTTACATGTTTATACTGTATTTTTAAAAAGATGACTGTGGCCACTGTAAAAATTGGATTAGAGGAAGGTAAGATTGTAACAGAGAAATCAGATAAGATGCTGCAGAAATGCAAGTGAGAAAATCATTAGGGCAGGAACCAAGGCAATGGTAGTGAGACAAAGAGGAAAAGACAGATTGTTAAGCTATTTAGTAGGAGAAAGGTCTTGGTCACCAAGTATGTGCAGGAAAAGGAGATCAGGACAATCCCTGTTTTTAATGAGTGATGACAGATAATGCCATTAACCATGGTTGGAAATATAGAAAAAGAAGAGGAGTTCTGTTTTAAACATACCAAATTTGAGATTTTTGTAAAATATCCAAATATCTTGTATCAAACTATCAGATCCTTCTTAGCCAAACTTCTGAACACTGAAGTGCTTCAGGACTCAATTCTAGGCTTTCTTGCTATACAGTCTCCAACTTACGATGATTCATTCAACTTAGGATTTTTCAACCTCATGATGGTGCGAAAGCAACAAGTATTCAGCAGAAACCAAAATCTGAAGTTCCATCTTTTCCCAGGCTAGTGATATGCCACACAATGGTCTCTCATGATGCTGGGCAGTGGCCCTGAGCCACAGCTTCCAGTCCGCCATGCAATCATGAGGGTAAATCACCAATACTCTACTGTGTTACCAGAGATTTTGCCCAACTGTAGGCTGATGTAAGTGCTCTGAGTACGTGTAAGGTAGGCTGGGCTACGCTATGATGTTTGATAGGTTAGGTGTGTTAAATGCATTTTTGACCATGGTATTTTCAACTTACAATAGGTTTATCAGGATGTAATTCCATCGTGAGTGGAGGAGCATCTGCACTCTCTCCCAGAGTAATCATTTCTAATCCTATGAGTTTTAATACATATGCTGAAGAGTCTCAAAGTCATACTTTCAAGCCTGACTGCTCCCTAAGCTCCAGAATCATATATCCAACTATCTAATTGATTAGACTTGGATATCGAACAGGCATTTCAAATTAAATATGTCCAAAGACCACTGAGGCTCAGAGGGCTAACTGAAGGTCACATGATTAGCCTACACTTGAAACAGGTTTCTGTCCCCACTATATTCTCTTTCCACTACTCATTACTGCCTTGCACAGTTCTCAGCAAGCCACACACATGGCTCGGCATAGAGCTGGGCTCAGTACATCAGTATAGTGCTGCCTTACTAGTGTTCCCCTGACCCCTAGCAACTTTGCCTTGTTTCAACCGGGCCTTGTCTCCCTTTCCTCATATGCTAAGATACACACAAGCTCTAAAGCAAAGCTCATATCTTGAGCCAGCTAACTGGCTGCCCTAAAAGTTAATTACCGTACTCTCAAAGTAGTCACTATGACATATCAAATGCATACCAGTGGGCAGAATCTAGGGAGGAGGAGGTTGCTACTGGGATGTCCCCGTGGTGGGAAGAAGCACTTCAGCCAAGCAGTAGCTAAATCAGTCTCTCTTATACAACTGTGTACATTTACTAAAACTATTCCTATTTTCCCTCACCTCCTACACATCTACCTGGCCCTAAATTTTATCAATTCTTCCTCCAAAATGTTTCCTGAATTGTGCATTTCTTTCCATCCATTGCCAACGTCTCTTGCCTGGACTATAATTGTCTCCTTGGTCGTCTGTGATTTCATGTCCACATAGCAAGCAGAGTGACCCTTCGTGCCAATGCCCACTAACAACCCCTTAGTGGGTCCTTGGAACAAAGCCCAAACCTGCCTGTGGCAGATATGGATATACCCTGATGAGATCCTTCTTTACAGAAGGCCTTGCTTCCCAGCTGCAGTGAGTGCTGTGAGCAGACAGCCTGCAGCTGTCAACAACTTTAGCATGTGCCCCAGCTGCAGAGAGCTGCCTTTCTAGTGGTTTCCCAGGGCAGCCCACATCCGGTGTCTGGGTGAGGCAGGCAGGGTATAGAGACCTGGCCATTTCAACCAGCTGTGGGGAGACTCTGATGGGCAATACCTGCTCCAGAGCTTCCCACCAAGTTGGCTAAAGCTTTGTTAGGCCTGCAACACAGTTCGACTTTGTCCTCTGTCCACTCCTATTTCTTTCCTCTTCCTTTCCAAGGATACCTAATGAATATCTTCTACCCCAACTCTATTTCAATGTCTGCTCCTGAGGAATCCAACCTTGACAAGGCCCCAGGTGACCTGATTGCTGTCTACCTCTCCAGTATCATTTCATGTCACTTTTCCCTTTGCTTATCACACTCCATCCTCTCTGGCTTCTTCTCTGTTCTTTAAACACTTCACTTGGCTCCTTTCTGCTCTCTGTCTGAAAGGCTTTTTCTTTTAGTTCTTCACATGGCTAGCCGAACCTCATGCCGAAGGGAAGATCAACAACTTAAAGAGAACTTCCCTGGCTAATCTATCAAAAGTGACATTCCTAATCAGACACTAGTACAACATTCAGTTTACTTTATAGTGGTTATCATAATATCTCATAATCTTTATTACTGAAATATTTGTTTACATGGCTTTTTATAAAGAATATAAACTCCAAGGGCCAGGAATATGTATAGTTGATCATAACATCCCCAGCATCAAGCTTAGCACATAATGTAGGTGTTGAAAAAATAATTGTTGAATGAATTAATAAAAGACTCCATGGGTCTAGCCCAAGAGAGAGGATGGGGCTAGAAATCTGGAAGTATATGTGGTGGCTGAAGCCATGTCCAAGGATGAGATTGTCCAAGGAAGAGGTGGAGAACAAAGAAGAGCCAAAGGCCAAGGACAGATCCTTCATTTGGACCACCAACATTTAAGAGGCAAAAGAAAAACATGAACCAACAATAGATTGAGAAAGAGTAGTGTGAAAAGTGAGAGAATGATCAGAAAAGCACTGGTAAGAGTAGTAAATATTGATGCCTCACTCCTATTCTCTCAGCTTACTACTCTGTAGCTTTCTGAACAATTTATTTAGATGCAGCTGGTTCCTTCCTTCAAACATCTGTATTTTTTGGTCTGAGGGCATTCCTTGCTATGGGAGCATATTCACCTCCCACAGTGGGGAGGATGAAAATACCAGGGAATTAACACTCCCCAGAAGTGAGCCTTAGCAAGGAATTGGTGGATAAATACCTCAGCTTCCTTACTCCTCAGGGGAACAACTCTGTGATGTATTCTACACAGTCTCTCCAAGGGTTCCCAGCAAAACTGAGCCCCAGTTGCCCAGCATTTAACCAGCTTATTAACCAGCCTTCTTCCTCCTTTCACTTTCTTACTTTTCTACTCTGATGCTTTTAGGTATGGCCTTGCAAATAAACTACTTGTATCCAAATTCTTGTCTCAGGTTCTAGTATGGAGGGAAAATAAAACTAATACGATAAAGAAGCCACAAGATGAAGGAAATTCAGAGAGGGAAGTGGTTAATTCTATGAAATGCAGATGGAGTTAGAACTAACCATTTGATTTAGCAACAAAGGGGTATTTGGTGACCTTGGGAGAGCAGTTTGAAGGAGGTGATGGAGGCAGATGCAGACTGCAGTGGGTTAGAAGTAAATGGCAGGTGAGGAGGTGAGGAACATTTCCCAAATAGTCTTCCATAGACTACACTAGCTTCTCAGGAAATTATTAAGTGCTCAACATACCAAAAAGTTGTATGGTCAAATCAAATTTGGAAACAGACTTTCCATTACAAGAGTCTCAATTTTCCCCCCTCTGTTTTTAGAAACCGACCCCTAAATAAAAGGAATACCAAGATTAGAAACTCAGAGCCCCCCTTTTTTGATAAACAAGGTAGGTGTCAACTAAAATAGCAAATCACAATATAAAAAGGTGGAAAGAAATAGATTAGCAAATAATTTAGCAGAGTAGAAAAACAAACTTAAATGTTTGCAAAGAGGGACACTGATGAGAAAAAGCAATCTACTCTAGAGAATGACAGAAAAGCTCAGAAAGCACAAATTCCAGCACAAATACCAGTGAGGTAAAAAGGACTAAAAGCTGGAAGATTTGAAAGTCTGTATAAGTAACTATCCAGGATGCCACACCCAACTCAGCAGTTAAATACTCCCATTTCTCAATTCCCATGGGAGACAACAGATATATTCTCTGAAGAAACTGATATAGAGAGGCTTAGATGTAGAGACATGAGGCACAGAGGAGGCTAGGTCGAAGTGCCACACTATAAATGGAGGTGGTGGACGATGGCTAAGTAAAAATGTGCACTCTGAACAGTGAGCCCCTCAAACTCCTATATCCATTCAGCTTGAGAAGGCCAGCAGCTAAAAATATATCATCCACCCCAATCCCTACTGATTTACTTGTAAGAATCATTAAGTTCTGATTTTGGCTTATATCCTTTGTAGTATCACTTAACATGTTTCTTTATCCCTGTATTTCAGGTAAACTGGGATAGACCTAGAGCAGTGGTTCTCAAACGTTAGCATGCTTCAGAATCATCTGGAAGCTTGTTAAAACACAGATTGATGGGCTCTACTTCCAGAGTTTCTGGTTCGATAATTGGGGTGAGGCCCCTAAATTTGCATTTCTAACAAGTTACTAGGTAATTCTGATGCTTCTGTTCCAAAGATCACACAAGAGAATCAATCTAAAGCAGAGTTCAGCAAACTATGAACCAAACCCGGCCCACCTCCTGTTTTTATAAATAAAGTTTTACATGACACAACCATACTCATTCAATTATATACTATCTTTGTCCAATTTCATCCTACAATAGCAGAGTTGAATAGCTGTGACAGAGACTACATGGACTGCATAGATGAAAATACTAGCCTTTTAGAAAAATGTTTGCTGACTCCTAATCTAGAAGGTTGAGTAAGATTTTCTGGCATAACTTCAGCTGTATCATATCAGGAGAAACAAAGTCTGGTTGACCCAGTCTGAGTGGTGGTTTCAGTCCAATCTGTCCGTTACAAAGTACCCCATATTGACCTTGTCCTAATGGTTTTAGTACCCACTGATGATCACTACCTTAATATATTATTTCATTAGGGGTTATAAAATGTAATTTTCTAATCTTACTGTTATTCTTAAATTTATTACCTGGCATTATATAAATAAGAATTCTCTGGTATTAACTGATCAACACTTAAGTGCACATATAGTAGTAACATTCATCGGGTGTCAGGCAGGTGGGAGGGGGGAGGAAGGGGATGGGTATATACACACCTGATGGGTGCGGTGTGCACTGTCAGGGGGATGGACACACTTGACTCTGGTGGGGCAAAGGCAATATATGTGACCTAAACAATGTAGCCCTGTAATATGCTGAAATTAACTCCCCCCCCCCCAAAAAGAATTCTCTCCCACCAACTATTTGGTTACTGAAATAGTCTGTACTGTAAAAGTAGCAGGATAAATGCTTGAGATTTTTCTCCTTGTCAATATTCAAAATAATAAGTTCATACTCTAGCAACTTTCAGAGGTAACCAATTAATACATTTTAATGGGCCAATCTGTGCAACATATTAACCTTTCAAAACTAAATATATCACTGGACTTATTACATACAAATATTTTGCCAATACACAAATGAATTTTATTAACAAGTATTACTCTGTGATAATATGCCATGACTTTTACAAATCATCGCATTTAAATCACAATGCAATGTAAATTTATTGATAAAAATATCCATTCAAAACTGGAAATCATTCTATAGAAAATCGTATTAGTGAGATTATTTTCAACAAACATATGAAATGAAATGTTTTTATGATAAACTGCCATGGAACCTGATGATCATCAATAATGCAATTAGTTTCACTTTGTGGGGAGACAATTACTGAAACCTATGCTTATTAGTCCTCACTAAAATAAACCTTTTCTCTGTCTTAAGAAGAGAGACTGTCAAAACAGTTAATTATAGAAAAGCCAATAACAGTTTGAAAGACAGGACCTGTCACAAAAACTTTATTTTCCTCTTTAACATTTCACCTTATATCCAATTGTACAAATCTGAAAACATTTAATTTTATTACTGCATATCAAGAACTTCATACATTAAAGATGAAAACCAATCAAGTTTTAACCCAAGTGTTTTGCATACTTTGAGAACAAATGAAAGAAAAACACATGATTTTTTTTAAATAAAAAAAGAAATTAAATTAAGCAAATACCTAAATTTTTGGCATTTACTTTAAGCAAAAGACACTTCCACAGCTTGCTTCAGAAATGGATCTTTCCTTTTGGTACTGCTGTAGTATGGCTCTTTTGATATAACCAAATTTCTAAGCTAATGATATGATTGGATGCATATGAGTTGGGGCACATTTAGTGCAGAACACATTGAACTGTATTAGTATTTTATACTGTATTAGTATTTTAATAACCTAATAAGTAGGTTATTAACTATCATCATAGCCAGGCTTTAAAGTTATCTAAGATTACTTAGGTAATGAAAATCAGAAGAGCTGGCCCATAACAAATGAAAGTAGTCATTTCTAAATGTTAAACATATAAAACTGTCATAGTTAATATCCAACCAGCAACAGGCTTATCTTCCATTTTGGGAAGATAATTACATTAATCTGATTACATTAATCTGAAGATCTAGGCGTCTCCAGATCTTTAATTAATCAAACCTTCTGCCTTGTCAATATAGATAGTTTAAAATGTAGATTTTATTCTATTTTAAATTTCCTTGTGGGATCATTTCATCTAGTTAAATATTAAGGCCAACTTAAGGTGGGCTTTGAATCTAACAGACTTGAAAAAAATTATTCCTTTTAAAATGAGAAATATAGGCACATGGCATCAAATTTGAATGATGCAAAAAGACTTAAAGTTAAAAAAGTGACATTCCCCCTCACACATGCCCAGCCACCTACTTCTCCTTCCACAGTCAGTCACTGTATTCTTCCAGAGATGATACTGGAACCACAATTTCAAGTTTTCTTTGTCATGATAAAACACGATGAAGTAGACCCAGATTTTAACATGTGAGGCACTTAGATAATGAAGGATTAGTCCACTCTCCAAATACAGATACTGTACTGGCCAAATATAGGGCATAAGAAGAGAGATGACAATATTCATTCATGGAAATTAAAAAACATCAGGGAGTTTAGGAGTGGAAACGGTAACAATCATAGTTCAAAATACATGTCAACAAAAGACTGTCTATAATATTCTAATATTGTGGCCAGGTATTTAAGATCTGATTCTACTTACCAAAAAAGAATAGAAATCAAAATTTTCTATTAAAAAATGTACACTATCCAATAGAACACACTGTGATGAATGGCAAAGTTCTAATCTACACTGAGCATGTCAATGTGGTAGGGTGACTGAAGACTTAAAATTTTAATTTTAAGTAACTTAAATTGTAACAGTCATATATACAATACAGTGGCTACTCCACCTGATAACACGGGACTATACTGTCTAAATCAAAGATGGGAAATATTAGTAATTATTAAGAGAAATTTTAGGACAAAATTTTTATAAGTTATAACAAAAAAAATGAGAAACATCATAAGAGAGTATCATGTCCAAAACAGAAATCCTTCCATAATCTGATATTTGAATAAAAATCTTTAGACACTAGAAATAATACTTATTCAAAAGTGTAGGTATAGAAAAATAAGACAGAAAAAGTATTAATTTTCTGATAACAAAAACACAGCAGCACTTTACAAATATTTGTTGAACTGAAATGAGGTGGATATTATGGTAGCTTCTTCCTTATTATGTCCTTTGCACCATTTGTAAGTCACTTCTTTTAGGAAGAAGAAACCATCGAGCTAGTATTCTTAATTTCCTCTTTAAAATGTAAATATTTCTCTAATTAAAGAGAAATGTTCCCTTTATGTAGCATAAAATACATAAAAGTATAAAGAAGAAAACAAAAATCAACCCACCACCCAAGTAACCACTATAATTTTGTATTTGTTTCCCTACGGTTTTTTTTCCCTACATTACACATACTCCTTTAACTTGAAAAACGCTTTAAAAAATAACATAGTCAGCCAGGTACAGTGGTTCATGCCTATAGTCCTAGCACTTTGGGAGGCTGAGGCAGGAGGATCGCTTGAGGTCAGGAGTTTGAGCTCAGCCTGGGCAAGAGTGAGACCATCTCTACTAAAAATAGAAAAAATTAGCTGGGCATGGTGGCGCATGCCTATAGACCCGCTAGTAGGAAGGCTGAAGCAGGAGGATCACTTGAGCCCAAGAGTTTGAGGTTGCTGAGAGCTAGGCTAACGCCACTGCAGTCTAGCCAAGGCAACACAGTGAGACTCTGTCTCCAAAAAAGAATCAAGATCATATAGTTTATAATTTTCTTCCTTTTAAATTCATTCTCATACATTGTGTTTACAAAGATTATACACATAAATATGACATTAACCTGGAAACAGGCTAAGCCAACTGACTTACGAGATTCACATTTACACCTTCATTGCTAATTGTAATAACTTGTTTGAACTAAGGTCTTCAGCGGTTAATTAGCTAGCAGCATTTATCAATAAGTGATAATGTACTTACATTTTACAAGTATGTGCAAATTTATAAGTCTTTCATTTCTAAATAAGAATGTGAACTCCAGCAAATTTTTCTCATATTGATAGTTGTATTAATCCTACCTAAGAAATAATTGTCTTGGAAAATAGAGGTATAAATACAGCACCAATTAATGTGCTAATTGTTGTTTCCTGTTTAAAGAAATTCCAAATTATACAGAATGCTAATAACTAAAAGAAAATAGAATAAAAAATTGATTCAAATTATCATGGCCAAAGGCTAGTAGCTAAAAGATAAAACACATTTTATTTTGTTCACTGAGTCACACACACACCTTCCTGGCCAGGAATTTAAAGACTCAAAATTCCTGAGCATTCAAAACTCACTGGCTTTTAAAGAAAGAAATATAACTAAAAACTATCATCTATGATGGACAGTTTTATGTGTCAGCTTGGCTAGGCTAGAATACACAGTTATTCAATTAAACACTTACTGGGGGGAAAAAAAAAAATCACTAGACTCCTGCATGAAGTAAGCTTCAGGTATACTTGCAGACCAAGCCAACTGTTTCCGAAAAATTAACCTCAAGGTCTCTCAAGTGCCTGGGCAAGTACTGAATGACACCCCAGAACTTTATTCCACTGAGGTGATTTTCAACTTTCAAGCATATCTGATACACACGTGTACACACACCCCCTCAATTTCAGTGATATTCTTAAGGAACATGTCATCGTGTGCCAGCAAAACCAATGTGCACTCAAGTAACAAAATAAGTTGGCCTGTTGAATTTAATTACAATCATGTGCTGCATAATGATGTTCCAGTCAACTACAAACAGCATATATGATGGTGGTCCCAGTTTACCTGTTCTAGGTTTGGATATCTTTAGAAACACAAATACTTACCAGTGTGTTACATTTGCCTACAGTATTCAGTACAGTAACATACTGTACAGGTTTGTAGCTGAAAAATAATAGCCTATACCATATAGCCTGAGTATGTAGTTAGCTAAATATCTAGGTTTATTTAAGTATACTCTCTGATGTTTGCATAACGACAAAATTGCCTAATGATGCACTTCTCCAAACATATCCTCATCGTTAAACAACGCACGACTGTACTTGGTTCTGACCATTTACAGTTTGAGCTCATGTCTCTTAAATAAGACAACAGTTTTGGCTGTGATATAGCCAATGTTAAACAAGTTATCCCAGAGAAGAGGAGCAAGATACTGGAGTGTGTGAAACAAGGAAGGAAGGAAAGCCAAAACAAAGGTGTGCTCTGGAGTTGGTCTCTATGCTGGGAGCTGGGACCCAACCCCTGCTTGAACCTTCTGAGAAGCTGAATATGCCTGAATTGTTTGAATATGTTTAAATTGTTCACCCAAGAGACAGAAACGGTGCTTTCAACCATTGGCTCTCGTTATCAAGGGTCACCTGATATGTTAACCCTTACACACTTCCAGGTTGGGTCCCCACAGACATCCCATGCCACCGTGAAAACAAAATATACTCAGTAGAGCTTTAGTGAGGTTACACCAATGAGCAGCTGGTTGCTGCAGAAAGGTTGGAGTAAAAGGACAAAAAGAAGTGAGGTAGAGCATGAGAGGCATGTAACACAGAGCTCTTACATGCTTGTCTCTTTTTCCATTGGGATTGAGAATTTAAAATCATCTTGAACTACAGAAAAAGTAGTTATATTTTCAAAAATTCAAATATATTACATTGTAAAAAATTCAAATATATTTAATTGTTTTTAATGTTACAGTGAGAAAACAGAGGCACCTCTTAGGCGATACAAATGGGAAAACAAAAACATAGAAAATCTCATAATAATGTCTGCAAATACTGAAGATACCACAGCATTATTCTTGAACATAGATTAATCTTCTTAACAAGATAGTTTAACACATTAACTGCCATGTGAGTTGTATTTAACTGACACTAGTTTTAAGCCTAGGGCCTTGTTAAGCATTTGTAATTAACACATCTCTTCACCTTGGGAGCCGCATGAACTATTTTTCAAGTTGTATATAACTCATGCACAGAAAACAATAAAAAAAAAATGTTTCATTAAATTAGAAAGATCATTTTGTTTTTGAAGTTTTTATTCTATTTTCATAATAAACACCATGGCTACAGGAAAAAAAATTTTTTTTTCTTGTGTGGCAGTCAATGTGTTAAGAGTGTAGAGTTTAGAATTATTTCTGTATAACTTCATATTAAATCAGGATTCTTGTGGACTTAGAAATGATAGTAAAATAACAGCACCTATCACTTACTGAATGCTTATTTTAAGCTATGTACTGGCTAAGCACTTTATTTATTTACTTATTTTTTTTTTTTTTTTTTTTTGAGACAGAGTCTCACTTTGTTGCCCGGGCTAGAGTGCCGTGGCATCAGCCTAGCTCACAGCAACCTCAAACTCCTGGGCTCAAGCGATCCTCCTGCCTCAGCCTCCCGAATAGCTGGGACTACAGGCATGCGCCACCATGCCTGGCTAATTTTTTCTATATATATTTTTAGATGTCCATATAATTTCTTTCTATTTTTAGTAGAGACGGGGGTCTCGCTCTTGCTCAGGCTGGTCTCGAACTCCTGAGCTCAAACGATCCACCTGCCTCGGCCTCCCAGAGTGCTAGGATTACAGGCGTGAGCCACGGCACCTGGCCACTGGCTAAGCACTTTGTATATACCAGTCCACTAGACTAAAAAATGACCCTCAACATTAGTAATTTTTCAAACTTTTTGGACGATGACCTTTAGTGAGTGTATTAGTCATGGTTCTCTACACAAAGAGAGAGAGTGAAAGAGAGTGATTTTAAGGAATTGGCTCCCATGATTGCAGAAGCTGGCAAGTTCAAGTTCAAATTTGCAGGGCAGGTTGGCAGGCTGGAGAAGACCCAGGAAAGAGCTGATATTGCAGCTCAAGCCAGCAAGCAGTCTGCGGGCAGAATTTCCTCTTCCTTGAGGGATGTCAGTATTTTTTAAGGTCTTTAGCTGATGAGGCCCACTCACATAATAGAGGCTAATCTGCTTTACTCAAAGTCCACTGATTTAAATGTTAATTTCATCTTTAAAAACTTTCACAGCATAATCTAAACTAGTATTTGACCAAATAACTGGATACCATGGTTCAGCCAAGTTGACACATAAAATTAACTAACACAGTGAGAATATATTTTACACCACAACTTGATAAACAAACACATGTGCACGTGTACCTGAAATAAGAGTCTCAGAAAACAATAAGTACTCTTAATAAGCTTTTGTATGCTGATATTATCTAGTCCATGTCTTCTTCTGTTTCATTAAAAAAAAATATTAATACTTGTAGCCCACCAATTTGATTTCACAGCCCACTAATTTATTATTATAGATTAAAGAACCCTGCTCTAGATGACTCATCCATTTATTCACATTTTAGAATACTGGTAAAGAAATGCATCATAGTGACAGCAAAATGTGATATTTGAGAAGAAAATTAGGTATATTTGAATAAAAGAAATACAACAAACATGTATATCAGAAAAATAAATAAAATGCCTAATTCGTTATCACTACAGGAACAATATACACTTAGCAAATGAGTATAGTATTTTTCAGGAGGATGTGCATGAGGATATATTATGTGTGCTTTTATTGCCAACCAACATTACAGCTGCAGAATTATTCAAGTCTTTGAATGATTACATATCAGGAAAACTGAACTGGTCATTTTGTGTTGGTATATGCATGCACAGCTTTCTGGTTTCACTACTCAGGTTAACGAGGTCACTTCTGAATTTGAGTCTATGTACTATATCATCCATGGAGAAATGCTGGCTAGCCAAAAAATGTCACCTGAACTAAATGTTTTGCAGGATGTGATTAAAATTATCAACCACACTAAGTACATGCCCTTAACTCATGTCCGTTTGCACAGCTCTGTGAGGAGATGGACACAGAGCATACACATTTTCTGTCATACACAGGAGTGAGATGGTTTTCTAGATCACTGGCCAGAGTTTTTGAATTATGAGAGCCACTCCAGAGATTTCTTTTAGAAAAACAGTCACCACTGATAGCACATTTCAGTGACACAGAATAGGTAGCAAAACTTGCTTACTTGTGTGACATATTTAACCTGCTCAACAAACTTAATCTGTCACCGCAGGGGAGAACGACAACTGTGTTCAAGTGGGCAGATAAAGTGGCTGCATTTGAAGCCAAACTGGAATTATAGGGGCGATGAGTGAACAATGGGATTTTTGACATGTTTCAAACATTAGCAGGGATTTTGAAAGAGACTGAGCCAGGGCCTTCTTTCTTCCAGCTGGTGCATGATCACCTATCTCAGCTTTCAAAAGAGTTTGAGCATTACTTCCCAAACACAAAAGACCCCTGAAATGGGAAGGAATGGATCCACGACCCATTTGTGAATAAGTCAGGTAAACTGACTTTGTCCATGCTAGAAGAGGATCAATTGCTTGAGACTGCAAATGACGGTGGCCTTAAAAGTCTGTTTGAGACAACTTCAAATCTCCATACACTGTGGATTAAGGTCAAGGTGGAATATCCTGAGATTGCCACAAAAGCACTGAAAAGCCTGCTTCCATTTCCAACATTCTATCTTTGTGAAGCAGGGTTTTCTGCAGTGATAGCAGAAAATGAAATTACGGAGCAGACTGGACATAATCAACACACTTCAGGTGCCACTGTCTCCCATCACCCCTAGATGGGACCATCTAGTTGCAGAAAAACAAGCTCAGGGCTCCCACCAATTCTGCATGATGTTGAGTTGTATAATTATTTCATTATATATTACAATTTAATAATAAAAGAAATAAAGTATACAATAAATGTAATGCGCTTGAATCATCCTGAAGCCATCCCTCTGACCCCTAGTCCATGGAAAAATTGTCTTCCATGAAACCAGTCCCTGGTGCCAAAAAGGTTGGGGATCACTGCTATAGGGTATATCACCAATACAATCAACAAAATTTTCTTAAACATCATTATTCCCTCCATTTAAAAGTATCAAAATATATTTGATAAAAGTGATCAGCAGCAATTTACCTAAAATTTAGATTGTGTAAAATAATTACTTCTCCCACATAAAGAGGATGAGAGGAAAAAAATAATAAATTGTTTTGGTGAGATAACTGAGAAAAAGTGTGGATTAAAAAAAACTCCTAACCTCATTTTAACTCCTTTAACCTTTTCCACTCTGGATCTAAGCCCAGTTTTAAAACCTAAATGGAACTTGTCTTAGTGACTGATGATATGACTCAGAAGGTTAACTGTTCAGAACTAATTCTGTATACTTTTTAATATGCACCTAGTAAGTTTCGATGAATCTTAAAAGAACCTGAGCAGGAGGATGTCTAAAAATAATGAATAATAGCACCTTACTTATATACAACTTTTTTAAAAAACCTTTTATATTCTGCTCCTTAAAGTCAGATAAAGGGCAAAATAGAGGGAAAAAATGTGCTAAGAATAAACTAAGCTCAAGTTCAGACCTCTGCTTTGTAGATAAGTATATAAGAAGCAAACCTTTTAGATTGAGAAAGGTGGGATCCCTGAAATCTGAGATACTACTTCTTAGGAAGACCTACCTAACACCAACGTTTTGAAAACCAAAAAGATTTATAACATAAACTAGCATAAACATTTCTTGCACAATTAATTAATAAATACCTACAGTTAGAAAGGCAGAATAGTTTATTGGTTAAGAGTACAGATTCTGAGGAGCTCAAAACACTCAAATGATTCATTTTCACTTTTTATGTTGTTCTACAAAAGCACAAGCCTGTATGCTTATTATAGGTGGCTCACACCTATAACCCCAGAGCTTTGGGAGGCTGAGATGAGAGGGTCGCTTGAACCCAGGAGTTGGAGACCAGCCTGGGCAACATAGCGAGATCCCACCTCTAAAAAAAATTTAAAAATTAGCTGGGCATGGTGGCATGTGCCTGTAATCCTAGCTACTTGGGAGTCTGATGCCGGAAGATTGCTTGAGCCCCAGAGTTGGAGGTTACAGTGAGCTATCATCGTGCTCCTGCACTCCAGCCTTGATGACAAGAGTGAGACCCTGCCAAAAGAAAGAAAGAAAGAAAGAAAGAAAGGAAGGAAGGAAGGAGAGAGAATGAAAGAAGGAAAAGAAAACATGAGGAAGCATGGTAAATTTTATATTTTCTTAGTTTTCACAGAGCTAGAGGTCATTACCAAAGAAGATACATACAGAAAAGGAATCTCAAAGTGTTATGCTATTATGTTGATTATTATAGTTAAGTGAAAACAGCAAAATACAAAAGAGCAAGTATACCACAATTACAACTATGTGCCAATGTCTGCATGGGTAAATTAACTTGTCAAAATAAAGAGTTGTGTAGCCAGCCACAGGATTTGGGGTAATTTATTACTTCTATTTAAACATTTTAAAAAACATTATATTAATTTTTTAATAAAATAAAGGGAAAAAATCAAGTAAGATCATAGTATCAGCTAAGCCAGAGTCCCAAAAGTGCTCAACAGCTATACTGGAAGGTGTGTACCACAGAACCTCAGGAACTTCTGAGTGCAGACAACCCTACCTCTTTGCCTGATGAAAGGCAGGCACAAATGAGGGAGGTAGGCATGAGGGGAGTCAAATGACTGGCATTAAACTCAGCTCAGCAGGGACCTTCCATTGTGGATGGTGGTAAACCCATTCAACCACATCTTCTCCTTTGGGGAGGTAGAAATGCTAGTAGGTAAGTAAAGAATAGGAATCTGCTCAAACTCAGAATATATCCTTTCTAGCCTTGGAAGCCAAAGATCTCAGAATAACTCTATCACTGAAAACATAATGCTCCTGTGTAAACATGTAATAAATCCAATTTTTGAAGGTAGTATGTGAATTTTTTTCCTTGCAACTTTAAAGTATCAGAGTAGTTCATTTTCACAGAAAAAAAAATGACACTAAAAACTGAATCTAAGTATTATTTAACAGTGTTATGTCTAATGAGACTAGGACAGGTTGGTATGTACAAAATAACTATACAAAAAAACTATGTTAGCTATTGAGCACATACTGATGCTTGATGATAAGTAATCGCATGAATAATTAAAATATATAAACATTAGGCTTTTATAAGGACTCCTAAGAACTAAGACACACTGATTTGTTTTTTATGGATATTGCTATGATATGCCTTTGGTATTTTCAAATTTCAAGTATCTAATTTTTTAGTTTATTCCGAATATCTTGTTTTTCTGTTGGGATCCAACAAGGTCTCTTAAAACATAAGATTACAAGGTTTCATTGTATTCTTTTTTAATAAAATATTTCATGTATAAAAATAAATATAGCTAATAATATACACCTATGTACCCACCATCCAACTTAAGAAATAAAACACTATAGATATGACCAAAGCCCTCTGTGACTCACTCCCAACATTTCCTTCTGCAGAGATAATAACTACCCAAACTTCCTTGTCTATCATTTTCATTTATGTTTTAATGCTTTTACTACATCTCCATACATCCATAAACAATACTAGCAGTGGTTTTCTCAATTTTTTACACACTTATTTTCTAAGATTTCTAAAAAACCATGTACCACCTTGCACATTTCAGTTGATGTTTAAATAATGACAAAGAATGCATCTTCTGGCTTATTGTGTATTGAATAAATGCTTTAAATATGTTTTTGTCAGAGCCTTGGAGCTGCAGTTTAGCTTATGCAATTTATGGAAAATACAACCATATAACTTAATTGGCAAAGCTAGTCCTCATTGTCAAACCCAATCAGACAAATCTGACTTACTCTCTGTCAGAAAAAGCCTGACTTAATTTTAAAATTCAAATAAATGTGTTATTATGCATCCCCATGACAACTTTCTCACTTGTGAATTTTAATTTTAAGATAGATAAATGGATAGCTAGCTAGCTAGGTAGACAGAGAAACTATAAGGCATGGAGCTTTGCCATGAGTTTGTCGCCTAGAAGAAATAATGTATTGCACCCTTCAATAATTTTTATTGAAGATTTCTTTGCTTTGCTCTCAAGGGACTCTCCCTCAGGACAGATTCACTCTCCAATAGTCTCTTTGTTTGGTGTCCTGGAGATTTTTAAACCCCAAGGCAAAGCAACATAGTAAGATTTAGTATGGACAAGGGGTGAGCTTTTCTTTTGAAAAGTGGGAGACAGTCAATTTTGAAAGAAGTCAGAAAGGAGTACTGGCAGACCAGAAGTTCTCAGGCAGATCATTTTTAGGAAAGATTACATATGAAAAGAGAGAATGTGAAAATTCATTTCTTTAAAGCTATTCATACCTGTATATCCCATAGGAAACCCAGCGGCAAAGGCACTCCAATTTGAAAACAACTGATCAGTAAGCAGCAGGATTAGCAAACTAGGATCCACCTGCCCACTGTTTTTGTAAATAAAGTTTTACTGGACACAGCCACACTTACTCATTTACATACTGTCTGTAACTATTTTCATACTACAATGGCAGAATTAAATAGTTTTGACAGAGACAGGCCCACAAAGTCTAAAATGTTTACTATATGGCGCTCTGCTGAAAAAGTTTGCCA
This sequence comes from Eulemur rufifrons, assembly GCF_041146395.1. Taxonomy (NCBI): domain Eukaryota; kingdom Metazoa; phylum Chordata; class Mammalia; order Primates; family Lemuridae; genus Eulemur; species Eulemur rufifrons. The sequence continues at coordinate 39,421,431 of NC_090999.1, read as the reverse complement.
CCCTTCATCTATAGCATTATGTATATGGTTTTAAGAATTCTTCTTTTTAAAAATCAAAGTGATATGTTCACATGGTTTGTAGGGTCACATCATTCTAAAAGGCTTGTTGTGAAAAATACTTTCCCTTCTCAAAAGCAACTACTTTATATTCTTTTAGCGGATGTTTTTGGTCATAATAAAGGCCAATCCAAAAAGTCACAAAAGTGTCTGACAATTATAAAGCAGGCTCTGCCCTTAAATACTTCATAATATCTAAATAACATTCTTATAATTATTACTTCTTTATTTTCCAGTTTTAAGCATTATATATCAACTTCTCATTTTTGAAAATGAAGATTTAACTTCATCCTTCTTGTTCTCCAATACTCTCAATGTAGCTATAGATCAATATTCATTATGAGAAAACACTGTCAACAAGTGAGTTATGTAGTAGGATTATTTTTCCTTTTCCTCCCCAAGTTTTGTTTTTCTTGGAGTTAACAACTGAATTTTGTTTACTTTCTATGTACTTATCTGTAATTCAACCCCACTTGATATGTTCAGATGTATTAGGTACTCTACATACTTAATGTTTTTGGAAAAAAGTCACTCATGGACTATTCTTACCCACTCTGCCTGGACCAGTTGCCTTTCATACTCTACCAGCCTTTGCCTGTGTTGTAGTTTTGCTTCTTGGTCTCACCCCTCCCTTTTTCTTTGTTTACTTCTTTAGTAACTTCCTGAGAAATAGTTTGTAGGAGATAATTCTGTGAGACTTTGCATATCTAACAATGTGTTTATGCTCAAGCTTAAATGATATATTAATAACTGGGTAACATAATTCTAGGCTGCCACTTTTTGACTTTATGGGAACAGCAGCCACTGCTGGAGTAGCCACAGGAGGCACATCCCTGGGCCTGCAGCAGTCCTTGGCTGTGAAGGCAGCACGAGCCCTGCTGAAAACTAGCCACACACTTGCCCTCTTATAGGAACAGTTAGATTTGCTGGCGAGGGTCACCTTACCAAATAGGTGGGCCCTCGATCTTCTAATTATAGCAGAAGGGGGCACCTGCTCGTTCTTAAAAGAACAGTGCTGCTTCTATGTTAACAGGTCAGGACAGGTTCAGGACAACATCAGTGCTATCCTAGAGTCCACCTCCAATCTCCAGATACAAGGTGAGACCTCTAGGCCCTAGTGGATGTCTTTAATAATTCCCTTGGTCACCCCATTACTCTGCATTCTGAGAGTTCTTAATCGGGACCGATCCTTATAAATTTTCTAACTAAATTTATTTCATCCCATCTAGAGGCCATCAAGCTACAAATAGTCCTAAGTTCTCCGCTAGTCCTGGCGCCTACCTTCTCCTCACACCTACAACTACAACAACCTACCCAGAACATATACCGAAGTCCCCTGGAGAGACCCCAGAAAAACCTGTAAGAGGCCACCCTAATAGGGATCAACATCCCTACTCAGCACGAAGCAGCCAGATGAGTTTACACCCCTACCCAATGATTTGGGCCTCTAGAATAGAGAGTGGGGAATGTTAGGTAGATAGTAAGGGATTCCGGGTCTCTCCTAGGGATGAAAATGGGTGCTATTGCCCCGATCTTGGTCCTGCCCAATCCTAATTCTCCATACCTAGGGGAGGAGGGAATACTCTACGAATCTGCCAATCAGAACTTGGCGCGCCAGCTGCAAAAGAATGCAGAGGACTCTCTAGCCCACAGGCCAAGCAGCATAGGTACCATAGAGTCCGGAAGGTGACCTAGAACCCAAATGCGCAGTAAGACTCAGGTCATACAGCTCCACAACTGTCCAATCAAAGTGGTTCTATGGTGATGTTTGAACCATAAGGAGGTCCCTATCCGGACACCATAAAACAAGATGGGGGGGGCGGGGGGGGGAAAGGGCAATATACATAACCTAAACATTTGTACCCCCATAATATGCTGAAATAAAAACAAAAAACCAAACCAAAACAAAACAAAAAAAACAAGACGCAGACCATAACCAGTCCCTTTTTGCACCCTTCCTTTTGCTCTCCCTTTGCTGTGACAGTGGGTCTGGTCATCATCTGATCTGTGGCGTATGTATCATGCTCTGTAAACCTGTATCTTGCTCTTGCCCTATAATTCTATCTTTCTCTCCTCAATAAACCTCATTTTTGTGTTTGCCTAACTTTGGCGTGTCTGCTTGTTCTTCGCCATGGGCACGTCAAGAGCTGACATTTCAGACTAAAACCTACCAGAAACTCCTAATTGGGAAACACAGCATTATAAACACACACTACTTGAATACTTTCCGTGTTTATTCTTACCTCCATAGTAGGTGGAGTCTTTCTTGTTCTTCTAATCCAAGCTAGAAAGTAGAAATAATATTTAAGTGTCAGTTTTCCATAATTTGCACAAACATTTTAATCATTCATGCATAAAACAAATATTTTTTTGAGCACTTACTCCGTATTATTGTACATATTGGAGATAGAGCAAGGAATCAAACAAATGAAGTCCCTTCTCTACTGGAGCATATGTAATACTGACTGGGTTACAGAAAATAAATACACAAACATATGCCTGGTGATGATTTGTGTTATGAAAAAAAATGTAATAGTGTAGAGAAGATAAAAGGGGACAGTTTCATTACCTTTAAAACCATACCTCCTGTCTGAATTCAACTTAGTGTATTCATGGCATACAGACCAAACCTAAACACTGTAAACTTCAAGGCAATATCAAAATTATATTATTCTGGAAATTTGAATTAGTTATTCAATTTATAAAGGAAGGGACTTAGACAAGTTTTCATTTACAGATATTTCTCTTTTGATCTGCTTCTGCTTATGGTTAGTAAGTATCATCAGGCCTTAGCTCTAACCCTTGGGAGATGAGCTGCAGAGGTAGAGCCCACATTTGTTAAGCGCCTACTGGGCACTGGGCACTGTGCTAGGTGCTTTATAGCAGTGGGAAGGGAGTGGGGCAGCTGCCTCTGGGGAAGTTATCAGAACCACGCAGAGGACAGTATAATCCAGTGCTTATGAGAGTAGGTTCTAAAGTCAGATTTTCTGGGTTCAAATCCCAACTTCATCACTTACTAGCTGTGCCACTTGGAGCAAGTTATTTAATTTTCTAAGCATCAGACTTACCATCTGCAAAATGGAAATTATAATAGAATCTACACTTTGGGGTTGTTGCGAAAATTATATGAGATAATACATCTAAATGCTTAACTCAGAGCCTGGCATAAAATAAGAATATATGTCTAAATTATTACCATTATCACTATTATTTAATAAACCTGTTTTTTATAAAAGACTAAAAAAATAAAGACCAATAATATCTGTTTAGCCTAAGAGCATGTATAGGAGACTGTGAGAAAATACATTGTAGGGAATATGGTCTTTAAAAAGTAGGAAACCACTGTTTTACCATTTTAGTTGATTTAATCTTGGCATACAAAATTGTGAGGTGTCCTTATTTTATAGAGAAATGAAATAACTTTCTCCAGTTTATACATTAAATGGTAATGGTGGAACTTGAATTCAGATCCAACCCTATATCTCTGGCTCTAAAAACCATCAATGCTCATTAAGCAGTCTCTCACTTTAGTGAGCAACGTGTAAAGAACACTAAAGTAGGAAGAGGAATAGGTATAACCCTTGCTATATGTCTGAAAATAAGAATTACTGAGCCTATTTTACAGATCGGGAAACCAAGGCCCAGAGAAATTAAGCAACTTGCCTACAGCCATATAATTAGTAAGTAGCAGACTGGGAATCAAACCCTGATTGAATTGGCTTTAAAGGCTGAGCTCTATTCATTCACCAGCCACTCTCTCTTCTGACCAGCTCTGCCAGCCTGCCTTCTACCATCCAAGTACAGACAGTTTCACAACTTACTATGGTTTGACTTACAATTTTTTGACTTTATCATGGTGCACAACCATTCTGTTTTTCACTTTCGGTATGGTATTCAATAAATTACATAAAGTATTCAACACTTTATTATAAAACAGGCTTTGTGTTAGATGATTTTGCCCAACTGTAGGCTAATGTAAGTGTTTTAACCACATTGAAAGTAGGCTAGACTAAACTATGATGTTCAGTAGGCTGGGTGTATGAAACACATTTCCAACTTACGATATTTTCAATTTAAAATGAGTTTACCAGGACATAACCTCATCATATGTTGAGGATCATCTGTAATAGCACCAGAACCTGTCCTCAAAAAACCCAGCACTGAATGGTTGTGGGAGTAGAAACGGCAACATTCAACTGTGGGTCTGGGATTAGTCATTTCCCCCTACTCTGTTCTCTCTTGCACTGATCCCACACACTGTCTCCAATATAATTCCAGTGTTCTGCACTCTGTGCTCCTGTTTCTGGATTTCTGCTCCTGTTATTCCCTTCTGTATTCTCTTTCTCATTAGCTTCCACTCCTATTTAGCCTATTGCTAGTGAAAACTTGCACAGATTTTATATCTCTTGTTAGGCTGTAAGTTTGTGAAGGGCAGGAGGCATCCATGGGAGATTTATTTTTCTATTACCTAAACACCTCAAAAGAGTAGGTACTTAATACAATTGTTGAATGAATGCTTCTACCATAAAAATAGTCATTGTAATGGGATTTTCAGCTGTATTAGAAAATCCAGCTCAGCAATACCAAAATTATTCTGTGCAGTCAAGGAAATAAGTGATTTATAGAATTTTTTAATTGCCTCTTTATGATCAAAAGTTACTTATCTGCATTTATGGTTTTTTTTTTTTCTAGGAAAGAAGCTTCTTTGAAAAGAACTCAACACAAGTTATAGCTATAAAAGGTTTTAAGCAATATATCTGCAGTTTTAATTAAGATCAAAAGTTAATTTAGAAAAATCAACTGCTAGGGCAAGTGTCAGCAAACTATAGTCTATAAGCCAAATTGTGCTCACTATTTTCTACATTTTGAAATAGTCTAAAAAAATAAAAAAAAACAATATTTCATGATACATGAAAATTATATAGAATTCAAATTTTGGTGTCTATTAATAAGGTTTTATTGGAACACAACCACACACATTTGTTTACATATCATCTGTGGTTGCTTTTGTGCTACAACAGCAGAGCTGAGTAGTTGTAATAGACCAACTAGCTCATAAAGCCTAAATTATTTACAGTTTGGCCCTTTAAAGAAAAAGTCTGCCAACTTCTATGCCAACTCTACCATTAAGTACAATCCCTTCAGCGACAACTACATATCTTGGTGCAAAAACACTTTCATGTTAATCTAAAATAAAAATCATTATTAATTATACTATTTTTTACTAATGATTTCCATGTATTCCAAAGTCTATGAACACATGCCAGTGGCCATACAATCATTCTGAAAAAGTGTAATGGCATAACGCACAATTATAACCATTAAAAAAAAAAAACCTCAAAATAACAATTTGTGTTACTTCTGAGTCTATAAAAGAGTATTTTCAGTTCTCTTATGAGGTTGAAAAAAGAAAAATATTTTAATAGTATCCAAATCATTAAAAAAAATTCCAAGGTAAATATGTTGGGGAAACTCTGATACATGTTTTCTAAAGCCTACTGGTTTTGTAATAAGTTTACAAAATTCATCCACTGATATAAGAATGTATAAGAATAGAACTCAGATACTAAATGTATTAAATACCACCTAGCCTATTCACTCTCATGTGTCACTATTCTCTAAGGAGATATGAGGGCTTCCTTTAGCTTCATTTTAAGTGATCATTTCAAGGACCTTTGTTTTATATACCTATATAAATGTAACTGCTGAAATAAGTTTGTTTATTTACAATTGTACAATAATCAGATATTTGAAATGTCATGTGGAGATGATGATTGATGCCACTACTATCTGTTATGTATCTAGTAAAGGTTACAAGAAATGTAACCTTTGGAAATGTTCAATGTGATTACTCATTTATATAATCATACCCACTTTCCCAACTACTACATGCAACAAAGGAAACATCCCACTGAAGTTTGGCAAAGGTTAAGAGGAAGATGGAATAGAAGAAAGTATTGAAATCAAATCATTTCTTCTTTTTAACCTCAAAACAATCTGAAACTGAACCTCTATCCAATTATAAATTATATAATGATTTTGTCACTGCTAATGATACCTGCATGGTGGATTCCATATCATTCGTTATAATGTAACCATTGTTTTAAGAGAATTTAGCAAGATAACTGGACAGTTTACACCTTAAGATCCTAGCATTCTTTCATCAATGTTCATTTGCATTCTCATCAGTATGCATGAGATTTTCACTGAACTTTAATACTTCTATTGGAACATAGCACAGTATAATGAGTGTAAAAGTGAACACGCAAATTAAAGCTCCCATTAATCAGTAAAAGAGACTAGATGAAGCAGGCAGGGAAATACTTCATGAATGAAGCATGCATTCTTGAATCTCCACAGGCACTAAAAATGGCAAATATACCTTTAGAAACATTGCCAACAGAGGCTAAAATAAATGAAATATTCTATCACCGGGTTCAGTAGGTGACCATTCAGAACCAATATTATGGAAAGGTTATCAACAGTCTACATCTAAAATATACTACTTTAGATATACATGCCTATTTCACTTAAGGAAGAGACTGTAATAAAACCTCAGCTTTTTGGTTTTTTTTTTTTTTGAAACAGGGTCTCACTCTGTTACCCAGGTTGGTCTCCAACTCCTGTGCTTAGTGATCCTATCATTGATTCAGCCTCACGAGCAGCTAGGATTACAAGCATGCACCACCGCCCCCAGCTTCATCTTTTAAGAAATGGCTTTTGCCATTCTGAGTGTTGACACTTCATAAAGGACTATAAAAATAAGAAATATCTAAATAAGATATCACTATAGATTAGTTTTACCTTATCTGTAATTTCATATAAATGGAATCTTGCTGTATGTACTGTTTTGCATCTGGCTTATTTTACTCAACGTAATGTTTCTGAGGTTCATTCATGTTACTGTGCATAGAAAAGAGACTCTTAAGGTAGCCTCCATATCCCCTACCTCCTAGTGTTCATGCCTTTGCATGATCTCTTCCCCTTGGGTAAGGACAGGATCTGTGACTTACTTCTAACTATGAGAACATGGCAAAGGTGATGGGATGTATGTGATTACATGGTTACATATATAAGATTGTAGCACTGGTCTTGCTGAGGTCTTTTTGTACCTTCCTGGAGGTAAGGAAAACGTGGCCATGTTGGGAAACCCTATGTAGCAAGAAATTGCTAGTGACCTCTAGGACTCAGGGTGGCCTCTGACCAACATCCCACAAAAAACTGAAGCTCTCAGTCCTACAACTGCAAGGAACTGAATGCTGCCAACAACCACACAAGTGGGAAAGTAGAGCTTTGCCTACTCAAGCCTCTAGATCAGAATTTAGCCCTGGCTGACACCTTGATTGCAGCCTTGGGAGACCCTATGTAGAGAACCCAGCTAGGCTGTGTTTGGGCTCCGGACTCCCCAAAAACTGAGATAACAAATGTGTGTTGTTTTAAGCTGCTATTTTTGTGGTAATATTGATACACAGTAATAAAAAACAAACACAATGAACAAATCAACTCTTATTAACTTATAGTTTTTCTCCTTCATTTTATTACTACGTTGAGTATAAATTGATTTTCAAATGCTAAACCAACCTGTGTTACTGGGATAAACCCTACAAGGTCATGGTATATTATCCTGTTTATATATTGCTGGATTCAGGTTGCTAATATTTTGTTAATGATTTCTGCATCTATGTTTAAGTGAGATATTGATCTGTAGTATTCTCCTTTTTATTTTCTCTGTCAAGGGTTGGTATCAGGGTAAACAGGGCCTAATAAAATGAGTAGACAAGTATTCTCAACTCCTATATTTTTGGAAAGAATATGTGGCCCAACCTGGGGAATGTTTCATGCACATATGAAAAAAACGTGTATTTTGCAATTGCTCAATGGAGTGTTCTATAAATGTTGATTGGGTCAAGTTGTTTAATGTAGTTGTCTTCTATATCATTCTGACAAGTTCTACCTTTTCTGTGGCATTTTTAGACCATTTAAATTTACTGCATCTATTTACATGGGTTTAAATCTACAGATATTTGTATACCTATACTCATGGCAGCATTATTCACAATAACCAAAAGGTGTAAGCAACCCAAGTGTCCACCATCACGAGAATGGATAAACAAAATGTAGTATACATACAATGGAATATTATTCAGCCTAAAAAAGAATGAAATTCTGATATATCCTATAACATGGATGAACCATGAAGACATTATACCAAGTTAAATAAATAAGCCAGACACAAAAGGACAAATACTATATGATTCCACATCTATGACACAGAGTAGTCAAATTTATAGTGATAGAAAGTAGAATGGCGATTGCTAGGGACTGAGTGAAGGAGGGAACGAGGAGTCACTTTTCAATGGGTACAAAGTTTCAGTTTCAGAAGATGAAAAAAGTTCTGGAGATGGATGGTACTGATGGTTGTACAACAGTGTGAATGTACTTAATGCTACTGAACTGTACACTTAAAAATGGTTAAGATGGAAATTTTTATGTTATGTATGCTTTACCATGATAAAAAAGAGATAAAAAATAAAACCAATGTAATCAACCATATTAACAGAATGAAGAACCATAAAAATTATCTCAATAAATATGAAGTAAAGATATTAGACAAAATCCAACATCATTTATGATAAAATAAAATTTCAGCAATCTAGGAATAAAAGGGAGCTTTTTAATATGGTAAGAGGCATCTACAAAAAACCTACAGCTAATAACATAGCTAATGCTGAAAAACTGAATGCTTTCTCCCTAAAACTGAGAAAGAGGCAGCTGTCTACTTTTACCACTGTAGTAGGGCAAGGGGGAGGAAAAAAAGGCTTACACATAGGAATAGAAGAAATGGAAAGAATATGTAGACAACTCCATAAAGTTTACAGTAAAGGAAATATAATTAATAAGTGAGTTTAGCAGTGTCATATAAAGTACACAGTTGATATACAAAATCTATTGTATTTCTATGTATTATCAATGAATAATTTGAAACTGAAATAAAAAACAATTAGCAGTAGCATCAAAAAAATATCAAGAAACACTTAGATACTAATTTAATAAAATATGTGCAAGATCTGTAGCTGAAAACTATAAAAACTACTATGAAATAAATGAAAGGAAACCTAAGAAATGAAAAGAATATACTTAATGCCCTTTAAACTCATTTACAGATTCAATGCATTCCCAATCAAAATACTGGAAGAATTTTTTTGTAGGAATGGATAAGCTGATACTGAAAAATCACATGTACACAAACTAACCAAAACAATTTTGCAAAAGAAGTTGGTGGACTCAAATTATCTTATTTCAAGATTTATTACAAAGCCTTAGTAAACTAGGCAATTGGAATTGGCAAAAGCACAGACATGTAAATCTATGGACAGAATAGAAAATGCAGAAATAGACCTAAACCCACACATTTATAGTCAATTAATGTTTGACAAAGGTACAAAGGCAATTCAATGGAAAAAGAATGGTCATTTCAAAAAATGATGCTGGAAAAATTGGTTATCCATATAAAAAATAAAACTGATACCTATATTGTAAATAAAAATTAATTCAAAATAGATCATAGACATAAATGTAAAATCCCACACTGTAAAACCTGTAGACAAAATCATAGGAGAAAATATTCTTGACTTTAGGCAAAAATTTCATAAGCTAACACTGAAAGCATGATACATATAGGAAAATATGCTAAGTTGGAATTCATTAAAATTAAGAATGTGTGTTCTTCAAAAGCCATTGTCAAGAGAATGAAAAGACAAGCCACATACTGGGAAAAATATGTGCAAATCATGTATCTGATAAAAGATTTATATCTAGGATATATTAAAAACTCTAAAAGCTAAACAATTAAAATTTTTTTTATATTTTAGGCAAAAAGATATGAACAAACAGTATATCAAAAAAGACATACAGATGGAAATAAGGTCATAAAAAGATGATCTACATTATCAGTCATTAGAGAAATAAAAATTAAAACCACAATGAGATACCACAACACATCTAATTAGAACAACTCAAATGTAACGAAACTGACAAGATCAAGGGCTGCTGAAGATGAGGAGCAACTTGAACTCTCATAAACTACTAATGGAAATGCAAAATGGTACAGCCACATTGAAAACCATTTCAGCAGTTACTATATGACTGGCAATCCTGCCCAAGGTATTTACTTGAAAAAAATGAAAATTTATGCTCACAAGTTTGTACATGAATGTATAATGAATTTATATAATGACTTCACTCATAATTGCTATGAAGTGGAAAGGACCCAAATGTCTTTCAACTGGTGAATACAAACTGATATATCAATATGATAGAATTCTACTCAGCCATAAAAAGGAATAAACTTAAGTGATTCATGCAAGCACACAAATGAATCTCAACTGTATTAAACTATGTGAAAGATACAGCTACACAGAGAGCAAACACTGGAGATTGGCAAAGTGCCCCTATCAAGGAAAGGAAGTTCGTCAGCTTGATTAAAAGGCATCCATGAGAAAAACCTACAGACAACATCATATTTAATGGTGAAAGATTGAATGCTTTTCCACTAAGATCAGGAACAATGCAAGAATATCCACTCTAATCTCTTCTATTCAACATTGTACCAGAGGTTCTAGCAAGTGGCAAACAAGCAAGATTAGAAAAACTAAAGGCATCCAGGATAGGAAGAAAGACGCAAAAATGTCTTTTTTCACAGACAAACATGATCTTCTATGCAGAAAAATCTGAGGAAATTGACAAAACCGCTACTGTTAACTAGTGAATTTTGCAAAGTCACAAGACATGAAATCAATATAAAAAAACCTACTGTATATTTATGGCAGCAATGAACAGAAATTAAAATCAAAAAAGCAGTACCATTTATTAATACAACAGCATAAAAATGTGAAATTCTTGGGGATAAGCCTGATAAAAGATGTACAATATATGTACAATGAAAAAGAGAAATTAAAGAAGGCCTAAAGAAATTAAGATATATACTGTGTTTAGGGGTCTGAAGGTCCTTATTGCTAAAATATCAACTCCTTGCAAAGTGATCCATAGATTTAATACAATTCCAAACAAAATTCCAGAAGCATTTTTGTAGAAATGAATAAACTGACTCTAAAATTCATACGGAAATGCAAAGGACATAGAATAGCCCAAACAACTTCAAAAAAAAAAAAAAAATAATGAAGTTGGAGTACTAACAGTACCTAATATCAAGAATTATAAAGCTACAGTTACCAAGGAACTGAGGCCCTTGGTCCAATAGCCAGAGATGACCTGAACCCAAACAACAGTCATTTGAATGAGCTTGGAAGCAGATCTTTGGTCTGACCATGCCACATACATAGCTTGAAAGTGTATCATACTTGAGTGGAGCCCTGAAGTGACTAAAGCCCAGTGCCTTGATCGCGGCCAAGTGAGAGACCCCAAGCCAGAAGATCCACCTAAGCCATGTCTGGATTCCTGGGCCATACAAAATGTGAGATAATAAATACTTGGTGTTTTAGGCCTCAAACTTGTGGACTAACTTGTTATGCAGAAATAGATAACTATAATAACGTATGTACCTATCTATCATTTGATAAAGATTACCAAAAATGCTCAGTAATTCTCAACCAAGTAGTTTGGTTGAACAATAGGTCCAGAGACTCTGGGTTGAGATATGAGTTGACTATACATACTTCTAAAGTCATGAATCATAGAATATCAGAGATAGATGGAGCCTTAAAGGATACTGAACCCAGCTTTTTAATTTTATAGATGAAAAACAGGGATGTAGATCAATTTGCCCAAAATGACCAAGTAAATGTCCATTGAAGGACATGAACGTAAACTAGGTCTTGATGCTGGGACAGGGATAGCATCATGCTTTGTCCATTATTTATGAAGCTTACTTTGAAAACTCTTGATGGGGAATGCCTGTGGCCTGAGAAAGACATGTTAAATAATTATTAAAAATTTTTAACCTTAAAAACAACAAAAGTGGAAATGACATTTTATATTGAGATATTCATTATTAACAGTGTAAATGATAGGCATGTCTAATATATCTAAAAGGCAATTTTTATCTTTCTTCTGAGGTTTTACTCTTACATTTTAATGAGTACATAAGTAAAGCTTAACTTTCCATTAAGAAAAAAATGCTGGATCAAGCCCTTTCTATTTTTTCCAACTATATTCTACTTTATATATTTTAGGGTTCTCACCAGTAATGTTTATTACTATTAACACCAAACAAGCTTAAACTTATCAAAAGGAAGAAAAATGAAAGATAAAATATAATTACAGAAAGACAGATTTTTTTGGAGGTTCTATTCTATATAAGAACTATACATTATGCCATGGGCTAAACTTAAAAGGGTCACTGAAACTTTATAAGATAGTCTAGTAGCTAGTACTATACTATCTCCTATAGCTAAGTCTTTGTCCAAGAATCTTCTATATGTTTGGAAACAATTGCCCTGGTCTGCTGTTCCATGTCTTTCTTCTTAAAATGGACTATTTTCAATAAGTTAGCAAGGTCCCCAGAATGTCTCTTCCTTATGTACCTTCAATTTCAAATGCATTCATTCAGCAAATGTTAGTTGAGCTTGTACATACTTTATGTGAAGCATTGAGCTAGGCCTTGAGAATACAACAGTGAACAAGGTAAGGACCCTATCCTAAAGAATCTTCAAGTCCAGGTAGAAGAAGTAGATACGTAAACAGGGAATCCCTTACACTGTATTAAGTGTCAAGATTGGAGGAGGCACAAAGTGAGATGAAAGCAAAAAAAAATGAACATCTCACTTAGCACTAGGGGTTAGAGGTGGGGTCAGAAAAGACTTCCAAATAGAATCAATGTCTACTCTAAAACTTGAAAGATAAGTAGGAGCTAGCCAAGTTCTTAATGAAGGAGGCAGTATAATATAAAGAGAAAAGAGTTTAGAGATAGGTAACTTGGGTTCAAATCTGGGCTCTAGCTGCTGTTTGTACTTAGAAGTTATTTAATCACTCTGCTTCCTTAGGAGGAACCAGAAGGAATTTATACAAGGTCTCCCCACCACATCCACCCATCTACCCTGCATCTATGCCCGTACACTCTGCTTTTCTTATTTTCTACTTACTTTCATTCCCTTGGTGATCTTACCAAGTCTCATGGCTTTATATACCATTTATTTGCGGGCAACTCCGAAATTTTATCTTCAGTCCAGATATTTCCACTAAATTCTTGGCTCATATACAATTTAACATGTCTATTTGGATGTCTAATAGGCATCTCAAACTTAGCATGTCCAAAACTGATTTCTCCCCCCCTAACTTGACCCTTTCACAGTCCTGCCCATCTCAGTTAACAGCAACTCCTTAAGAGTCATTATTGACTGCTCTCCTTCTCTCACACTCTGTATCCAGTATGTCAGCAAATTCTGTTGGCTCTACTTTTATAAGAGATCCAGAATGCAACTACTTCTTTCCACTCCCCCTGTTACTCTTGTCTAAGTCACAATTATATCTTGCCTGAATTACTACAAGAGCTTTCTGTCTCCATGTTTTGCATAAGTCCCCCTTAGTCTCTTTGTAATGCAGCAGCCAGAGTGATCCTGCTAAACATAACTCAGAGCATATTACTCTTTTCAAAACCCTCCAATGACTTCCAATCTCATTCTGAGTAAAAGCCAGAGTCCTTACAATGGACTACAAGGCCCCACAGATTGGGCAACCTCTTAACTCTCTAACCTCATCTCCTATTACTTTCTCTCTGGCTCTATCCCAGTCACATTGGCTTCCTTGTTGTTCCTTTAACACCTAAGCAAGTTCCTGCCTCAGGGCTTTTGCACTTGTTCTCCAGCAATGCTCCTCTGCTAGTTATCTGCATGGCCAGCTCCTCCTTCTGTCTTTATTAAAAAGTAATCTTCTCTGCAAGGCCTTTTCTGAACACTATTTAAAACTGAAAAACCCTCCCCAACACTCTCTATGCCCTTTACCTGCTTTATTTTCTAGGGCCATTAACATACTATATAGTTTAGTTATTTATCTGGTTTATTGAGTTTCTCCTACCTATTCTCCCACCCCCAAAATGTAACGTCCATGAATGTAGAGGTCCTCAATAGATGCCTACCAAATAAAGGAATAAAAAGGACACATTGTTTAATCCATATTATGGGAGAATATGCAACTTGTGGGTACCTGTACTCTGCTACTAATGATGTAATATTCATCTGAACTGGAAAATACTTTAGGTTCATTTGATGTTGACACCATTTAAATGTTTTTTTCTGTCTTATTCTCTGTACATAGCATTTTTGTTTGTGTGTGTGTTTATTTATATTTTAATTTACTTTTTCATGGTGTAGCATTCTTATTTTTTACATTTAATTGATGTATGCCACTGTAAAAATAATTTTTGTTTCAGTGTTTGGTTGATACATTTGCTTTAATGCCTATGCCCCATGGGATAGTTATGCTAAATTACTAGATCAGGACAGCCATAAAAAGCATTAGAACTTCATTCTAATCCCCTGAAAGTCTCAAATGCTGAAAAATGAGTCATTACCTATTTGTTTATTTATAACTTAATTTATTTCTATAAACATTTAATTCTATACTATTATTGAAAAAAATGATAAAATAGGCTCATTATAAGAAGGTGCCTGCATTACTTGAAAATTGCAAATGCAGCTTATAACATTGGGAAGTCTGTTAAAACAGGAAAGCTCAATTACCCCTCCTAGAAGCTGACAATTTATATTCTGTTATTTCTTCAAAAAAAAAAAAAAAAAAAAAAACCCTCTCGTATCTATCCTTTTTATGCTTTCTCATAGTTCTGGTATTTTCGTAGCTAATAAGCAAAAATGGAAAAGATACTTTTACTGAAATGATGTTTACACTCACATGCTGGCATAAAAGTAATAATGCCTATTGCTACCACATGTAAGGTAGCATGCTATGCCTACCAGGAAGCAGTGGGTCTATTGCTTATTCATGTATGTAGGTGTATAACCCTGGTAATTTATCTTTATCTCCTTAAATTTTGCATCTCTGGAGCTTTGCCTGCCTCACCCTAGTTTCAGCTCTGTGAAGCTTAACAGTTCTTTTTTGCTATACGTGCATTCCCTTACTAAAATTTTGCACCTTCACAACTTTCAAGGAAATGGAATGTTTAAATAAAATTTCAAGGATTCAGACTGTAAAACTTTTTGTAAAGAGAAACAGCATGTAATTATATACGCTTATATTGATTTTGTATATCATTAAACAATTTGCTTCCCAGAAGATTCTAATAAGAGCAGAAACTTACCTTCCCATTCGGTTGGAATATCCCCTACTTCATAGTCTACTTCTTTTTTATTTGCTGCTTCTACAAATCTTTTCTCTCGAATAGTTTGTCCTATGAAACAAAAGTGATTAATACATTTTAAGTGAACCTATAACATAGTATTTACTACAAGTAATATCTTCTCTTGATTTTATACACACCCTCGTATGGTAAAATAATTAAATTCACAGGAGACAGAATATATTCCATTTAGAATTAGGTATGCTAGTAAAGGCAATTTCTAAACCACTGTAAAAATTTTTAATTTTCTACCGTAGCATGAAAAATTTGATGGCAGAATAAATCCAGATTCAATATACAGAAAAAGAGCAACCAACTAATCCTGTAGGGCACTAATGGCTAATAAAAACATTTTAATCATTAACAGAGTGTTCATCTCCTATATATATGTATACATAAACCAGAGGTGCCAATGGCTGCTGCAACTGCCCAAGAAAATTGATATTCATGGCCCTTACTAAGCATGTAATGGACCATAGGACCCAGCTGCCACCCTTGTCCCCATAGTACACTAACAAACCCAAGGGACTCAAGCTATGAGTTGGATTCTATAGCCCATCTGAATCACTGATTCTCAAGGGAATTTAACAGAAGAGGGACAAAAGGGTGATCTTCAGGTATGGTACTTTAGGTGAGGCATTATCATCTGGAGTGCCATGGTAGTAAAGTAGAAACATGAAAGCAGAGAGAACAGTAAAGAAAATGGTGGAGAGAGGTCAAGAATAAGATGAGAATGCCTAATGCTTACATTTCTCAAAAGTAAAAAGTTGATTAATGTATATTTTAAGTTCATATAGAAGGCATAAAACAGTTTGTTATTTTTTTCTGCCTTCAGAAAGTCTTAATTATATCCACTTCTGTGAAGAATGCCATTGAGATTTTGACAGAGATTTCAATGAATCTATATATTGCTTTGGGTAGTAAGGATACTTTAACAGTATTAACTCTTTTGGCCCATGAACATGGGATATCTTTTCACTTATCTGTATCTTCTTCATTTCTTTCATTGATGTTTTATAGTTTTCAGTGCACAGATCTTTCACCTCCTTGGTTAAATTTCTTCCTAGTTTTTGGTTTTTTTTTATGCTATTGTAAATGGGATTATTTCCTTGATTTTTGTCAGTTAGGTCATTATGTGTATATTAAAATGTTACTAATTTTTATATGTTGATTGATATCCTGCAATTTTACTGAATTCATTTATTAGTTCTAACAGGTTTTGTGTGTGTGTGTGTGTGTGTACGTGTGAGTGTATGTGTGTGTAATCCTTGGAGGTTTTTTACATACATAATCATTTTTCTGCAAATTAGAGACAATTTTACTTCTTCCTTTCTGATTTGGATTCCTTTTATTTCTTTTTCTTGTCTGATTGCTCTTGCTAGTTTTCAGAAATTATTTCATTATACAAGCTTTCTGTCCCTTTCCCTGTCTCTTTCCCTTCAAAAACTTCCATAATGCGAACATCTGTTTGCTTAATAGCATCCCGTAAGTCCCACAGGCCATCTTCACTCTTTTTTATTCTTTTTTCTCTCCGACTGTGTCAATTTTTTTTTTTTTTTTTTGAGACAGAGTCTCGCTCTGTTGCCTGGGCTAGAGTGCCGTGGTGTCAGCCTAGCTCACAGCAACCTCGAACTCCTGGGCTCAAGCAATCCTTCTGCCTCAGCCTCCCAAATAGCTGGGACTACAGGCATGCTCCACCATGCCCGGCTAATTTTTTCTATATATTTTTAGCTGTCCAGATAATTTCTTTCTATTTTTAGTAGAGACGGAGTCTCGCTCTTGCTCAGGCTGGTCTCGAACTCCTGACCTCGAGTGATCCTCCCGCCTCAGCCTCCCAGATGACTGTGTCATTTCGAAAGACCTATCTTCGGGTTCATAGGTTCTTTTTTCTGCTGAATCCAGTCTTTTGTTAAAGCTCTTAACTGTATTTTTTATTTCATAGACTGAATTCTTCCACTCCAAAATTTCTGTTTGGTTCTTTTTTATGACATCTATCTCTTCATTGAATTTCTCATTCAGATCATGAATTGTTTCCCTGATTTCACTAAATTGCCTACTCTCTTGTATTTCACTGAGTTTCCTTAAGATCATTACTTTGAATTCCTTTTAGGCAATTCATAAATTTCTGTTTCTTTGAGGTCTGTTACTGGAGAATTATTGCATTCCTTTGGAAATCCTCATAATTCCTTGCTTTTCCATATTTCTGTTTCCCTAATTGAGTTGGGTTCCTGGACTTAGGGTCTTGCAAAACAACTGTATCACCTGGGACCTGAGGTACAGGTTCACTCTCATGAGTGGATGCAGCAGTTCGCCTACTAAGCTGGGATCTATTGTTCTCAAGCACATCTCAGCAGCTTGGACCCAGAAGTTGAGATATGGTTATGGTTCTGACCCTTTATTTTTAATATGATAAATATCCATACATATCCCATAAACAAAGGGTCTTTCAATAATTGTGAAGAGATTAAAGGGATCCTGAAACCCAAATGTTTGAGAACTATATACACCACTAGAGGAAAACAAAGAGAAAGGAATCCATAAAGCTATATACCATTAAAAGATATAAATAAATAAACAGAGAAGATAAAAGAGCTCTTGCTTCCCATGATGCTGAACAGCAAGTGCCAGAGTTAGAAAAAACATCATTTTGTAACTATCATGATAAAGACTGGTTCTGGTAAAAATTATTAATGGAAGAGGATTGTCTTTTGTTTTTATTTGGAAATTGTTTCCCTTTCTTCCATACATAAAGTATTCTTGCACATTTCAAAATTGGCTAAGACTTACACATTTAAAGGACAGTCGGTTAGAAATTATAATATTTTTAATTTTACCACCTACAAATACTCCCTTCCTAGGATCTTAGTGACCCTGTAGGTGAGTAAGACTTTTGTAGGTGCCTATATCAGGAGACAAAAATGGTCCTGAAGAACAAGACAGCAGATTCAGGCACCTCTCCTTCCCTGGGCCACTATTCTTCCTTAATTCACCCACAAAGGCCAGGGGAAATAGTTAGAGATACTTGGACAGCCTTTAATCTTTAAATTTCAGAGCTTCAGAACTCGCAAGATGTCTATGACACTGAAGGAAGGATTTTCTTCCACCAATACCAAAACAAAGGTAGAGGGCTATATTGGTTGTGACCCACAAGCACATATAATCCTTGGCAAGGCTTTTCAAACTATTGTCTAGTTCCAGCCCAATATTTCCCATTGGTCAGGCAGTATGAGGAGAGATGAGTGGAATTTGGAGGTAACTATGTAGTGGAAAGAGAGACTGGGCTGAGTGAGGTGAGACATTTCTAAAGTAATTGTCCCCTTGTAAATAAGTAAGCTTTTAGAACAGCCAGAAGCAGGCAGAACAGCCAGAGTAAGATCCTTACTGTTTGAGTGATGTCCCTTTATCATAAGGGAATCAAGCAGTGCAACCAGGTGATAATTCTAAATCAGTTTGGTGACTGGTCATGTATAAAAGACTAAATCCTGCATACAAAGGAGGCTTAGGAGTGTCAATGCATACATAGTGTATGAAAGTCAGGGCTACTGAAAGCCAAGTACCACACTACATATATTAAATTTGTGAACTTTTAAACTTCGTTATGCTGAAGCATTGTAAATTACATGAGCATCAATTAAGAGTACTAAAATAGGAATTCTTATACTGAAAACCATTTTTACATTTGACTCAAAGCATAATTCACTAAAGTTACTCAAATGCAGCATCTATTTATTAAGAGCCTGCTATGTACCAGGTATATTCAGGTGCCTTTCACATATTATCTTTTATCTTTAAAACAGTCTTTTACAGAAGAGGAAAAAGAGGCACAGGGTGATTAACTTTTCCAAATGTACACAGCTGATTAAAGTAGTATACCTCACATTTGAACCTAAACATTTCTCTCATTTCTAAGCATAAAGCTCTTTCTATTTAAGATTTTAAAGTCTGTATTTATAAAGTCTGCATATGGTATCATTACAGATATCCAATTAAAAACTAACATTTTATTCATGACTACATGACTATCATAAGCTATTATTTTCCCATAGGGATTAAATGAAGCACTACTGCTTGAAAATGTGATGATTCTATAATTTGACATATTCTAAATATATTTATGTGAGTATGGAAGACTATCTCAGCAGGTAATACTTTTTTAAAAGCAATTAAAGAAGTCTTACAAATAAGCTTTCAAAGTTTTTAAGACTGCCAACTAGTTCAATGGATGATCTAAAATCTTATTAGCTTCCCCATATTTACAAGTTCTCTATAAGGAATGTCAGCTTGTTCTATGATAGAAAATCTGAAATTATAACAAAATGCTTAATAATTCTGAAATGTTTCATATAATATGGTTTAGCCTTCAGGATCCAAAAGCTGAAAAGAGTTAAACTATACCCAGAAAGACAGCAGAAAAATTCCAAGCAACCTATTTCCTGTATTAGTGAAAATGTTTTGTGGCAAGTTTATAGCACATCAGTATTCTTCTGTTTAAACTGGACGTCATTAATTTTTTAAAAAGGCATAAATAAAATTTGTAAAATTTAAATGTGAAAGTACATAAGAAGAATGTCACAATTTAAGAAAAACAGATGGACCTATTGCAAATTTGTGTTTGTACTTTCCACATGGAGAATGAGCTCTCTTATTGCTAATTTTAAAAAATTTCCATAATATTATTATATTCAAACAAAAATTTAAAGTTCTAAAAACATCTGCAATTCAACCAATAAATATAGATTGAATAGTCTATTGTAATCTAGGAAGATTTACAATAAAAAGTTCAACAGGTTCTCGATTGTATTCCTAAATCAAGCATGTAAGTCTTAGAAATGTTAGTATTTTACTTCACTTACTTCCTTTCCACTACTGTGGAAATCATAAATTGAAAACAGTGTGTTTTAAAAATAAGGAGATGAAACTTGAATATTATGTTAAAAAATGATTTATTTTTCAAATTGCAAGGAATTTTTGATCCCCCGAAAAAGTACAGTTGTAAATACACCTTACCTCCCCTCTAAAAGGTAATATCAAAAAGAAAAATCCAAAGGATGAATTCATGACCATTTAGTCCATGTAGTAATGTGTTCACTCTGAAGAACTGAAAGTAGCAGCCATTTTAGGTTTTGATGGATGTGTAGGAATCAGTTTTTGGAAGTACTTCATTCACCTAATACATTCTATATTTCTTTGTAAAGCTGAATTATTTCCAATGTATAAAGTATATTTATAATTTAGAATTTGTATATTTACAAAATAACACAAAAAACATTAAGTGATTCTGCTATGAATATATCTGAATTATATGTAAGTTAACATGTCTTACATATAAAAAAGGAAGAAAAAAAGTAGGGAATAAACTTTTTTTTTTTTAGCCAAATTAAACAAGCTTTAAGGTTTATTATACAAAAATTCCACGTTTTAAAAAGACTATTTTACAATATGAGGAAATGTATCAACATGATTGAAAACCTTCATTTTATAGGGAGTGACATTCACTGACTGAAGCAAGAGAATTCCAATCTGGTACACCCCTAATATAGAAAGGCAGAATACAAAAGGAATAATATTTTCTCCTTTCAAAATTAGCAAAAACTCATAGTGTGTTATATAGCAACATAAGCAAGTATTTGATTTTCATTTTGAAAGTCTAACTTGAATATTTGGAGCTTTCAATATAGAGATAAAAAGAAATGTAAGAAATTAATTTAAAATGGTAGCAAATATTACTAGAATTAGAGAATTATAAAATTATTATGGCATTTATAAAGCTGGGGCCTAGCCCAAACTTTATTTTCAGATTTGAAATGTAACAGATATGGCTGATTAATGACTTATTTCTAGACCCAAATGGTTTCATAGAAATCAAGTACTTGGTCATTTATCACAGACCATAAAAGAGTCAAGGACTGCACTGTTATCTACTGTTACTAATTCACAGAATATATGATAGCTTTAAATATGCATAATTTAATAAAAATAAATATAGTAGATTTTGTGGTACATTAGTCTTAATTTTTTAAAAATTATGTTTATTTATGAATCCATGAAATTAACTAATACCCTTCATTAATCTAATTTAGTTAACCACCAGGCACTACTTATTGTTAATAAATAGAAATATATTCTGATATAGGAGACCATATAATCATCTAATGAAATGTGATAGTCATCAGCTTAATAGGAAATATGCTAGTATTTGTGAACCAACCACAAATATTGGGTTCAGTTGCTAAGAGGCTGGGGTGCCAATAATTGTCAAACTTGTGTCTTTAAAAATATCTTCAGTAGAGGTTCAATTTATAAAACTGTCAAGCAGAGCTTCTCTGGTTGAGGCCGGGGTCCAGAGTACCACCCACCTTTTCTCCCCTCTCCTTCCATTGGAAGCGCCTCCTCATACTCCTAGGATTCCAAGGAGTCCTGTGAAAATCACTGATTCAGACCCACTTGTACTTTTGAAATTCCAAAATCCATCCATTAACATATATTGATTCTCTAAACAAAATCAGTATCTTGTGAATTGCAGAAAGACCATCATATATTTGCTCTTTTTCTACATGAGCCTTCATGCAGTTAGTCAAACAATCTGCCACAAATTCCTGAGTAATGTAGGATTTTTCCTGCATTTCTGTACTCTAAGGAGATATAAAGCCTACTTCAGGTGTGGATACATGATTTAAGGCTAGAACCTGACTTAAGGCTTGCTTCCAGTGTTTAGAAAGGATGAGTTCAGAGAGAAAGCACTTTCTCACTTTGGGGCAAGAAGTCTTTAGGATGAGACAAAGAAATCTGAATGGCAAGAAGGAAAAATAACCCTTCAATTTACTTGTCCTCAAGGAAGCAGGCTTTCACTGGAGGGGCATCCTTAATATTTCCTTGAGTCCTTCAGACCAGGAGGCTCTGCTCGGGTGAAGGGGAAGTGACTAAGGTAGTCTGAGGCCAATCACAAGCACTGGAAGGAAAAACAGGAAAGGAAATTCCAGGAAGAACAATTTATATGTGGCAACAAATTATTTTATCATTAAACTTTCTCTATTATAAAACTTTACTCTGGCTAATAACTAATAAAATTAGATGACATAAATATTACTTTTGTTTTCCATTCCAGTTCACTGGTATAAACATAAACTAACAAGTTGTGATTCCACCAAAAGGCAGGCTATAGGAGCATGACAAGGAAAGGTTGGTCCCATTTTGCTTGTGAAAGCTGCAAAAAAGACCATCATCCTGCTATTTTTATCTACTTAATCCTTATTTTCGACTGATGCTCAAAAAGAAAAAGACTACAGTCGCAAACAGTAAGATCTATAACATGATAATACTACTTTAAGATGGAAGGCTCGAAAATTAAAGTGCATATAAAAACGGAGCCTGCCTCCACTCAGGGTATATTGGTAATGTATACCAGGATATTTACTCACAAAGGAATCAAATAATTGGACTTTAAAAATTCTTTATTCTTGGTAGTGAATGATAAATCTTAACAGTTTTTCCCTACTTCTTCCTATTAATACTTCCTTATAAGCTTTCAGGGTCCAGAGATCATGTAATTTGGTCTAACTTAGCAATGTATCAATAATACTATGTCATTATAGCTTATTAATGTTATCTGACCTATTTAGGAGATGAGAATTCTATTGAGCAAAAATTATGCATATGGTACTATTAGACACTTTATTTTTATTTTCTTGTTTAATTCTCACAATCTTCATTTTTTATATTAATAATTGAGGAAACTAAAGCTCAAAGAAAAATTTATGGATGAGAAAAGGTGTGTTTTTAATTACATTTAATTTTTACATCGAAATTTAAGAAAACATACTAATATAATCACTTCCTATGCTACAAAAACATCATCCACATATAGTCATGTTTACACTGCCTCCCTTTTACAACTCATTTTAAAACCACTTCCCACATCCTCCTTTGGCTTTGTGCCACAGAGCAACCTAACTATTCTGTGACAATAGCACCGCCTATTGGCTGGCAAAGGGATCAGAATAATCCAAAATCAGTATCTGTTTCCTTACCCTTCAGAAAGATTAATGTATTAATATAATTTGGGCTCTTTTTCTTCTATCTTTTATTATTACAGCTGAATCATACCTACCTGAAAAAATTTTTCTCATATATATACATCTTCTTTTTTCTCCTTCTTACGTCCTTTTAAACACCTGGAGAGTTGGTGCAAACCTCCATTTCACTGCCAATCAATATGTTTGCTAATGTGCAGCAATTCAGATGAATTGTGGATTAAAAGGGATTTGTGAATTATTCTGGAAACCAAACTACAATTTATAACACAATTTCTATGGAAAAATGTGTTGAATTTAAACAAGCTATTAACATGGAACTTTTTGAATTCAACTAATTTATAAGTTGGGAACTTGCTATATTATGAAAACATATAAAAGCATTAAGTCTTCCACTATGATATCCAAGGTAAATAAAAGAACAGAATGCTGAAACAAAGAAGCACTGCATATATTTTCCCCTTCTTCAGAGGTAATATACATCTGCCTTGTTCTGTGGAATTCAAATCTTACACTACAGAGTGAAATACTCAAATACTTGTTGATAGTAATGATGAGGTTCATAGCTAATTTGCAATGACTCCTTAAAGTTATATCAATGACACAGGGAAGAACAGCTCCCATAATTTTAACCTTTATCTCTGTGATGAAAGCTACCAGGATTATATCTATAACTCTAACCACTCAATTAGCTACAGTCATGAACTTTTGTTTAAAGCAATGCTCTACTTGGATGTCTTTACATTCTGTTACACAGAATTCTGTCTTCCCATAATATTGTCCTTAGCATCTAGTCCCTGAAGTTGTCTTGTGTTTATGAATAAGACCTATAAGTTCCTATCTGTGGGATTTTGCACTGAAGCAAAAGAAATATGTAAGGTACTCCAAGTTAATTGGTCAATATGAAATCACTTTTGTCACTGGCTCCAATCAAGTAGCAAGGAGATTTTATTCTTTGGCCTTTGACCTATTATCTCAATTCTAGAAACTGCTTCTGAATTATCAATTTGAGCCTGATTTCTTATAAGCAGGGAAAGACTGCCACTGTCCCATATATACTGTAACCATAAGAGCTCTCACCTGACTCCTACTCCTTGACACCGATTCCATGGTCTACTGAAATTTGCCTTTGGCCTAATGCTGACATCATTTGCCCAACTGTAGAGCTTTTCCTCATTGTTAGCTATTCCTGCCTTGCAAATCAGCTGCCCAGGAATATTCTGTTGGCTCCCTGGGACTTGGAAACCTAAGGTCTGGCCTGCTTAATCAGTGGTTATAACATACACCTCTCCCAGGCCCCAACTGAAAGGCTTTTCCTTTCAAACCTCTCAAATACCTTGATAGGTCTATTATTTTACTCATTTCCTATTTCAAAATTTCAGTTGTTTTTATAATGTGAATATACTTTACATTACTGAATAAGACCCTTAAAAATGATTAGGATGGTAAATTTTGCTATGTGTTTTTTACCACAAATAAAAATTTAAAAAATTTTTTAAACTTTTTTCCTGTTAATCTCCACCCCAACAATGCAAACTTTCAACAAAATATATTTTCTTTCAATGTTTCCCTTTTATTTTATATTTACACCAACACTCTCATCCAGGTCCCTCTTGTTTCATACCTATTATTAATTTTAGAAACCTAACCATACTATATTTTGATGTTTATTATTTATTGTTCAGAAATCCTTTCTTTAGGGAATTACTCTATCTGCTTTGTCCATAGGGTTTGTGTTGGACTATCACCCCTCCACCTATAGGTAGGAATGTAAAGCAAGTTTGGCCGTGGTATCCCATCCTTTTAGCCACAAAAACTATTTCAGGATGGGTACATGACCTCTGCTGGGCCAATCACAGTTTTCCTAGAACTTTTGCTGGTGTTTTCAGGAAGACTGTTTCTTAACTTTTATGATCATGAGCCATAAAGACTGCATAGACCTAGAACTGCTGGGCCATCTATGCTACTATGTGGAGAAAACCTATTTATGAAAGAAACTAATTCAGAGTCATGTCTTGAAGAAGGAACATATCCTGATGATATTGAGCTCTTGAATCTAGCTCAATTTCTGTTCACTTATATTTTCTAAAATACTGTATTAGTTAGGGTTGGCTACACTGAGGTTACAAATAGACTCTAAAAACTAAGTAGCTTAAACAATTAGAAATGTATTTCTTTCTTATGCAACAGTGCTGAGTGGATGTTCAGGTACGCCATTAAGCTTCTTCCACACAGTCATTCAGGGATCCGGGCTGGTGGCTATTCAGTCATCTTCAACACATGTCTTCTAAGGTTTCCCTGAGCAATTCCATTTCATTTAGCCAGAAAGATAGAAGAGCACTGAGGAACACATTACGGAGATTTTTATGGGCCAGGCCAAGGAAGTGACTCGTATCAGTTCCACTCACAATGCACTAAAGAAAACTTAGTCACATAGCCACACCTAATTACAAAGTGAGCTGGTAAAAGTAGTTTAATTGTGTGTCCATGAAGGAGACAGTAGATTCTGGTAGAAAGCTAGTGGTCTCTACCACAAATACATTCCTGGATAAAGCCAAATCAACAAAGAAACTGAAAACCAGACCATATCATATTGGCCCCCGAAAAACTATTTTTATTGAATTAAAAATCTGGTTACTCATAATTCAGTCCCATTATAAGAAATAGTCTAGAAAAAAACTTATCAAATTAATCAAAGGATGTTATAAAGGACACCTGTTTATTACAATACAGAGTGTCTACATACAAAAACCATGGGAGAAAGTCACATCAGATATCAGTACTAAGGATAATAGAAAATAACAAATATCATTTTTCTCTGATAGGACTAGGAAAGATTAACAATAACACTGACTCAGTGTTATTGAGGGTGTAGGAAACTTAACAAGCTCTTATATTGTTTGGAATATAAATTAACCAGTATGAGTTGTGTGACCAACTGTTTCCTTTTCTGAACTGACTACCAAGAAGTTTAGAGCTATGGCCACAAGTTATCTCTAGTGAGGTAACTATATGATATTTCACACTTTATTACTTGATTTTAAAAAATATATAAAACATGTATTGTTTTTAGAATGAGAGCAAAATGAGAATATTTTTATTTTTGGAAAATAAAAAATAGTTATACTCCTCTAAATAGTTGTTTAGATAATTGATCTCACGGCCATTGTGAAGTTCTGACCTGAAGGTTTTCTCTTTTTGAGTTGGTTGCTACAAAGCTCAGAGTGCTTTTGGGTTCACTCTTAGAAAACGTGAAGTTAATCAGAGTTGACATTATGAGAACTTCATATCTAGCTCCATTTCTCCCCCCAACCCTGATTTTACATTCCTCCTTTCATTATAATATTATGCCTCTATCTTTGAGTCCTCAAACTCATGTCCCTTCTGGAAGAAGGAAGAGAATGATCTTATAATAGTTTTATTGTACCACAAGTCTATCACATTCCCTACACAAAACTCAAAATTCTATGTACATTTTTTTATGCAGCAAAAATCCAAATTCTTCATCCTTAGTGTTTGCATATATACTGAACGCCTAGTTCAAATACTGTACATACATATGGAGAAAGCGAAAGAAGGCTCAAGTTGCTCATACTCTGGGTTCGATGATCCCAGTATTATTTTCCACTATTACTCATATCTGACAACCTAATGGCTTCACATTCCTGCAGGCACACCAAGATGTATGCTATGTACAATTCTCAGCATGACAGCAACAACTTTGTCTCTTTGGCTATTATTGATCTGGGACACAGTGATGGTCTCAGGGGTCAGACAGTTAAGAACATAGATTGACTGCAATATATGGAGATAAGTATAAGAGAGAAAATGCTGTGTGCTGTGATACTGCACAGAAAAATTAAGGGACCCAGAACTGAGGAGTAAAGACAAATAGGAAAACTTTCGGTAAGAAATACCTATTAAACAGCAGTTAGGCAGGCAGAGGAGGAAGATAACAGAGATTAGAAGGATCAGTTCAGAAAATGGAAAATTAGGAGGATGATTGGATATTCATGGGAAAGATGATGAGAATATTTTTGGACACTTGAATACATGCTACTTTGTACCATATGTCACCTTTTCTGCGTCACTGGAAAATCAGCTAATTCATATGATAGCATTTTTTAGATAAATGAAGCCAATTCCTTAGAAAAGCAAATAGTCTCAGTCTGATCATTTTAATGAAAAGAAATTTTTTTCCTGCCTTAGTAAACTAAACACACTTTGTGTACTCACTTTCTCTTTGGATCCCATGCTAATTATAAACAAAACATAGTATACTGTACTTTAACATAAATAGGTCCTTCTGATGCTTCTGACTTTTAAATGATCCCACCACATTACAATAACAGTTATTTCTTATTGCCGATCAGTGTTACTGCTTCTAACTACTATCAGCTCTTTTCCAATCCTTTATGTGTAGAAAATTAGGAAAATAAATTGGCAAAGAAAGAAATATTATTGAGCTTGCTAAAACTCTCACCTTATATACATCAAGTCAGTAGTTCTGGTCTAAGAATAGTTGTATTCTATACAAGGTTCAAAGAGTACAAATTTTTTTATTGATTTTTTTTTCACATGACCTCAAAGAGATGTTGTTGGGTTTTGTTTTCGCCAATTACCAGACAAGTTTTCCTGATTTCTAATAAGCCTTATTTGAGGACTATCATTTGGGTACAGTGGAGTAGAAAGGGGTCAGTTGGCAGTTTTCAAATTTAGACTTTAGCTATAATCTCTAAATAAGATCATACATTCCATCATAATTTTCTCTATGTTAAAGTTTGATTTAAAATATATCACTCCATTTCACAATCATTAGGATGGCTACTATCCAAAAAAAAAAAAAAAACAAAAACAAAAAACAGAAAAAATAACAAGTATTGGTGAGGAGAGGATGTGAAAAAATTAGAACCTTTGTGCACTGTTGGTGGCCATGTAAAATGATGCAGCTGCTAAGTTAAATGGTATGGTGGTTCCTCAAAAAAATAGAACTATCATATGACCCAACAATTCCACTTCTGGGTATACAACCAAAAGAACTGAAAGCAGGGTCTCAAAGAGATATCTATACACCCACTCCTGTGCATAGCAGCATTACCCACAATGGCCATAAGGTGGAAACAACCCAAGCATCCATCCTCAGGTGGACAGCCGGGTACAGTAGCCTACCTGTAGTCCCAGCTACTAAAGATGCTGAGGCAGGAGGATTGCTTGAGTCCAAGACCTCTGGGCTATAGTGTGCTATGCCAATCAGGTGTCCACACTAAGTTTGGCACCAATATGGTGACCTCTCAGGAGTGGGGGACCACCAGGTTGCCTAAGGAGGGGTGAACCAGCCCAGGTCAGAAACGGAACAGGTCATCCTCAGACAAATAGGTAAACAAAAAGGGGCATATATATACATACAATGTAATATTATTCAGCCTTAAAAAGAAAGGAAATTCTGATACATCAAAACAGGAATGAACTTTCAGTGCATTATTATGCTAAGTGAAATAAGCCAGACAGAAAAAGACAAATACTCTATGATTCCACTGATACGAGATACCTAGAGAAATCCAATTCATAAAGATATAAGCAGAATGGTGGAGGGAGATGGGGAATGAAGAATTGTTGTTTAATGGGTACAGGGTTTTAGCTTTGTAAGACAAAAAGAGTTCTGGAAATTGGTTACACAATAATGTGAATATACTTAATACCACAGAACTACAGAGTTAGAAATGGTTAAGACAGTAAATTTTACGTTATGTATATTTTACCACAATTAAATATATTAAATAAAAATTAAAAATATACATATACATACACACACCAGATTCTATAACCTTGTTCTGACAATTCTTCAACTTTTGGTAATTAAGGAGCAGTCTCTCCAGAGGAAGTGACTGGACATTTAAAAGGTCTTCAGCTAAACTATAAGAAATCTAGAAGAAGTTTATTTTCTCTGTATATTTCATCTATACCTTGCTCTCCAAGTAAATTACTAATTTGTTATGTATAAACAGAGTATCTTCTGATTATTTTAGATAGTCAATATTCTATGCTGGGCAAACAGAGAGCAATTAATTCTGGTTGACAGGAGAATGTTTAGGTAGCATGTTATTGATATCTCTAAGCTGTCACTAAATAGTTTTTATATAACTAAAAGGAGCCTTAAGAGATCCTGGTAGAATAGTTAGTCATCAAACCATTTCTTAAAGCTCTTAAAAATCAAGGTATGAAAACTTAATTCTGGTCACTCATTCCAAGACATTCATTAGGTTAAAAAATATCCTCATTAAAATGCTGTGGAACTAGATAGAGGTCATAGATGCACAGCACTATGAATGCACTAAATTCCACTGTGTTGTATACTTTAAAATGGTTAATTTTATGTTATGTGAATTTTACCTCAATTAAAAAGAATGTACTCATGCACCTCTGACATTTAAAAATGCTAAGGGCAAGTGCTAAAAGAATGAAGAGTCGTGGCTGGCCATGGCCACAGACACTGCACCGAAATCTCATGTAAGCCTGACAACATAGGAAGAAATAAAATAGTATATATAGTAACCAGCCCTTTAAATGTGGTGTTGCAAGAAAAGTCTTTTATGGTAACAGGGTGACATGAGACTATGTGAGCTGATATACCTTACTACCACCATTACCACCGTCTTAAAAACTATACATAAAAGGGAATAAAACTGTGATCTTAGGCTTCTCTGAGTTTGCAAATTCTTCAACTTGTCAGGCCTGCAGGATCCATTGAACTCTAGGAACTGTGAGTGGCAAAGAGAGTACCAGAAATTCATGTCCATTCAGCTTGGAGCCTTCAGAGCATGCATATCCTTCACATCATTTATTGGCTGTTTTAAAAGTAAACCAAAGTTGAAGTAATTATGGCCAGTTCTGAGCTGTTTATTCTTAACTGTCCTTAAACCCGTCCTTATGGTCTAGCTTAGTTTCAAGGTGATACAGCAAAGCATGTTCTGAGATCTGAAAGCAGTTAGGAAGTACAGGGTGTAAGGAGAAAGGCTACCCATTGGCTGTGAGGCCGAAGAGATACTGAAATCATATCATGGAAAGCCAAAGTAGGCCAAGAGAAGGAGCTTGAACTTTTTCTTTGAGACTATAGGGGGCAACTGACAAGTTTAATACAGCCAGAGAATAACAGGTTCAAAGATGTGTTTTAAAAGAATCACTTGGTCCAGATCTAGTTTTTATCATTTAAAAAAAAAAAAGAAAAAAAAAGAATCACTTGGGTGGCAATATTGAGCACGAATTAGAAGAGATAAGACTGAAAGACTACGACAATATTCTACAATATTCCAGAAAAAGGTATACAAAGTGGAATGGGTTAAACTTTGGGATCAATTGGATATAGTGTTTGAGGTGTGGTACTAAGTGCTTTTCTTAAGTTATTCTTTTTTTTTTTTTTTAATTTTTTAAGAGATGGGGATCTCACTCTATTATCCAAGCTAGAGTGCAATGGCCTGATCATAGCTCACTGCAGCCTCAAACTCCTGGGCTCAAGTGATTCTCCCACCTTAGCCTCCCAAGGAGCTGGGACTATAGTTGCACACCACCACATCTGGCTAATTTTTTTTATTTTTTGTAGAGACAAGATCTCACTATGTTGCCCAGACTGGTCTCGGACTCTTGGCCTCAAGTGATTCTCCCACCTCAGCCTCCCAAAGTGCTGGAATAACTGATGTGAGCCACCATGCCCAGCCAAATTATTCCTTTTAATACTCACTTTAAGTTTAGTATTATAAATCCCATTTAATAGATGAGGAAACTGAGGCTTGGACCCAAGTTAAACTTGGATAAGGTCACATAGTGGGTAGGGAAATGGGAATTTTTTTTTAATTTCAAAGTATTACAGGGGTACAAATGTTTTTGGTTATAAGGATGGCTTCTGTAATGCTTGAGTCAGGGTTAAAAGTGTGTCCTACATATAGATAGTGTTCATTGTACCCATTAGGTAGGTTTTTGCCCATCCCCTCCTTCCTCTACCCCCCTGATTGACTTCCATTGAGTAATACTTCCCTCTATGCATATGTGTGCTCATCAGTTAATTCCAATTTAATAGTGAGTACATATGGTGTTTGTTTTTACATTTTTTAGATACTTCACTTAAGATAATGGTCTCCAGTTCCATCCATATTGTTACAAAAGACATTAAGTTATCCTTCTTCATGTCTGAGTAGTACAATCCTACTACTGGGTATTTAACCCAAAGGAAAAGAAGTCATTTTATCAAAAAGACACCTGCACTTGAATGTTTACAGAAGAACAATTCACAATTGTAAAGATGTGGAATCAACCCAAATGCCCATCAATTCATGGGTAAATTAACAAAATGTGGTATATGAATACCATGGCAATTGAAACTTTAATGCTTATTTAAAAAAAGTCCCATGACAGATTATTTAATGCTGATATATATGACTTAAAGCCTGTTCATAAATATTTTCTACTACCTTGGGGTGTCAACCAATATACAACCGAAATAAATTGCTTTATATAACAAGAAGGTAAGTTTGGATACACTGAATACCTCCTTCAACAGCACATTTAACCTTGATGGATGATAAAAATCCACGTTTTCTTTTTTTTTTTTCTTTTCTTTTTTTTTTTTTTTGAGACAGAGTCTCACTCTGTTGCCCAGGCTAGACTGAGTGCCGTGGCGTTAGCCTAGCTCACAGCAACCTCAAACTCCTGAGCTCAAGTGATCCTCCTGTCTCAGCCTCCCGAGTAGCTGGGACTACAGGTATGCACCACCATGCCCGGCTAATTTTTTCTATATATATTTTTAGCTGTCCATATAATTTCTTTCTATTTTTAGTAGAGATGGGGTCTCGCTCTTGCTCAGGCTGGTCTCGAACTCCTGAGCTCAAACGATCCGCCCACCTCGGCCTCCCAGAGTGCTAGGATTACAGGCGTGAGCCACCGCACCCGGCCCACGTTTTATTTCTTAAATAACTTTTTTAGTCCTTGATGAGATCCTAAATTATAATGGACTAAAAACAACTTTTACCTAGTAGTGATTTATTTAAAAAAAAAAATCTTTCTTAATAAAGAAAACTCTTTGTACCAAGCAATATTAGGCTCATAAAAAATTACTATATACTCTTATGACCTATTTATACCACTTTTAATAAAAGGTTACATGAATATATTGACTCAAATAGTATATAATTAGAGGCTATAATCCACAAGGATTTAAAATTGCCAAATTAAATTTCTCTCTATGTATATAATAAGGAATACAAAACTCTAATAAAAATTCCTAGTACTTAATTTTAGAAATTTAATATATATTGATTTTTAAAATATACCTTGGCTACAACAGAGAGATCATCGGGATAGTTTTACTTTGCATGCTTATGTCAAAAGCAACTTGAGGCATAACCACAAAGCCTAAAAAAGTTGCCCTCACTGCCAGCGTTGTTCTTCCACCACTCCTCTCTCCAAGCACCCATCTTAATTAACTGTGGTCATAACGTTGGTGTTCTTATGGTCTCAAAGATGATACTTTACACTACCTGATTGCCTCTAGCAACCAGATGAGTAATGTCTAAATCACTGAGAGGAATGACAGTTCTCCACTCAAATGTCTTCAAGAAAAAAACCACAAAGATTACAGAAAGAACTCTAATTTGGGTGTTAGGATTAAGATCACCTTTGCTGAGACTAGGAAATAAGGTTGTTAGCCCAAGTATAATGGCTCAAAGAGAGCTGCCTGGGAGATAACACAACACTAACCACTCAATGCCAATCATTAAACATTTCCATTACGCCTATCCTTAGGCAAATTTACTTATCCAATAAGAATCTTAATTTTATAACTCTAATACCTTATTCTTCACTTCATATAAAAACAGAAACCATATATCTTTGAAATAGTTCCAGGTATCCTACCTGATTAAAAAGCAGCCTTATTTTAAACTCAATCTCCTTTTAAAAAAATTTAATCTGAGTAGGCACTAACCCTGGATACAAAAATCATTTGCCAACTAAGTTATTTAGCAAGAAATGATTTGAATATTTATGTTTTTTCTTGATTTAAAAAAGATAAATAAGAAAACATAACTCCTCAGTGAAAGCCATCCAAAGGTAATTTCAGATTCTCTAAATTATAAATCGAAGAAATAGTCAAGGGAATGAATTTTCAAACTCAGTTCCAGTACATATTAGACCTTAAAAAAAATATTAGATACTGGGTCTTCTTCAGAAACATGCTTAAATTTGTGATATGAAAAAGAAATGAATTCATTCGTCAATAATAAGGCAATTTTGAAGAGGAAAATGTAAAAAGAAACAAGTCTATCTTGATTTTTTTCAGTTCATGTTTAATAAATTGCTTTGGAAGTAAACTTTCTTTGTTCTTTTATTCCATCTGCTGTAGAGTAAGGACTATAAAATCATTGATAAATGGCTAGAAAAGCTTTCTTTTCACCATAGTGACAGTATATACCCTTACATAAATACCATTTAAGCTAACTCTAGGCATACACAGGATCACCAAAACACTCCATTTCACTCGTTTTACTTTTCCTGACCTTAATATCTCAATAGGAAACCCTACTGGGATGAGATATTATTCTGGAAATAGTTGGATTGATTCTTTCTTACTTGTGGGCTCTGTGGCAGGTTACAATCCTACCTGACAAAGATAGGATTCTCATCATAGTTTAAACAACATGAAATATCAGAGAGAAGAAAATGATTGTTACAACACTGAGGTCCAGGGGCAATGTGTACCTAGTGCAAACAACCATGAGTTGGTTCAGAAATTGCTGAGGTCAACCCACACGTAAATGCCTTGCAGGTCTCTCAAAATAACTAAGATTACCTTGGAATGCCTTGACACCAGCTAAACTGACAAACAAATGCTGCATGAACTTAAGATATTTTTACTGCAAAGGCAACTGGTCAAGAGGATGGACTTGAGCCAGACCACCTGGCTCTGGAATTTATCAGCTTATATTCTTTATTATTAATTAACTTTCCTGTGCCCTAGTTTCCCTACCTAAAAAGTAAGAATAATAAAATAGAGGATGATCATAGGATAAAATTAGTTACTATATGTAAAATGCTAAGAATAGTGTCTGGCACTTGGTAAGCATTACATGTATGAGCTTTGTATTGGTGCTTTCCCTATGGTAGAAGAATAGAAGGACCATCCATAATAAGTCAGATTTTGACCACATGATGTAAGATTATGTTTAAGATCTAGCTGTTCTGCTAGTGAAAGGGAGAGGTAGGTAAGAGGAAGTCCTGATGCTCTGGAAGTTCAGATTAGCTCTGGTACTCTATACAGCAGCCATACTTCTTCTGCCTAGAAAGCTCTAGTGACTTCAGGATCAAAGGAAACTTTCAGAAAAGCTGGTAGAGAGAAAGACCAAAGGGAAATAAATGTAGAGGGTAGAGGAGAGGGAAACAGATATGATTTGGGGCTAAGAATTTCTGGCAGCACTATTATCATTCCAAGCATTGGGAGTCCCTCCCTCATCTAGGGTGCAATTAGAGTACAAAGCAAGAGTAGAGAAGACCATCAAGTAACCCACCTTGGATCCACAAAGCATGGGGTAAATATTCATGGGTTATTTTCCAGGCATGCTGGAGGGATGCTCACGTCACTTCGGTCCTATAAATTGGTTAGTCCCAAGATCATCTTGAATTGTAGTAAATTCTAGTTCCTTCACAAAACACATATCCAAATTGTTAACTTTTCCTTTTTTTCCAGATGTGTTGTTAATATCAAAGCCCTTCCAAAGAGGTGTTATGATAGATAAGAAATATATATAATAAAATGGATATCGTAGACTATGGTCAAATAGTAACTATAAAAGACACATACAACTTAGCTAGATTAAATCATGAAGAAATAGAAACTCTGAACAAACCAGTAATAAGTAAGGAGACTGAATCAGTAATAAAAAGTCTCCACAGGCCGGGCGCGGTGGCTCACGCCTGTAATCCTAGCACTCTGGGAGGCCGAGGTGGGCGGATCGTTTGAGCTCAGGAGTTCGAGACCAGCCTGAGCAAGAGCGAGACCCCATCTCTACTAAAAATAGAAAGAAATTATATGGACAGCTAAAAATATATATAGAAAAAATTAGCCGGGCATGGTGGCGCATGCCTGTAGTCCCAGCTACTCGGGAGGCTGAGACAGGAGGATCCCTTGAGCTCAGGAGTTTGAGGTTGCTGTGAGCTAGGCTGACGCCACGGCACTCACTCTAGCCTGGGCAACAGAGAGAGACTCTGTCTCAAAAAAAAAAAATAAAATAAAAAAAAAAATAAAAAGTCTCCACAATCAAAGAAAAGCTCAGGAACTGATGGCTTCACTGCTGAATTCTACCAAACACTTAAAGAAAAATTAATACCAATCCTTCTCAAACTCTTTCAAAAAAAATTAAGAGAAGGGAAAACTTCCAAACTCATTTTACAAGGCTAGCATTACCCTGATACAAAACCAGACAAAGATACTTCAAGAAAAGAGAGCTATAAGCCAATAGATACAAAAATCCTCAACAAAATACTAACAAACAGAATTCAACATCACATTAAAAGGATCATTCACCATGATCAAGTGGGATTTACTCCTGGGATGCAAGGATGATTTGACACACACAAATCAATAAATGTAATATACCATATTAACAGAATAAAGGCCAAAAACCATATGATCATCTCAGTAGATGCAGAAAAAGCATTTGACATAATTCATATTTATAATAAAAACTGTCAACAAATTAGGTATAGTAGAAATGGACCTCAATACAATAAATATGACAAACCCATAGCTAACATACTCAATGGTGAAAAGTTAAAAGTTTTTCCCTTAAGATTTGGAACAAGAATGCCCACCTACTCTCATCTAGTCTATTCAGTGTAATACTGTAAGTCCTAGCAAGAGCAATTAGACAAGAAAAATAAATAAAAGCATCAAAATCAGAAAGAAAGAGATTAAATTGTCTGCAGACAATAAGATCTTATATCTAAAAACCCCTAAAGACTCCACCAAAAAACTGTTATAACTAATAAACAAGTTCAGTGAAGTTATAAAATACAAAGTCAATGTATAAAAATCAGTAGTGTTTCTATATACTAACAATGAACTATTCAAAAAAGAAATCAAGAAAACAATCTCATTTATAATAGCTATCAAAAAATATACTTACGAATAAATTTAATCAAGGAGGTAAAAGACCTGTACACTAAAGACTATAAAAAACTGATGAAAAAAATTTTAAAGACACAAATAAATGGAAAATATCCTATGTTCATGGAATGGAAGGATTAATATTGTTAAAATGTTCACACTATTTAAAGTGATCTACAGAGTCAATGCAATCCCTATCAAAATTCTGTTGACATTTTTCACAAAAATAGAAAAAAAAAATCTTAAAATTCATATGAAACCACAAAAGACCCCAAATACCAAAGCAATCTTGAGCCAAAACACAAAGCTGGAAGCATCACACTATCTGACTTGAAAATCTACTACAAAGCTATAGTAATCAAAACAGTAAGGTTTAGTACTGGCATAAAAAAAGACACAAAGACCAATGGAATAGAATAAGAAGCCCTAAAATAAATCCACACATTACAGTCAATTGATTTTCAACAAAGATGTTGTGTTGGTCTGTTTTGTGCTGCTATAAAGAGATGCCTGAGGCTGGGTCATTATTATAAAGAAAAGAGGTTTATTTGCCTTACAGCTCTGCAGACTGCACAAGAAGCATAGTGCATCTGCCTCTGGTGAGGGCTTCCGGGAGCTTCAAATCAAGGCAGAAGGCAAAGGGGAAGTAGGTGTGTCACAGGGTGAGAAAAGGAGCAAAGAAAGAGAGGAGGTGGTGCTAGACTCCTTTAAACAACTAGCTCTTCTGTGAACTAATAAAGTGAGAACTCATTCAATATTGCTGGGAGGGAACCAAGCCATTCATGAGGGATACCCCTCATGACTCAAAAAGCTCTCACCAGGCCCCACATTGAACACTGGGGATCAAATTTCAATATGAGATTGGGAGGTGCCAAACATCCAAACCACATTAGATGCCAAGAACACACAATGAGGAAAGGGCACTCTTCAATAAATGATGCTGGGAAAACTGGATATCCACATACAAAACAATGAAATTAGACCCTCATCTCACACCACATACAAAAATCCAGCTCAAAATGGAATAAAGACTTAAATATAAGACCCGAAACTAAAAATCCTAGAAGAAAACAGAGAGAAAAAGTTTCTTGGCCTTGGCAATGATATCTTGGATATGATACCAAAAACACAGGAAACAAAAGCAAAAATAAAGAGCTGTGATTACATCAAACTAAAAAGCTTCTGCACAGGGGGAAAAAAAACAAAACCAAAAAACAAACAAACAAAAAAAACCCAAAAACTCCACAAAAACAGAGTGAAGATCCAACCTATGGAAGAAAATATTTGTAAATCATACATCTGATAAGGGGTTAATATCCAAAATCTATAAAGAACTCAAAGAATTTAATAGTAAGAAAACAAAAAAAACCTGATTAAAAATGAGCAAAGGATCTAAATAGTCATTTCTCAAAAGAAGACTTACAAATGACCAACAGGTAGATGAAAAAATGTTGAACAGCACTGATCATCAGGGAAATGCAAATTAAAACCAAAATGAGATATCACCTCACACCTGTTAGAATGGCTAGTATCAAAAACACAAAGGATAGCAAGTGTTGGCAATGCTGTAGAGAAAAAGGAACTCTTGCACACAGTTGGAAAACAATATGGAGGTTCCTCAAAAAATTAAAAGTAGAACTACCGTATGATTCAGCAGTCCCCCTGCTGAGTATGTAGCCAAAGGGTATAAAATCAGTATGCCAAAGAGATACCTGACTCCCATGTTTATTGCAGCACTATTCACAACAGCCAAGACATGAAAACAACCCAAGTGTCCATCAACGGATATTGAATAAAGACAACGTGATATATATACACAATGAAATACTACTTAGCTTTTAAAAAGAAGGAAATCCTGTTATTTGCACAACTTTGATGAACTTGGAGGACATTATGTTAAGTGAAATAGGGCAGGCACAGAAAGACAAATACTGCAAGATCTCACTTACACGTGAAGTATAAAAAAGACGAAATCATAGAAACAACAGAGTAAAATGGTGATTACCAGAGGCTGAGGGGAGGGAAGAGTTGAGGGGTTTGGGAAGATGTTGGTCAAAAGGCACAAAGTTTCAGTTAGACAGGAGGAATAAATTCAACGGATCTATTGTACATCATGGGGACTATAGTTAGTTTAGTTTACATTAGGGTTCATCTTGGTGATGTTCATTCTATGGGTCTGGGAAAATTTATAATGACATGTACTCACCATTACAGTATTATATAGAGTAATTTCACTGCCCTAAGAATCCTCTGTATTTGCTTACTCATCCCGCCCTACTCCCACCTTTGGTAGCCACTGATCTTTTTACGGTCTCAATAGTTTTGCCTTTTCCAGAGTGTCATATAGGTGGTATCATAAGGTATGTAGCTTCTTTCATTTAGTAATATGCATTTAACTTTTCCCCATGTCTTTTCATGGTTTGATAGCTCATTTATTTTTAGTGCTGAATAATATTCCATTGTTTGGATGAATGTAACCATTTTTAAAGTTGGTTTCTGTTTACTGTTTTCTTAAAACAGAATTCACCAGGATAGTTGGAAAAACATTATCTAATTTTTGACTAATATATTCACATGGTTCAAACATAAAGCATAAAATAGTGTTTAATTTAAAAAAACTCCCTCATGCAGTACCATCTGCTAAGTTCCCGTCCCTGCATACACACAACTGGCAATCCCTCTTTATTAGTTTGTTTATCCTTTCTCAGGTTATTTTTCATGCAAAGACAATATAAATGTGTATGTATATACACACACACACACACACACACACGCACAAACACATATCATACACGTGCACAATTTCACCCTGTTTGTTTTTCCACAAATATTTTAATAGTTTACTTTATAAACTGTTCTGTATTTTTCCTTCTTAATTAGTAATATATGATGATTTTTTTCATATTAGTACATAAAGCATATCTTCATTTCATAGCTGTATCCATTGTGTTAATATACCATAATTTATGCAACTGGTCCTCTAATAATGAACACTTGCATTTAGGATACAATTAAATTACAATCATGGAATCATTTGTCTATAAAGAATCAACAAATTTTGAACAAAAGTTAAATAATCTCCTATAGCTAAAACAGTGCCATCAGAGTTACTATGCTAATTCAGGTATTTAGAATAATAGTTCTAAGTCTAAAAAGTAAAAATCTATTTCTAAAACAAAGAATCCATAGTATTAGTAACAAATCTACTTGGTCATACTTGGATTTTTATTTTGAGTTTACTAAATATTTTGAATAATGTTACCCATATGATTCACTCACATGATATGTCAGGGAAATTGTCAGGCTTCAAGAAGCCTACCTGGTTTGCTCATGACTGCCACAGGGATTTTGATTTTGATTCATGGCATGTGAAAGCATTATTGGAAAGCAGAAAGAAAATAATTAAGTGGCCCTTAAAATCTTCACTGTCCTTTAAGACACATGTGAACAAATGTCTGGGGAAAATGTCATCTACTAACTAAAAACAATGACTCTTTGAGCATCTGCCCATGGACATATAAAAATTTAACCATTACAAGTGATGTTTATTCACCTGATTAGATAAACTAAATTCTGGTTATAATTTATAATTCATTACTTTATGTAACTAGAAGAGTCACACATTTAAGTCCGCCAACTTTTAAACTTGACATTGTTTTATTCTGGTAATGGTCTATTTCCTGTAATGAGTTACACAATTAATATGTCTTACCTACAGTCTAAGACTAAGTCTCTCTTAGTCTCTAAGAATAATTTAATACAAACACTGGGAATCTTTGTATATTAAAGTGCATGAAAAATATTGGGACAGGTGAAAACCACCTATATCCACTTCAAGTAGTCATTAGTGCCTCTACATTTCAACTTGTGGATAAGAATTATTCAAAGCAACATTTTAAAACTACTTCTAATTAAAAAGAGAGGAAAATTATACTAGTAAATGGAGAATATGTCTACACCGAGATAAGAATATTACTTAACGGTAATTTTTCATATCTCAGAAATTTAGGCTATAATCCGATCCTTTAAGATTTTAAAATTTTAAATTTTATATATCCATTTACATGTTATTTTTTAATATCAGCTCTTCATAAAATACCACGTTAAATTATATTTTTTAGTCTTTTTACTAAAGAATGTAAAATTTTTTACCAAATTTATAAAGATTAAAATGTTAATCTTTAGTTAATCTTTGAAATGATCTGTGTTGTAGACAGAATTTTGGTTAAGCAGTTGTTTATTTTCAGCTATGCTCTATAATGTTAAAGCAAAATTGTGACAAAATAAATATTCTCTGAAGAATTCAGATTGAAAGACCTTTAGGGATTTCATTTACTTTAAAATTCACTCTAGATCTAATCTTTCATATGAATGGAATATAAAAGTGATAGCAATAGTTAGCATATCTTTGCTAACTATAGAAACCCAAGCCTGGTAATTATCTACAACTTTTTACATACAGATATCCTTATGGTTATTTATACTCCAGTCTCCTTCAAATATACATACTTAATAAAAACTAACATGTTTGTTTATGAAGAACATATTTGGGAATCTTAAAAATAACAATGTCCACATAGTTATATGATAATAAATATTTGGGGGATACTGAATTATGTGCCTACTATACAGAATGAGTATGACATGGTTCTGCCCTTGAGAACTTCACAGCTTAGTGAATGGGACAAATGTGTAAAAAAAAATAAGCAGGAAAATATAAGTTTATGGGAGAATGTTTAGGAATACTAACTGTATTGGTTTCCTAGGGTTGCCGTAACAAAGAACTACAAACTGGGCGGCTTAAAACAACAGAAATTTATTGTCTCAGTTCTGGAGGCTAGAAGTCCCAGAAAGTATGGGCAGAGGCCTCTGAAGGCTCTAGGAAAGAATTCTTCCTTGTCCCTTCTAGTGGCTCCTGGCTTTCCTTGGCTTGCAGCGGCTTCACTTCAATCTCTGCCTCTGTCTTCACACGGCCTGTTTCCTGTGTATGTCTCTGTGTGTCCCCTCCTCTTCTTATAAGGATACTAGTCACTGAATATAGGGCCCACCCTAATCTAGAATGACCCTCATCTTAATTATATACACAAAGACCCTATTTCCAAATAAGGTCACATTCTGAGGTTTCAAATGGACATGAATTTTGGGGGGACATTATTCAACCCACTTCATTGACCATGTATGAGGAAAAAGAACAAAAAATACTTGTCAGGTTGTGTATGTAAACTTCAAGTGTTCTACAATTTACCAACTTCTTAAAAGTTCTTAAAATATTAGGAGTTTTACAAATATTCATTTCAACAACGGGATCTGAAGTGATTTAACAGAATATCCTCAAAGTCTCAAAGAGTTATTATATTTTGATCTATATTAATAGCTATTCAAAATTTAGTCTGTAAAGTACAGATGACTGTTGCATCCATTCTTGCTTGCCCAGCATACTTCATCAGAATTAAGGGCAAGGTTTATTTTCTTTCTGATGAGACATCAATGAGATGTTGTGGTTTTTACTAAGTATAATTATTCTTTCTTTTCAGAAAGAATAGAAGTATAGCCATTACCATTACAACAAAAGACTGGCTTTCCCATTATCTGAGGGATTCTTAAATGCACTAGAGGTCCCCCAAATCACAATGTGGCAATGATCTAAGTTAACTGGCAAGACAGAGTTAAAATATACTTTATATCTTTAATTATACAGCTTATGAAATAGTATTTTTATGGTAAGAAATGATAAAATTATTGACTAAGATTTAGTTTCAAATTTGGGCTTAATTACTATTTTCTAATATAAAAAGAAGAAATATTTCTTTGAGTTTTTGGATTTTAAAAAAGATCTATGTCATAGCATTCATGGTTTTTAGTTCTTTTTGATAAGAATCATTATCCATTTGTTATGTGTGCTTTATAAAATGTCTGATAGATGTTCTACCTTCTTCAAAAACATGATTCTTTAGAAAATGAATTCTATAATATGCTTGCTACAAATATGGTCTCTTCCCATCTCTGTTTTAACAGTAGCTTAAATAATGCAAGTACAAATGCCACTTCCTTAAATATCTGATGGGTCCTCAGGCATGTGGTAGCTTGGTAGCTTTGTCCCCAAGCCTTTTTTTCTTTCTTTCTTTCTTTCTTTTTTTTTTTTTTGGCCTGTCAGCTGTGAGAAACAGTTTTCTACCAATTACTGTCACAATATGAATAAATTCAAAACTGAAAATATAAGCACTGAATATTTTCAGTAAATTTATCCCAAAACTACATTAAAATAAAAATTTACCATTTAAACAAGGATTTAGCAAGTAATAAGGAAGAAACATCACATTGTACCTTGTCTTCTATAAATAAAAATACAATATAAGAAGATAAACCAACAAGCATTCATGCAAAGAAGAAAAATGGGCAAATGACAGCAAGCATATAAAATGAAATGAAAAAGAAAAGTTATAGTTGCAAAGAGAGCATCAATTAAGAAATACGACTTAAAACATTATGGAGTTACTGGGTTTTTCCACTTTTTTGGATGATTATATTTTGAAAAACATTTATTTAGCATTTACCTCTTTATCCAGCACCAATTAGTGTCTTTTAGTGTGTGGCTCTAAATAAACAATAAGCAAGCATCTGGTTCCTAACATGTTTTGGTTTAAAAGATGTTAAGAAAGAAACATCCTATAAAAATTAGCAATGTCTTAAGGTTATCACTACTAATAATGCCCCAAATAAACAAGACACAGTTGGCTCTTACTCTAAACTGGTCTATGCTAAAACTTTTTTGGGGGGATGGGGGGGTAAAAAAAGTTATATGCTTATAGGTATGACCAATAAATACACAATATACAATCCCCATGGTCTGATCCTTGTTTGGTCAAAACACTGTTCTTCTAGTCTCTGAATCACAATCAGTTTTGACACCAGGGTGATGATGCACAATTATTTCCAGAACATATTCTTTTAAATACACTTTCAGAGTAAGCATTATATTACCTTTTGTGTATTCTCAATCTTCTCAAATGTAATTTTTAAAATAACATTGATGGTCTATGTACATTATAGGTTGCAGTTTAACAAACTCCCACAGAAGATTTGGGCCTGAAAGTCATAGTTTGTGTTATCACTAACCTCTACCTCTCTCTGACTCTCCCTCCCCTCCTTATCGCCCATATTCAATCAACCACCAAGTCATGCTGTCGTTTCTTTCCTAATGTCCCTTACAAGCCGGCATATTTTACAGCTCAGCTACCACTCTTCATTTCAGATTAGCACCACGTGCCTGTATGATTACAATAACAATTGAATACTAAATGATCACCTGTACTACAATCCATCTTGCCAGAACAGTCTCCCTAAAATGCCCCCTTAATCATGTCATAACTTCCAGAACTATTCCAAGGCTTCCCATTTTCTATAGAGC
This sequence comes from Eulemur rufifrons, assembly GCF_041146395.1. Taxonomy (NCBI): domain Eukaryota; kingdom Metazoa; phylum Chordata; class Mammalia; order Primates; family Lemuridae; genus Eulemur; species Eulemur rufifrons. The sequence goes on along the minus strand of NC_090999.1, from coordinate 39,377,476 downwards.
CATTTCCCAAAATATGTTTTATAGAATACCAGAGTTTCACAAAATTTTAACATGTTTCAGTTTTTAAAAGGGAGGAGGGAGAAAGGGATGGATTCTCTTGCCAAGTGTAGGTTAATAGAAAAGGTGGTTTCTTTACAGCAAGATTTTTCAGAGCTTTTGATATGCTAAATACATGTTGCATATATCCAAGGGTGGGAAAGTATGCATTTCACAAATTCATTTCATCACAGAACGCTTTTTACCACATGGTACCTTGTAACTCTCCGAGAACATTAGAAGAGTTTTTAAAAAGCATAAACTCTTGAGTTTGTTCTTTATGATTCTCTAAAGTCTGACCTCAAACTATTTCTAAACTTGTCTCTTACTAACTTCAGTATGAACTTCCACCTTCAGCTAGACTGTACATTCACTGTACTGAGCCAGTTATATGCATGTATGACTCTGTCCACCTTCCTACCTACAAAAACTCTTAACCCTTCATAGCCAAGTTCAAGTTATGTTTCCTCCACAAAGCCTTCCTTAACAATTCAAGTGCACATTAATCTCTTCCTTTTCTGAATTATACCACTTATGCTTCATCTAGTGCTCCATGTGACACTCAATCACTGGTCTAAACATAAATCTTCTAGAGATCTAACTTTGAATTTAGTTTTTGTTCGTAGTCTCTTCTCACACACTGGAGAGTAAAACCCCCGAAAGAAAAGGTATACCTTTTACATATGTCCTATAGTATCTACAACTTTGCAGTTAATGGGGCCTCAAAAATATTTGCCAACTAGATGGAAAAAAATGTTTAGGATAGTTTGCTATTTGCTTCTCCAGATCCAGTCCCCACCTTTCTGCTCTCTGTCCCAGAAAGCTGACCTATATAAATTACATCAACAGGTTCCCTTGCCCTCTGGTTCCTAGTGGGATTTAGCTAATAGGGAATAACTTCAGAAGACTGAAGAGGAGAATGAGGTCAGAGAATTTATTTTGCTGGCTTCCTCCCTGCAAGGTCAAATGGACTGTTTCCTTTGGCCCAAGGTCATAACTGTCTCCATGTCCCAGAAACCATTTCTTCCCCTCACCCTTTCAGCACTGGAAATGGTAAAGACAACCTACTCTTATCTTTCCAGTATTGCACTTGTGGTTTTTTATACGCTGTGGTTTCCCTCCTAGACCCCGTCCACACATTCACATAGTCCCTTTATTAAACTCTCCTAAAATTACCTAATTTGAATGTGTTGTTTCTTGCCTAAATCCTAACTGATACAGATGGTAGATATAAATTACTTAGCTGTTTAAAAAAGTAGTTACTAGTCTCATAATACTAAGAATAGGCAATGAATTTGTTTTGAGAATCTAGAGTGAAATACAAGCTATAGTCTACAATGAGTGTTGGATTATGAACCACATGGGGGAAGAAACCATGTGCTTAGAAAAGTCCCAAACACATTGTTTGCAATAAACATTCACCTACCTGGGTCTGACAGTCTATGGCAGAGGCAGTGCTTACCAAATATGCACAAGCTCCTCCACATTTTCCAGCCTCCTCTGCAGCAGTTAGATGGCGGTCGAGTGACTGGACAGTGGAATATGCGTAGAAGTGTTATACGCCTCTTCCAGGCCTGCCCTTAATGTCATTCCAAGTGAGCCCTCAACTCTCTTCTTCCCTTGTCATTGTTGAAAACTTTTCCCAAATATGTCAATACAAGATAAATGAGTACTGGCTGATTCAAAAAATAAACATTTGTGTTAACCCACTGAGTTTTGCGGTTTATTTATTATTTAACTAACACAGAGTCAAGTATCCTCTATTTATAACAATTTCATATTTTAAATAATACAACTGATTTCACTTTCTCTTTAGATACTAGAGCTTATTAAAATTTTTGCTATGACAAGATAAACTGAAGACTAATCATATGCTTTAGGTTATACAATGAAGAAAAATATATGCCTCAATAATAATTTATTATCGACAAATAGGGAACAAAACTAAAAACATTCTTTTTATTTGTTTAGCATTAAGTAAGCCTGAGAATAAGATAACTATAAAAAAGAGGTGATTATGATCTGAGTGAGGAGTTCTACCTCCAGACTGAGACCCAAGGTACAGGCCCATATATTGTTCTTTTTGGTGTAGCCAGAGAAGAAGAGAAGAGCTTCTGTGGTTAAAAATACAAGATACAAAGAATGGTGCTTCCAGAAGTTTGGAACATTTTTAGATTTGCTAGGTATTTCTTTTATGCTTTAATCTCTTCTTGCCTATGTTTGTTTTACACTGTGTTTAAAAATCTTTTACTTCAAAAACATAAGAGAAAAATAAAGGAATAGATTTGTCTTGTTCTTTGTTATCTGTTAAAAATACACTTTATTCTCAAGCAGTGGGTTAAGCTTTTGAAATTTTTAGGTTCCAAATGTTTTAATCCCTCATGGCTATTTAATACTCATATTTAGAAAATGGAATGTTACCAAAGGAGAATACATTTTTTATCTATATATATATTTACCTATCTAAAATGTATACATATTTGAATTCATACATAAGAGCAGATAGCCATTTTGCATTATTTGAGACTTTTAAAACTCTCATCTCTTTTTGAGATTTAGTTCTTACTAGTATTACTGATTTGAGCAACTGTCCTTGACTTTGTGTTCCTTTCATAGTCTGAAATGCTGTTTTGTTGAATTTTGCTTTTAGATGCCTTAGGCAACTATTACAATGTATCAAAAATATATGGTGTGTGTTTAATTGTTATATGGGAACACATCAGGCTCCCTATCTTGCTGCCATCACATTTCTGTGGCTACAGTTCAGACATTTAGTGTACTTAAAATGCAGTCATGTGCCACATAATGACGTTTCAGTCAATGATAAACTGCATATATGATGATGGTCCCATAAGATTGTAATACCCAATTTTTACTGTACCTTTTTTTCTATGTTAAGGTATGTTTAGATACACAATACTTAGCATTGTGTACAATGCCTACAGTATTCAGTACAGTAATATGATGTGCAAGTTTGTAGCCTAGAAGCAATAGACTATACTTTATATAACCTAGGTGTGTAGTAGGCTATATAACACCTAGGTTTGCATAAGTATACCCTATGATGTTCATGCAATGATGAAACTGCCTGACGATATATGTCTCAGAATGTATCACCATCATTAAGTGACACATGACTATACTAGTTAGTCAGAGCACTCCCCTTTAGCTGATTTTCTATCTCTTATCGGGATCATTTACAGGTGTATTGCAAGTAATGTTTTTTTTTTTTTTTTTCCAAAGATCTTTCCATTCCTCTTGAAACAAACACTAACCTATTTTTTTCTGTAGAACTTTCTTAAGGCCCCTCTTATGTCTAGGCTAGACTATACATATAACTCCCTAGAGCACTACCTTCCTTGGCTATAATAAACTCTAAATTATATACTGATTCCTTTCAAGTTTCTACTTTACTGATCAGTTTTCTGCTGGGTAATCAGAATTAGGCCACAAGTAAAACATGTTTTAACTCTCCCTCTGATATCATAAATGAGAACTTTAGCTACTGATTTATCAAGTGAAACAATAAGTGTGGTATGTATTTATTTATATGTATTTTTCCCTACAGAGTTAAATATAAAAGCATCCCTTGTTTGTCTAATTTTTCCACAGTCCTTTTTTTAGTAAGTTATAACTACTTCTTAAGTGGTTCTTAGTGTCACTTTGGTTTATCCCTCCTCTGACTTTTAAAAATATATTTGAACCAAAACACTTTCCAAGAAAGAAAGAATTCTAAGGAGAGTTTAAGATTATCAGAGCCAACAAACAACATAAATTTCTGCTGAACAAACACTGAAATAAATATATTTGTATGTATAAGTATTTTCAATACTTACCATATAAGAAAAGCGTCCTAAGTATTATAGTTCTAGATTTACAAATTACAGGTTGATTAAATGAAAATGTAAACCATTCTATGATTAAAAATTAAATCTATACCACAAAATAGGTATCACATGGAATAAGATAAAACAGATTTATAGAATGAGGGATGATATATAATAAAGGCCTACTTGAAATGATGTCTTTAATATCTATCATATTACTATACTAAATTATGTATTAGCATATACAGACAGCATGAAAAAATTCTGCATTACTGTCTTCACATAATGTAATAATTAAGGCCCCCAAATACCCTATATAAACCCAACTTCTTAAAAGTTATCTGGGTGAAAACATAATAGTTATCTGATGGTTGCTGAGAGGTAAGGAACTTGCCACCCACATCAATAACTTTCATGTGAACTGAAGTAGTTAATAAGCATGATGGACTCTATCAAGAGGTCTATAAAAAATTTAGCTTAAAAGAGTAGACAAAGGAACTACCCAGAAGAGATGATGGTGATATGGTAGACAGTCAGGGAAAGGAGATAAGGAAATAGACAGGTGATATACCTAAGGTAAAGAAAAATGGTAATTAATGAAGAAATGGGTGTTTGGCAGAAACAGGATAAGGAAATATTAATGTCATTTAAAATAAAAAATTATATTATGTAAACTGCTTGGCCTTTTGCTAGGAGACCTTATTAGTTATCTGGGGAATTAGAAGAAATCTTCAAATATGCTTATAAACTATTTTTTAAAAAGGGAAGAAGGAAGCAAGAGGAAAACGAATACTAAAATAAGTATCATATAACATCTCTTGTGAATAAATTTAGACTTACTGGACTTTTAATAAAACAGACTGAAAACACGTCACATTTTTAAAATGCTAAGAAAGAAAACGGCTGAGGCAAAAAACTAATTAGAAAACAAAATCATGGTTTTACACATAAAAGATCTAAATTAAAGAGTTGATACCTCAAAAAGAAAAGTGGTCCATACTAAATAGTAAGATTCAATAAAAGGATCCAAGAGCTGAGGTCTGTTGTTGACAGCGGAGCTTGGAAGGGTTTTATTCCAAGTCTCAGTTTCTGAACCAAACCATGAATCTCTAACAATTGGTAGAAGAGCAGTATATACTCTGATCACATTAAATGGTAAGAATGAAAACTAGCGAATGAGAAAACGGGCATAGAAAGGTAAAACAGAATTGGCTGCTCTATATAATGCAACCCCAGACCTAGTTCAAAGAGCTGATATGGTTCCCTCCTTGTCATGCCCATTCTGCCTATACTCTCAAAAAACTATTAATATATCTGTCAGAAGTGCCTGGTATTAACCAGTATGTTATTTCTATCTATTAAAGACAGTATGACATATCCCCTAAGATTCCTATAGATACGTTACATTACTAAAACCAGTTCAAAAGAGCCTCACATCCACCCTACAGCAAAAACTTAAAACTACCAACTGGCTCTCCGTACTTGTGAAAACTGAATAATCTTTGAGACCCACCATTTAAAGGTATGATCTCTGTTAATCAGGGCTTAATCAGGATCACATTTTTCCTTTTCTCTAGCATTCATCTGCTAATGCACACTGTTTCCACAGTCACTCAGGCTCTTGCTGGGTCACCATAGCTCCCAGTTTTCATGAAGAATAAAGGCAAAAGTCAAAATACACTGATTCTAGCTATAAACATACCCTTCTAGAATAGGTAACTGTGAAAAGACTGGGTTAGCTGATGGCAAAGGGACATATCAACCGTTAAGATTCTAAAATGAAGAGACTAGTTGAGACTAGGGATGTACATTGTTTATACTTTAAATTGAAAGTGGGAATATACTTTTATCTGGTTGTAACAAACAGCATGACAGATGACAAACAGCTTTCCCCTTGCCTGACCTCTGTTCACTGGTGCACATCACATACTGGGGTAACGATACTTGCAGCACAGAATGCTCTAAGTGTCAACGATACTATTTCAAAAAATTTCAGAACACAGACCTAGAATATGGATATGATTTCAGAGCCAGAAAAAAAATGCAGAGTAGCTGGCAGCAATCTGACAAATTTAATAACTGTGTCCTGATCATAGTATTGTGCAACTTAAATGCTTAAACCCCAAAGAGAAATAGTGTCAAAAAAAAGAATACATTTGACCTTTCAGGCAACAACTTTAAAATGTAATGAACTCTTGCTTTTCTACTTTGACCAAGAGAATTCAATAGTACAGATAATCCAATATGCCTGGCAATCAAAATATTTCATATATTTGGCTTTTATTTTTATTTTCAAAGATTTTATTTTTTTTAGAGAAGTTTCAGGTTCACAGCCAAATTGAGAGAGAGGTACAGAGATTTCCATATATCACATGCTCCCACCCAACCACACACAGCTTTCCCCATTATCAACATCTTCCATCAGATACATGTTTTTGAAAGGAAGTGTTTACCCAAACTCTTCTCCTATCTTTTGCCAGGACTTGTATTATTTAGGTGTTGGGGGTCAGAGTGGGTAAAAACATATACTTAAACATGTAATTAAAATACAACATGGTAAGATTGCTGAAAAGTGGTCTGTATAGTTCTATAAGGGCACAGAGCTCCCTAAGATGCAAAGTGTATGCCTAGATACACATAAACTGAGCATCAAGGAGACAGATGATAGGTGAGTTAAAAAGAGAGATAATACACAAAACCTAAAACAAAGTTACCTAGTACTGGTAAGGCTGTGGGGAAAAGGCTATTCACTTGCCCTGCTGGTGAGAATGTGAACTGCTAAGGTCTTTCTGGAAAGTACTCTGGTAATATTTATTAATAAAAATTGCACATATCCTTTACCATAGCAATGCCACTTCTGGGAATTATCTTACAGAAGTAAAAGCATGAGTAGAAAAGGATATTTGTACAGGATGTTTATGGAGCATTTTTAGTAGTGGAAAAAAGTAAGTAACTAAAATGTCCACCAATGTATTAATCAAAGGTTAAATAAACCACAGTATTATCAGTAAAATGGAAACATATGCAGCCAATAAAAGAATACTTTAGGTATGTAATTTCTGACCTAAGTAATTTTCATGATTTACTATTGAGTAGAAATACAAGTGACAGGAAAAATAAATGGGATGATTACACTTTTGTAAAAAATAAACAATATTCCCTCCAAAAACTCTTATTTGTATTTGTATATGAATATACAAATTGTATGAGCATTAGAGCTGTAAAGTATAATTTCAGACCACTAATATTGAATGTGACAAGAGGATGGGGATAAGTAGAAAACACATACCCACACAGCAAAATTGGGGGCGTGAGGGTGGGGAAATGTTGATGCTATAAAGTAAAAGGAAAATATGCAGAACCGTATACTATTACTCACTCTCTCCCTTCATTTAGGTTTCTTTTCAAATGCCACATCCTGAGAAGGATCCTCTGGAAATTCCTATCTAGTTCCCACACTCCTATTCTGTCACATTCTAGTCCTTCACCTTCCTTTACAGTTTTTCATATTTCTACTTGACATTATATTATATATTCATTTATTTAGTATCTGCCTTTTCTACTAAAAGGCAAACTCCATGAAGGTAAGAAGACTTTGTGTTGTTTACTATTGTATTCCCAAAATGTAAAATAGTCTGGTACATAGATATCAGTCAATAAATATATTGATTTGATTGGGTGATGAAATTGACAGAAACTTAAAGAAAAGAGTGACTTTTAATAAGCAGCAAATTAAATTAGGTAAGCTCATATATTCTAGGATGTTGAAAACAGCAAATCCTGAAGTGAGGTGGGGGGGACAAGGAGGGAGAAGAAGAAAGAGAGGGAAGTCCAAATTGAATGAATAACCCAAATGTGTATGCCTGGGTAATGCTATAAAAGAAAAGCACAAATGAGAAAATAGTTTTTCAAATACTTGTAAACTTCATATGTATATGTGGATAGAGTGGTATTTCTCTCATAAAATAGTTTTGCTTTGGCTTGTAAACTAGCACATAAGAAGTAAAAATATATTTAACTGGTAGATTTTGGTATTTACACACAGAGAGTAAAACAATAAGAAGTTGAGGTTGAAAAAAGCAAGCATTAATAGACACCTAGCAGAATAAGCACATTCTTGTCATTTAACCTGATTATGATTATTTAACACTGAAAGCAAATTCTGAAATTCAAAAAAATGTCCATGTGTATATTTTAAACACAGGCATCAGAAATGTATACTGTTCTTCTCAAATGAGAATAGTTTATAAATTAGATGTTCTCAAATTACATGTAACAATTGGAATCAGTTTCTATGTTCTCATAACCCTTGATCAAGTATGTTACAAAATAAAGACTAACAATTACATATATGTTTTCTGGGTAATAGTGTCACTTTGTACATTAAACTATATAATTTTAAATATAATTTTTCTCAGTAAGGATGCCATTTCTACATACAGTTTTGCAAATTCTAATTTTCAAAAAAAGCTATCTGAGGGCATCCTGTTATGGTTAAAGCACACATCGTCCACAGAGACAAAGAACTCTGCAGGAACAATGAATACATTCTTGAGTTTTAGTTCACACAATCCATGAATATTTTAAAATCATGTAAAATATGAAATTTCTATAAGATAAGCATTAAACAAAAGAAATAACTTTTTGTCCATTTTGCTTAAAAAAATACTTTAAAATGAAAGTGAAATAATTTCCTTGAAAAGGCAACTTGTTATCTGTGGTTATTTGAATATCCATTCAAAAATATTTTTAAAATTATTTTAAAGTGATGAATTGGTATTCTCAAAAATGTGAATTGTAGTTTACTTGTAAGAATGTGACATGATTATTTAAATCCCATAAAAAAAACAAGGTTGTATTGTGTTCCTATAATATTCATCTTCTATCTTAAAAAGCTCTTATGAAAATAACCTATATAATAGAACCTTCTTTACCTTTAAGAGCTAGCCTATTTTTTCTGTTTAAATAGTAAAGATAAATAAACTGACTTTTAGGTACATATTAGATTTTGTACAGATGACTAAACACATATTTAGATATCAAATGTAGACATATTTAGTTAAAATCAATTAAACTGAGAAGTCCTTTCCTTCTGGCTGTCTATATTTGTCTTTAATCCTGGTCAGTGTAAACCCTTATTACCAGTAATTTGTGACTTTAACACTGAGGAAAAAATGCTAGCCTCACGATTTTTGTCATTTCTCCCCCCTCTTCCCCTGCAGGCTGCTACTGTTGATGGCCTTTATGGAAATATAAATTCAATCAGCAGCTGCAAATTTCATGAGACGTCCATCTTCATGCTGAATTTCTAACTGAGTGTCAAAACAATCTGTGGATTTCTCCCTGATGAAACACACATTGAATTGTAAATTTCTGCAATTTCCTCATGTTTGAATTTCAGCTGCAGCAAAATAGTGCTAGCCTAGATACACTGCCTATCAGGCTGAAACAAGTAATTTTCTCTTCTTATCCCTTCATGCCATTTAAAGAGTTAACTTTTTTTTTTAAAAAAGCCATGATACAAAACATCTACCCACAAATGAACAATTGAACTTTCTATACTATTATGAGAAAATGAGGATATAAAAACCATTAATATATTTGATATGCTTTAAAAAGAACTTTTTTTCCCAAGAGACTTACTTGGTCTATGTGGTCATCTTTATTTATTTGTTTGTTTGTTTGTTTGTTTGTTTTTATTGGATTTAGTGGTGAATAATGCAATGAGCTCTGATAACATTAATATTTCTATATGCAATGTCAAGACAGGGTATAAATGAAAAGCAATAACAAAATAATGACCACTAACTTTAAGTTTAATGAGATATATGTTCATTAAATATTGCCAAGAGTAAAAATATTAAAACAAAAAATTAAAACAGCTAGGTTAGGCATTCTTCTTAATATATACTTACAACTGAGTTAATTTTTGACCAAAGAATCATTTACAGCTGACTAGCTAAATAGAATTACTTTTAAATAACACACTATTATGAACCCATGTTGTTTTACAACTAAATAAGCAAAAATGTTATGTGTTTTAAAAAGATATCTTAAGAAACTCATTAAGTGACTTGCATTGCCAGAAAGCAACTTGTTTTTATAAACATCTTTCGTTAATGTTACTAACAAAATAATTCACAGTCTATTTAAAAATTCAACAAGACACTGGAGTAACTAAACCTTATGGATGGTCTACAAAATAAGTAATGAAATGACAATTATTCATTCATTCATTCAACAAACACTTATTGAATATCTCCTATATGCCAGGTAATGTTTACCAGGCCATAAGGATACAGAGATGTGCAGAACACAGTCCTTTACCTCAGAGGAGGTAGCCTAGCTAAGAGACAAAAAAAAAAAAAAAAAAAAAAAAGGAAAGAAAAGAAAAAGAAAAAATTATTAAAACATAGTGAAATAAGTGCTATAAACTGGTACATCAAAGGAGGACAAATTTAGGGGAACACTGAAGAGAAAGACAGCTTATTTCAATGAGCAGTAATGGAAGCTTTCAGAAAGAGTCATAATTTCTAAGGACACATAGGAGTCAGCCAGGAGAGAAGCAGAAGGGAGAAGCATTCCAGGCAGAGGGGAGAATATAATTAAACACACGGATGCATGAAGTAGCAATGTCTTCAGAAAACTGCTAGTATAATAAGCCGATACGTGGTGTAGTGGACATGGAGAAAGGCCGATACGTGGTGTAGTGGAATAAAGTGGGCTGGAATATTTAAATATCTATTTAAACATTTATGTTTTAAATAATAAAAGTGTTCATTTAAACATTATCCAGAAGGCCGTGGGGAAAGATTTTAAGCAGAGGTGAAACAACAAGGAATGATAGCTCTCACAGGATATAAGTTATACTATAGTGATTAAGAATACAGAGCTGTTGTGCCAGACCCAGTTCAAATACAGCTCTGCCATGTGCTAGCTATGTGATTTTGGTCAAGTTCCTTTCTCTGTGCCTCAATTGTCTCATCAGTAAAACAGTGATAATACTATATACTGCAAGACCAGTATGAGAATTATCTTAATTATTTGAAGCTATTATATTATAGCTATTATTATTTTATAATTTGGTAGGGTCTATAGGTCTGTCTTGAACATAAAAGAGTCCTAAGAAATAATCTTATTAAAATCATCTAGAACACTCTTTGGCACAAACTAAACATTCCACTTACTTTCACTTAGAAAACATTTACTGAATAATTATTATGTAACAGATACATGCAAAAAAAAGTTCTTAAAAAACCCACTGGAGAAAGAATAAAAGTTAAAATAGTCTCAAACAGATTTTTAAAAAGATATTAATATAGAGAATCAACTAACATCTTTAAAATAAAACCAGATAATAATCAATCAATTTTCATCAGTGTTAAAAAAAAAATATGGAAAATTCTTATAACATGGTAGTCCAAGATGATAAGTAGGGGTTTCCTTCCTGCACCAAACATATAGAAATGGTGGGTAAAATACTTTCAAAATAATACGCTGCTGGAAAAAAAAATATGCAAGTGCTCGAAACAAACAAGTTAAATTCAGAATGCTAAACTTAAGCTGAGACTGTGGCAATCCACAGTGTTTCAGACTTGGGCCTTAAGTGCTAAGAGTTGGGAAGTATACCTTTAAATCCCTTGCCAGGAGAGAAAAACATAGCTATAGCTGCCATGAGGTGGGGGATCAAGACTTGAGCATCAGCATAAAGCTCACAGCATCAAAGAGCTGTGCTACTCATGAAAAGGTAACTAGAAAAACCCTGGCCTATCAACTCTGAGAAAGAGCAAAGAAGCCAGTCATTAGTTTGAGGCCTTCAAATGAGAGGGGGACAATCCATGCCTCCAATCTCAACTTTCTTACCTCTGCTGCCTTTTGTCTTTTATATAAAAAAAGTGCCTTATCAAATCCCAAAGGTGACTTACTTTACCTCTATATGAATGTTTTCTTAAAAAAAAATCTGTTGGTCATGCATTTCATTAGAATATAATCCATAATTATTGTTGTTGTTTAACCCTTTCCCTTTAGTGTTAAAATATTTTTTAAATAGGAGCTTGGAAATTCATAGCCTTGACTGCTATTCTGACATGTAGAATTTTCTGTGCACTAATGTGGAAAGGTTTCTGACTACTGGAGAAGGCACAGAAATATTTAAACAGCTGGGCATGGTGGCTCATGCCTGTAATCCTAGCACTCTGGCAGGCTGAGGCAGTAGGATCACTTGAGCTCAGGAGTTTGAGAACAATCTGAGCAAGAGCGAGACCCCCATCTCTAGTGAAAATGGAAAAATTAGCCAGGCGTCATGGCACGAGCCTGTAGTCCCAGCTACTTGGGAGGCTGAGGCAGAAGGATTACTTGAGCCCAGGAGTTTGTGGTTGCTGTGAGCTATAATGATGCCACTGCACTCTACCCAGGGTGACAGAGCAAGACTCTGTCTAAAAAAAAAAAAAAGGAAGAAATATTTAAACAATCATTATGTTTCCATGATTGCCCTCTCAGTTGTGAACTAAAAAAAAATCTTAAGCCCCCCAAGCTGACTGAATGGACCCCCTCTTGGCCAAAGGGACCACAGAAATGCCCCAAAGCTGAGGTGCTGACCATGAGAAGGGAGGTCAAACATGCCTCCTCCTGCCCACTTCCCTACTTGGAGACATCCTTTGTAACTCATTAATAGGCCTAAGGCAAAGCTTAAACCACACCTGCAGGTCATCAGTTTACTTAAAAGATCACTAGAGTCTGGGTATACATCTGGTGGCTTGTCTCTGATTAACAAACTTCCTTATCTTAACTTAAAACATTCCAAACCTTTGGACAAAACTTCTTTCTTTGGCCAATTACAAATCAAAAAATCTTTAAACTCACCTATAACCTGTAATGCCCCACCTTGAGATGTCCTGTCTTTCTGGCAGGACATCAATACACCTTCCATGTACTGATTTATGACTTTACATGTAATTCCTGTCTCCCTGAAATGTATAAAACTAAACTGTAACTCAACCACAGTGAGACCACTTGCTCAAGGCTTCTCGGGTGTGGCTCTCCGGGCCACGGTTACACATATTCGGCTCAGAATAAACCTCTTTAAATTATTTTATAAAGTTTGGATTCTTTTCTGTTAACATAAATATAGAAATACAAGAAATTGGGCGGTCAGTGGGACCAGAACAAAGGAGGTTATGTTGAAAGGGGAACTCTGCCCCTGGAAACTGCCGAAGATTTGTCCAGCTTGGGGCGGGACATAGAGAGCAGAACCCTCTACTGGACAGACGTGAGACAGTGGGACAGTGATGCAGTCAGCGTATTGTTGATACAGCCCACCGAACCAGCATCTGCCAACCCATAAGCAGTCGCCCCAGCGCTGGCTCTCCATGGGTGGGTGGCTGCCATTTGGGGGTCCAAAGATGCTGTGGCACGCTGTGGTTTCAGGCAGCACCCCTCCCCCAGCCCAGGGGGTGGGGGAGGTGGCGGGCTCTGCCCCAGTAGGTGGTGAGAAGGGAGAAGAGCCACTTTCTCTGTGCAGCTGGCATGAATCCACGAGACTTTGGTGCTAAAAAGTAGTCTGCAATCTGTTGATTCAACTAGCTTGAGAACGTCCCCCAACACTGGTGCTCTGGAGGGGAGACTGCCCTCTGTGGGATCCCCAAACACTGGGGTGCATGGCAGTCTTGGGCAACACCCCTCCCCCATCCCTGGGACTATCAGGATGGCCTGGAAGGCTCTGCCCTTGGAGACAGGGAAAAGGTAGAAAAGCCGTTTTCTCTGTGAGATTAGCCTAATCTGCAAGGCCTTGGTGCTAAGCAATAGGAGGCAGACTGTTGATTCAGTCGGCCAGACCCAGCTTAGATCATCCAATAAGAACATAACTTTAGGGCTCGCTCTCCATGTCCGGGTGGCTGCTAGATTGGGGGTTTGTGGACTGGGAAGGAAAATCCTGGCCAGAGTCCTCAGCAATTGCACCAATTGACGCCTCCCATCAGGAGTAGCCTCCCAAGTGTGGCAAAAGAGCCCTGAAAAACATATTACTGGCTCCCCCAGCAGCAAATCAAGCGACCATACAAGCACACACATTCAGGCCTGCACGCACCAGTTGCAATCTGTCTTGCCTCTACCCTCTACCCTTGCTTTTCCCCTAAAGGGGAAACAAGGTCCAAGTAACCCTCGGGAGTGGCAAGACCCTTCCCAAAGATCAGGGCGTTTGTATACCCTGTCTGGGGGACCAGACCCTAATACAGAGCCATCAGATTATCTCGATAACTGGCTCATCCACACAAACTACAATCAACAACAGAGAGGGTAACCCCACAGCTTCACACAGTGACTTCCATCTTAAGCTATTAGAGGGCAGTGGAGTCATACCCACAAGAGTGATCCACCACCTGGGAGCTTAAGCTGGGGGACCAAACTCACTAATCTCCACTGGCAAGAGGTGAAGACAACAGGTCAGAGGTAACCCAACTTGCCCAGTGTGCCTCTTCCCAGCACTGTCAAGGAACGTCCCTTTGGGGGCTTGGGAGATAGGGCCATAAACCAGTCCTAGCACCCCCAGTTCTCGACCAAGTAGCCTGATGAGAAAGAATCAGCGGAAGAACACAGGAAACTTGAAAGATCAGACAGAAAATTCACCCCCAGAAGAAATGATAAGACCCTCAACAACAGATACCAATTTAAACAAAATGATTAAAATGACGGAGGAAGAATTCTGAATATGGATTATAAGAAAACTCAATGGAATTGAAAAGAAAATAGAAAACACAAAGAAGCCACAAGAACAATACAGGAAATGAATGAAAAATTCTCTAAAGAAATTGAAATATTGTGAAAGAACCAAACAGAAATATGGAAATGAAAGAAGCATTCAAGTAACTACAAAACACAGTGGAAAGCCTTAAGAATAGAATGGATCATGCAGAGGAAGGAATCTCAGAGCTTGAAGATAATGCTTATGTGCTAAACAAATCAGATGAAGAAAACGAACACAGAAGCAAGAGAAAAGAACAAAATATACAAGAAATGTGGGATTATGTAAAGAAACCAAATATAAGAATTATATGCGTCCCAGAGAGAGAAGAAGAAAATACACAAGGGCTGGAAAATCTATCTCTTGGAATACTGGAGGAAAATATGCCTGGCCTGGCCAGAAATCAGATACAAGAAGTATGGAGATTCTGCAAAGAAATAAATGTAGACCTACCACTCAACCCAGCAATCCCTCTACTAGGCACCTACCCAAAGGAAAAAAAGTAATTTTATCAAAAATACACCTGCACTTAAATGTTTATTGCAGCACAATTCACAATTGCAAAGATGTGGAATCAACCTAAGTGGCCATCAATAAATGAATGGATACATGCATACACACACACACATATATACACACACACACACACACATACCATAGAGCACTACTCAGCCATAATCCTGGAGACCATTATCCTAAGGTGAAGTATCTCAAGAATGGAAAAACAAACACTACACGTCCTCTCTAATAATTGGAAGCTAGTCGATGGGCACACATGGGCACAAAGAGATGTAAAAGTAATTGAAAATCAACAAAGGGGGAGAGGGGTGAAGGGAGGGCTAAAAACTTACTGATCGGGTACAATGAACACTATTCCAGTGATGGGCACACTAAAAGCCCCGACTTATGCATTATAAAAGGTATCCATGTAGGAGGCTGAGGCAGGCAGATAATTTGAGCTCAGGAGTTCGAGGCCAGCCTGATCAAGAGTGAGAACCTGTTGTTACTAAAAAAATAGAAAGAAATTAGCTGGACAACTAAAAATATATAGAAAAAATTAGTCGGGCATGGTGGCGCATGCCTGTAAGTCCCAGATACTCTGGAAGGCTGAGGCAGTAGGATTGCTTGAGCCTAGGAGTTTGAGGTTGCTAGGAGCTAGGCTGACGCCATGGCACTCTAGCCCAGGCAACAGAGTGAGCCTCTGTCTCAAAAAAAAAGGTATCCATTTAACAAAAACATTTGTACCCCTTAATATTTTCAAATTTAAAAAGAAGCATAGTCAATGTCATATGAATGACAATGAACTAAAAAAGTAGCTTTATGCAGAATCTTCAAACATTCAGGCAGATGTCTAATAGAAAAGAATAACTTGTTAGAAATAAATCCATTAACTTTAATATAATTCAAGTATACAAGGCACAGAGCATTAAGTCAATATATCAACAAAGGGAAAATCTTAAAATACCTCATTTTAAGAGACTTGAAAAAATTATTATAAAGGGAAAAATTTCTTTTTATGTACCTTTGAACAAAAGACATTAAACAAAATTAAAATCTAAAAGAAACTACTGTTCTTCCATAAATTAAGTGTTTGAAAAAAATTTAATTAAGCTTGAGAGTTTCAAATGAACAAAATTGCACTAACATATATTTATACATCAGCTGTTTCCTAGGAGTGATTAAATTAAAAAAGCTACTATGCAAATTTTAATAATTTTCTCAACTTCTCTGTTCAAATGTTTACAACATTAACAACCATTTTTATTTATTTATGTGGCTTAATAATTCCCCAATATGAAGATGCTTTTCTATTCCAAGGTAACCAAACTGTTGGAGAGGTTTCTAACTGAAATTGCCCTGTCATGCTATTTACACAATTGCTACTTAGAGAGTTCAAGCAAGATACAAATTTGATCAAAGCAAATTATTGTTATAATTTTCAAAACATTTAATTGGAAAAGTCAAAGTGAGTGTGATCGTAGGAGAAATTATTAAGAAATAAATGTCACTTAATTTGACTATTTTTTCAGTTATTCTGCCCCATTTCTTTGTAAAATGTTTCCCATTATATTTTTTTGAAAGCTAAGAAACTCATTCTACTCTGAAAAGACTAAAAAGTCTATTAAATATAGTAAATTAAAATTGTTTAAAATACAATTGAAATGATTTCTCAAAGTAGAAAAATATAGATCCAGATGTATTCTACAATTTAGGTCTATTCAACATACAATACTAATATATATTATCATTCATATCTACATTCAGTAGTGAAGTCCTGATACTAAACAGAATTTTAGAAATTATAAGCAGTCTTAATTGTACACCAATGGAAAAAAGAAAAAGTATCTGAGAATAAATTTTAACTGAATTTACACATGCATATTAATTTCAGCTAATCAGCTGAGAATTAGATTAAGCAAATGATTTAAATAATAGCCATATATGCAATATCTCTGTCAGGAAGGAACAACAAAATTCATTTTAGTGATGTAGAACATGTTGAGAGTTTTGAAGAATTATCTGAACAGAACTATCAAGTAAGCAGTTGGATATACTGGTTTGAAGCTCAAGAGAGAGGTCTGAGTAGAAAGTAAGGGTTGGAAATCATCACCATGTATAGTAAGTAACTAAAGCCATAGGAGTGGGTAAGCTGAAGAAAGAATTCTGGGGCAACACAAAGAAATAAGAGCTAGCAGCTAACAAGGAAACCTGAAAGAACAGTCAGGATGGTAAGATGGGAACAAGGAAGAAATAGTGTGATCAAAGTTTTAGAGAAGTTAAAGTGAAAAATATACACTGAATTTGGCAGCAAGATACCAATAGGAATCTTACTAAAAGCAATTTGAGTAGATTAATGAAGCTAGAAGCAAAATTACTGGGGTAGGTAAGAAAGTTGAGATTAGAGGCATGGATTCTTCATTCATTTAAAAAAAAAGAAATACGGAGCACGTATTTAATGTGCCAGGCATTGAGTTAGGATGTTTTGAGATGCCAGGCACTGTGGGGATATACTGATGAGCAAGATAGCCCTCACAGTATTTTTACAATCTGCTAGGCAAGACCAATCATAACTGTATCAGTTATTTTAACTGTATGTAGTAGAAACCTTACTTAGTTTAAACCAAAAAGAAAATGTTGGATAGCTCACAGAACTGTTGGAAGGCTAAAGAAACGGGCTCAGAAGCTATGAAATGAAGAATTAGCACAGTGAAGACCTAACTCATGACTGCCACTACCAAGCATTAGATGGTACAGTTTGTACCACTAATCTCGCTGGCACTAAATAATGGGTGATGCCCCAAGGCTACTACTCTGCTCCCCTTCCCCTCTCCCCCAAAAGTCCTACCCAACTATAACCACTGCAGGGAAGAATTCTCTGGTGTCTCCATTTACTGGTATCACTAACTCATGAATTCAAAAATGAGGCAGATATTTCTCATTGGCTGATTCCAGATCAGATTCCGCACCCTGGCCATAAGGGAAGCTGGGGGAGTGAGTATACAGCTCTTTTACTAGTGGAGGCAGGCTCTGTCTCCTAGTAAGACTCATAAGGTACAGAATTATTTAAACACAGGAAAAGGCTCAGATGAAGAGCAGCTATATCAGAGATTAAAAATACATAATGAAGTAAGTAACACTAGCTTAAACAAGATAGATGTTTATTTTTGTCACATAAAGAAAATATGGAGGACAAGAGTCCAGGGCTCATCTAGTGGTAGATCCATAGTCATAGGGTATTTAGGCTCTTATCTGGGTTCTGCTGTCCCTAAAGTGCCATCTCATGACCTAGGATGGCTACTCAAAGGCCAGCCAGCACATTCACAATCTAGCCAGGAGAAAGAGGAAGGGACAAAGAAGAGAATGCCCTTTCCCTTTAATGATACATTACAGAAATCATATTCAACTTATATTTCATTGCCCAAAATTTAATCATAAAGGAAAAAAAGGAATATAGTCATTTGCTATGTGGTAATATGCCCAGCTAAAAATTAGAGTCCATATTACTAAAAAAGAAGGGATGAATGTATGATAGGAGGCAAGTAGCAGCATCAGCCACAACAGGCCCACATGAAAAGCAACCACTAAAATAGGATATGTAATAACAATGAAGAGTAGTGAGGCAAGTACAAAAAAGAACTACGAGAACATACAGCATAGGATCCTAATCTGGTCTAGAAAGTAAGGAATGCGAAGTGAAGGAGGAGTAGTTAGCTAGATGGAAGGGTTGAAGGCAGAAGGAAAGGAGGAAAAAGGGAAGGAAGTTAGAGCCCAGGGAAACGTGTAAAAGCCTAGCATGATACACGGAAAAGGAATTTACAAATCTCTAGTAGGATGAAGGCTAGAAAGCAAGAGGAAGAATGGAATAAGGTAATACTTGTCAGGTAGGCGGGGAGCTGATCTTGTGCAATGCCTAAAGTCAGCAGTTTGGCCTTAATCCTAAGGATGGTATGAAGTCACCGAATTAAAGCAACACAGTGATACAATCAGATCTGAAATTTAGAAAACTCACTAAGACCAGAGTGTGGAGCCTGGATTAGGGGAGAATAAGGTTAGAAGTAGAAAATCAAGTAAGAGGCAGTTGTAGTTCAGGAGAAAGTGAAGAGGCCTAGTCCAGGGTAGAGGCGTAAGGATAGAGAGAAGGTTTCAAGGGACAGTTAGAAAGTATAATTGACAGGCCTGGTGACTGAAGGAAAACTGGGAGTAAGTCAGAAAGAAGTCAAGTCTGACTCTCAGGTTTCTGACTTGGACACTTGGGGATGGACATCATTTATTAAGACAGAGAATACTAAAGGAGATGCAGAGTTCTTTTTGTTTTGTCTTGTTTTTGTGGGGGAAGGGAATTAGTTTCAGTTTTGACATGCTGAGGTCCGATGAGTATGAGGTCCCATGACATATTTGATTGTAAGCTGTTGTCTTTAAGTGTCTGGAATCAGAAAATGAGGGAATGGACCTAACATGTTTTAGCATAATCAGCACTGAAGCCCTGAGAGTGAATTCTATGGCCTGGAAAAGATGTACTGTAAGACTAGTATATAGCTGACAAGAGAGCTCCAATTAGCCCAGTTACTTAAGAGATGGGAAAAGAAAAAGTAGGAGACATTTATCTCACTTCTCTGAAATTTTGTTTTAGTAGGACTAGGGAAGGTCCTAGGAATCTTGAAACTCTTTACCTTAATTAATTTAGTTTAATTCTGATATAAAGGGTCGAGTTTTCTGATTATCATTATTATAAATCTGTGTGGTCCAATGAATTAGTCTCTAGAGATACTCTGTCGGTGAAGGATAGGGGTGGAGAATTCCTTGGTTAAATTAGTTTAGGAGTTGTTACATACTACATCCTGCCCACTAAACCCTCACTTTCCCTCTTGGAGATTCCCAGTGCATAATAGCAAATTAAAAGCTCCAGAAGTTCTGCATTTCGTTACATAACCTAATTAACTCTATTGAACAAATTATTCCTCAAACTTATTTAGCTTCAGAATACTCCTATCTTATAACACCTAAAAATATTCTGTGATCTGAAAACAATGCTAGAGACTTTTAACAAAACATAGAGAATCACTGTAAACCATGATAATGATAATAGACATTGATTAGCAGTAAAGACCATAATAAAAGATGTATATGCCCCTAGAAATGATAATGTACAAAGACACAAACAGCAGGAATGAAGAAACTCAAATAGACAACACTAACAGAAATAAATAACAAAAGAGGAAAAGCTGATAAGAGAAACAAGAAAGGCAGCTCATAAAAAGCCTTGGATGCTACAAATGCAACCCCCATCCTTCAAGGCCTTATTCAATGAAATTTTCTCTACAGAGCTTAATATGATCTGCCTATGCAGAAGAGATGCCTCTGTGGCAGAGGTAACAGTAGAAAGAAATAAACATGAGCTTTGTAATGAAAAGGATCTGTGTTCACACCCTGATTTTGTCACTTACTAGTTAAATTAACTAGTCAATATGTGCCTCAAATGGTTGAAAGAAATAATGATGAAGATGGTGATGACAATACCAACTGCCATTTATTCATCACTGACTACATACCAAGCCCATTACATACCAATTTACTATTCACAATGCTTCAAGATAGGTGGAATCATCCTCATTTGATAGGCAATGAAATTGAAGCTCGGTAAATTTAAGCAATTTTTCTAAGACATTGAAAGGTTGTTTTGAACATCAAGAGGAACAAGGTATGAATGAACTATTTTGAAGGCTATAAAGCTCCATACAAATTGTAGGTGTTATTAAATAAGAATGTGTGTAAATACCTTTGCTATCTGTATACATCTACTTGTAAATAAAAGTTCCAGTTTCAATTATGATATCATATAATTAGAAAATAATGCCAATACTTTAGCACATTCTCTAGACACATCCCCAGGAATGATAGAAAAGTAAAAGAATAAACACACAAGTCCTATTGAAGTGAAAGTATATTTTACAGTCATATAGGAGTTAGTATTCTAGTCCCCGCAATGAGGGTTCTAGGAATTTGCCTGGACTATTTTGTTTCAGTGCTATGGGTAACCCACTTTATCTCAGAAAAGCTTTAACTTCTTACGCATGTGTCTTTAATCTGAAACAGCTCATTCCATGTCTCTGACCAGTGGTACTTGATCACTCGGACCTCATGTGTTCTTCCTTAGGCACAATGTTATTCACCTGTAGAAGTGCTAGTTACCATGCTGGGTGCCAAGGATACAAAAATCAGTAAGATATTAAATATGTCTTCAAGGAGCATTCAGTCTAGTGGGGAAGGTACTATCAATATTGAGATTATTAACATATGTTAATTTTATTTCGTATTCTCAATTTTCCAGATTAAACAAAAAAACAAATGGTAGAACAGTTTCCACTCCCATTTTGGACACTCAATTTTATAAAACAAACAAGACAAAAAGCTGTTTTAAAAAAAATCTAAAAGACTAAAAGGGAAATCAGATTAAATTAATCCCCCTGGCTTAAAATCTCTCAAAAGCCTCCAAATAAATTAGAATAAAAACCAAACTTGTTACCATAATCAACGTGTTCTACTTGGCCTCAGATGACCTCTGATCTCATTTCATATTACTCTCATCTTTGCTCACTAAAGTCCAGCTTCAAGCCTTTTTTCTGTTCCAGGAACAGAAAACCATTCTTGGCTTAGGTCCTTTTCTGATCACTCACTCAAAAGCAAAATCCACTAGTTTCTCACATATCCCAGTTTGTTTCTTGTTAGCATCTATCACTATCTGATAATATATTGTTTACATATTTATTGTCTGCCTCCATCCTGTAAAATGAGAATGTCATAAGAGAATATACACATTTTGTATCTTGTATACCAAAGTATCCCAGCACTTAGAATAATACCTGGCACAAAGTAGGTGCTCAATAAATATAATATTCATGAATAAATTACAGAATCAATGAGTGACTGAACTAGAATTCAAATCCAGCTCTGACTGGCTGTCAATCCTACAGTCTGTTGACTACATCATACTGCTCATGAGGAAAGGGTTAAATCTGACTTATTTCTGTATTCTCTACATCTCCTAGCACATTGCTTTGTGTAACATATCTTAGCAATACATAATGAATAAAGTAATATTTTAGATTTCAAACTTTAAATTCTTAGGTACTAGAATAATAAAAAAAAATATTATGTGAGCACCTGTAAGTACAGAACCAATTTACACCATCCTGTTTTTTTAGAATACTTCCCCAATCCCCCTCCCCTCCTTTTTCCAGTTAAAAAATTCCTACTTTGCCTTCAAGAACCACAGCTTGCTTTTAAGTCTTTCCCAGCACCAAAAGAAGCAGACATACAACTTCTGAACTCTCACAGCAATTTTTTTTCCTATCTTTACTATATGACTGATTTTCCCCATAACTCTCTTTCGCTCCTTCTTCTCTTCCTTCCTTCTTCCCTCTATCTCCTCTTTTTTTTTAGGTAACGAGAGAAGCTTAAAATTTTAAACATATACATCTATAGTCCAAGGATTACAATAAACTATTATACTATTTTAAATTATGTGAGTATGCCTTAAGTGCTACATTTCCCCAAGAAAATTGTCTATTAAGGGCTATGACAAATTAAAGCATCCCCAATGAAGACGAGATATCAATAAGAATTTAAATGGAGAATCTCTCAGATCATGAAATCTCAAAAACCAAAATAGATTTAAATTTACTTAGCCTACCATAAAATATACAAATGTATATATTTTCCTGTTATTATAGCTAAAAAACATCTAATACAGATCTGGAATCCTTTAGTTCTAATGTTTAACACTCTTAAGGGTGCTCTTTTACTCTCTTATATGATATTCCAATGGATTTCATAATCACATCTTTTGAAATTCACCATATATTGAGTAGTCTACAGTTGGTTATCCATTATATCAGACCTGTAAACCATAAGAAAATATCAATTTCAGTTTTTAAAGTATCTTTTACATTGGGTAGCATAACATATAACTGGAATATAGTACTCTAACTCATTGATTTGATCCACAGAAAATCATGTTTACTATACCAAGGTACATGAGACACATAAACATAAAAGGGATATTTGTAAATCAACAGCATGGGAAAAGAGAAAAAATAAAAACAATTAAAGACACAAAACTTAGCACAGCCATATAGAATAAATAACCTAGATACAAAAAGCCCAATATACTTCAAAGGGCTATTAAGGCATAAATATTTCACAGGATAGAAAAGTAAATGGTGATCATTATTATAGTGTAAGCCATCATATAATCTCTTCAGGAAGACAAGAAATGGTACTGGTGTCAGAGATGTTTATTAAAAGTATAGATTTTTCAAAACAAAAAAAAACCCCCAGCTATCCACGATAATTTTTTTCTGGGGTTCAACATAGCTTAAGTTTCATTATATTGCTACTTATATTAATATTTTAGATAGGGGATTGTCACAAAAATTAGTTATTTTGTTCTGATCATGCTGCCTAAAGGACATAACCCTTACTTTGACAGATAGGATCTTGTTTTATTCATTGCACCTAAAAATTTTTCTTGGCTCATAAATAAAAAGGGCTCTTTTTTGTTAATTTAAATTGGAATATTAATAATAATAAAAAATATTTTTGCCATTTTAGCAACAAAACTTATTTGACGCAATGTTCGTATGTTTCTAAGTAAAGAGTTAAAAACTTTAGAGGCAGCATATTCCAAAGGCTCCTTAGCCAGTTTTCTAAAGTACAGAATGATCAATAAAAATCAGCTTATAACTACCTTCCAAACGTCAACTGGAGGGAATCTGTGCGTTCAATGGAATGCCAAATAGTACTGGCAGACATTTACTCTTATAGAAAGAGATTGCTATGTTTGCATTGTTCTGTTAATAGCATGCTAAGAAGTATGTTTCCTGTAGAGTCACTAATGGACAGAAAAAAATATATAGTAAGGCAGTGAATAGTGGACAGCCGTTCATGCTCTATTGGTCTACAGTTACTAGAGAGAAGAAAGAGTAAGTCCTATAATCTTAGGCAGCTATAAAAAAGAATCCTCTCTTGTTAAAGCTCAAGAGAATCTGAAGAGGGAATAAAAGAGAAAAAAGTCAGACAGATTATGCTGTCAATTTTAGTTGTCATAATGTGCTTCAGAGATAAAACATTCCTCTGAATGGCAATTGAACAGATGGAAATTTTCATTTTTGGTTAAATGGATAGAAGAATTGGACCAGTACCTAAAATGACATTGAAATGAAGCTCAAACCCCCTCCCACAAGAAGGAAACAGATGCATCACTCTAGATACAAAATAAATTATTGAACAGTGCATATATTATATTGGCATCATTGTATCCAACTGTACATCTGCACAATGTTTTAGTCTCCTGGTGAGAGAACAGACATTTCTGAAAGGGAAAATAGGCAACTATTGAAGTGAATCAGATAAGTACACCATTTGGGTAAGAAAAGCCAAAGCAACACTTCACTGAATTTGAAGTTATTCACACTGAGAGGAAAAAAGAACCACGAATTATACTGATTCCAATGCCCTTGAACTTATACATTGATTTAAATGTCATAGATTTTGGAATACAAAAATCACATTTTCAGGATTTTCATAATCTTAAATCAGATAAGAAAAAATGACTACTTAAGACTCTAAAGAAGTTAGGGCTGAATACCCTCCTTGCTTGATCTGACAGAGAAGTGAGTGACATTAAACTAAAAATACGTTTCTTACCTTAATCTAGGATTACAGAGGACTCACAAGATAGATAAATAAAAGGAGACCTACTTGGTGATTTAAAATTAATAAGCGATCATTTGAGTTATAAACTAAGGAAATGATATTGAGATGAACTCCTTTTGACTCTTTGAAATTCCACTTCCACTTTCTGACACTACTGTCCTGGTTGATCCTTTCCCACTGCTATCCTAGCCAGCTTTTGCATACGGCTGGAGTTGATCCATGCAGGTAGCTTGCATCATCCTACACTTCCACTCAGTCTTCCTATCAATCCTTTCCACTCTCTCCCAATTCATTAATCCTTAGTCCAGCTGCAAAGGAAATATGAGGATACTGGTTTTAGAGAGTAGGTAAAACAAGCGGGGCTTATCATTTTGTTTCATTTTTAAGATGTAATCTCAGTTGGCACTGGGCCAGCAACATCCCTGTGTTATATAAGGTGCCCATATAAGAAGGGGATGTAGATGATGCCTGAGAGGGCAGATCCTGAGGTTAGTATCTAAAAGAGAAAGGAGCAAAAGGGAAAATGTCTCCTATATAAAAAGATTTTATAGTTAAATAAAAGAAAGTCTGACTTCTTTTTAAATCATTCATCACAAAGTAATAAGATCTACTAAGTATCTAAAGTTGCAGACTATATTCTTAGGCATGACTTCCAATGAAACTATACTTAATAAGGACTCTCTATCATACAAACCAACCGAATATGTCACACAAGAGTAGCAGAACAGCACAGATAAAAAAAACATGTTCTGTGTGACCCTACAAAATATTAATGGACAGCATATAGCATATGGGCACAATGAATTATGAGTCTATATTATGTTGGTGCACAGTCTTCACAATGGTTTTCTCTTTAGAAATAAACGTTGCACAAGGAAGTCATTCTTTGCAATCTCCCAATCATTTTTAAACACAGGCAAATGTGAAATAGGGAAGAGCTCATTAAAGATATAGAAAGGCAAATATAACCTAAAAGTCTAAAGAGATTGGGCCCATCTGGACTTATTAGACAGAGAAAAGCCTTGGGGGGAATAGCTGGGGATGTGGGATAGGAAAAATAGTTAGAAGGTAATTGGGAAAGGGGAACTCGAGTTGGCACCTCCCTGGGGTATTTCTGCCAAAGAAGGAGAATAAGAATAGAACCTTCAGGAATAGTATCATATGGTGGCTGGATGCCCAAAGAGAGTCTATTGCTAGAAAAAGGCCAAAGTATAATGTGGTAATAATTCACAGAAGAATAAGAGAAAGAAGTGGACCAGAAGTCATATTTTATCCCTCTGACTCATTCCAATACTCTTTACCTTAAACTTACACTGCTCTATGGTTTCCAGTCACTCTGTTACCAATTCTCTATTAGCAGTATCTCTCATTGTCATTCTGTAATCAGTCTTATATTAATATAAGTGGAGATTTTTATTAAAAGATAACCTAAAACAAAATATTTCACAAAACATGCTAAGCATTCCAGTGGTCACTGGTCATGGGACTGACAAAGGAGGCTGGTGGACCCTCACCAAAGAGCCAGGTAAAATTTCTAATTATAGGGCAAGAAAGCAAATAGGAATCCCAGGTCTTCTTAAATGAGGGCAGAAAGAGACCAAAAGGCCTAACCTGAAGTAAGCAGTATTTTCATTTCAGGTAAGTCTGATTTCAAGTTAATTTCACTATTGTTAGAGATAGATAATTAAGATTCTTATTTTTGTATCTGTATGTTTTCTTATCAAACATAATATCAACATGCCATTTAGTGACATTAAACATGAAATAAGCTAATTTCAAATAAAGCATTTCCTTAACGTGGATAATATAGTTTGGAAAGTGTTGAAAATAACCTCTGAATATTTGTACACATAGAAACTGGTAAATCTGATGGAAAGCTGGATTTACCTCTCTAACTATAAATCCTGAAATAGGATAATGAAAAGCTGAAGTGCTATTAATGAAACCATATATGCCAAATGAACAATAAATATACTAATCTTCCATCAAAAAGGAACACCAGAGACTAAGGCTCTTTTAATACCATTGTTCTTTTTTGTTGGGTACATCATTAGTATTAATACATTTTCAATACTAATAAATTATATACTCTGCTAAGCATTGGTCCTTTAACACTATGAAGATTTTATTATGCTCTTCAGCAATCAATTATAACAATTTTGATATTTTTCTATCATATTGTCTTCTAACATTTTTATTTTGTCCATCAAAATCATTATGCAAATTCAGACAAAAAAGAAAATTCTCTCAATCTGGAATTCTAAGCATTGTTAACTTCTCTGATTTGTAAAAGGTGAAAATCAAAAACAAACAACAAAAACCAAACCACAAACAAAGCAAAATAACAGGACATCTAATTTTTTTTGAGAACTTTCTCTAAATATTAATAATTCCAGAATAAGGTACTCTGACTCCATAGCAAACATTTTCCAAAATACATACAGTATTGAAGACTAATATTGACAGCATTAATCCTATGTACTAGTATAACAATTTTTTTTAAAAATTGAGATGAAATTCACATAACATAAAATTTATTATCTTAAGGTGCACAATTCAGTAGCATTTAGCATGTTCACAATGTTCAGAAACACCCCCTCCATCTGGTTCAAAAACATTTTCATCATTCTGAAAGAAAACCCCATAACCATTAAGTAGTCTTTCCTTGTTCCTCCCTCCTCATAACCCTGGTAATCTGCTGTCTGTCTCAATGGATTTACCTTTTCTGGATATTTCATATAAATGGAATCATGTAAGATGTGTCTTTTGTGTCTGGCTTCTTACCATAACATGTTCACAGGTTCATCCATGTTGCAGCTTGTATCAGTTGGTACCTCATTCCTTTTTATGGGTGAGTAATATTCCACTGTATGTATATACCACATTTTCTTTATTCATTCGTCTGTTGATGGACGCTTGGGTTGTTTCTGCCTGTTGGCTACTGTGAATAGTGCAACTATGAACATTTATGCACAGGTATTTTTTTGAGTACTTGTTTTAATTCTTTTGGATTTATACCTAGGAGTGGAATTGCTAATTCTAATGTTTAACTTTTTGAGGAATCATCAAACTGTTTTCCACAGCAACTGCATCATTTTATATTCCCACCAGTAACATACGAGGGTTCTGATTTCTCCACATCCTTGCCATCACTTATCATTATTTTTATTATTATAACCATCATAGTGGGTGTGAAGTGGTATCTCACTGTCGTTTTGATTTGTATTTTTCTAATGACTAATGATGTTGAGCATCCTTTCAGGGGCTTGTTGATCATTTGTATATCTTCTTTGGAGAAATTTCTGTGTAAGTCCATTGGCCATTTTTAAATTGTTATTAGTCTTTTCATCATTGGGTTATAAGAGTTCTTCATATATTTTGGAATCTAGACCTGCACTATAGGACGTGCAAATACTTTCTCCCATTCTATAGGTTGTCCTTTCACTTTCTTAATAATGTCTTTTGATGAACAAAGTTTTTAATTTTGATGAAGTCCAACTTATCTATTTTTTCTTTTTTGTGTGTACATTTGGTGCCATATCTAAGAATTCATTGCCAGGTCCAAGGTCATGAAGATTTACCTCTATGTTTCCTTCTAAGAGTTTTATAATTTTAAGACCTATATTGAGGTAATTGATCCATTTTGAGTTAATTTTTGTGTATGATATAGGGCAGGGGTCCAACTTCATTCTTTTGCAGGGATATTTAATTGTCCCAATGCTACTTGTTGAAGAGACTGTTCTTTCCCACACTGTATGGTCTTGGTATCCTTGTTGCAAATCAACTAGCCAAAGATGTATGGGTTTACTTCTGAACTCTCAGTTCTATTCCATTTGTTTATACTTATCCATTAAACTGTATATTTCTCTAAGTGCTCAAAGTGTAAGTACAAAAGAGTTTGGATAAGAAACACTACTCTCAAATCTTTAGTTTGATCTAAGGTTTCCTACTAGCCTGGTGACATGCTTTCTTAACAGCAACCACATCTGTAACCTGAGTTATACCTTTGGCTGGGATGACACCCTGAGCTGGCACTGATTTTAAGCACTCTCTTTCTGGAGCTGACATGAAGAAAGATAGAGGGTTCCTTAGATTTCCACAAATCCTCAACCTAAACATGTGACACTAAGACAGCCACTACCAAACTCTCTCTTTGTTCAGCTCACCACACTGGGAGAAGGGTGATAAAAGAAGAGAAAGATGACAAAAAGAAGGTATAAGTTTCTATTCTCAGGAGATCTATACCACTTGTTAGCCATAGCTAATAAGCTTGGGCCAGCTGACCAACAAGCCAGTTTACTACTTACCTATAGGCATCTGTAATCATTACTAGTAAACTCACAGCCACTAGTATTCAGTCCATATAATATAAGCTCTCTTCTTTTTAGATCTCTGTTGTAAGATTTTATTATAAGTTGTGTGAACACTTGGTGTGTTTACTGCAAATGACTCATGGTCTATGGATTTGTGAATTCAGAATCTAGTACATGGAAATGGGCAAATAAAAGAAGTGAAGGGGTAAAATACTGTTTTATGTTGGTTCCAAAGATGTTTTCTGAAGGTACTTGCAAGACTAATTTTCAAAATAGTTTTAAAGGAAAAAAGTCATAGGAATTATTTGTTTTTATATTCATATTATAAAAAGTATAGAAAATTTTGTTTTCAGTTTATCCTCACTAATCATCTAGTAGCTAAAATCATAACTTAGCTAAACCTGATCTCCCAAGTCCATAACTTGCCACTGTTCTCAACACTAAGCACCATTAATGGATTTATTTACAATTCACAATACAATGACAGTAAGAGGTGAACAGAGGGTAACATGTTTTAAATTGTGGTATGATCGTGGAAATATCTATCATTTGTACTTTTAGGGGAAAGGGAAGTAGCTGCTTTGCTGCCAAAGATACCATTAGAATTAGATGCTACTTGAAATTTACACATGAGATGTTAGAAGTCTGTTTATTTCCCCACATCTATCAGAGAAACAGAACACTTAAAGGTAGCAGAGTAGTCATGTGACCGGAAACTGTCAGCCGTTGCAAATACTCTACATCACCAGTATTAGGTACTATGAGAATACTACCATGTATAAGCCAAACTCCAGAGTGTCTCAGGATCTACTAATCCCACCTCCTTATAAGAGAGGCCCTCTGAGCTCACAGGGAATATCTTCTGAAGAGTTGTAAGAAAATCTTTTAGCATATGATCTTCTTCTAAATAAGACAGGTGATGAGGGCCACATGAGGGGAAATTTGACTTATTCCACTATTCTCTTTTAGGTAGTATACTCCTTAGCACATTTTCTTCTCTTCTTTCTCTCCACTTCTCAACAGGGAATTATCATGGATACATAACAATGAGCTGAAAAATAAAAGAGACTGAAGTACTGGGAAGATCAACATACAGTGCAGCAGAAGGAAGGAGGAAGGACTGCTTTCTAAAGTAACTACAATTGCTTAACTAAGACACCAGTTACTTACAGCAGGGCTTCTCAAACTTTAATGTGCATGTGAATCACCTGTGGGTCTTGATAAAATAAAGATTATGAAACAGCAGGTCCAGGATAGGGCCTGAGATTCTAGAAGGACATACAGAAGACTGTATCTATCAAAGACAAAGGTGATTTTCAGGGACACACTTCCAGGACTCTAAATAAAACTGCAAGGTCTATCTTTGCCCATTCTAATTCCTTTCCCAAATGTCTCCCCTTTTTCTTGGCTCCAGATTCCTTCTATACCTAAAAAGTCTCCCACCTCGTAGACATAACTCTCACAAATAAGAGAGAAGACCTACTCTCTTCTTAACATTCTAAAACAACTCCCAATCTTAACTTCTCTTTAATCTAATTTGATACTGTTATCCTTAATGCTTAAAACAATCTAGATTAAAGTGAGAATTAATGATAGCTTTACTCATCCCAGGGGGTATATGTATTTTAAAAGAATATCTTATCACCCTGAATTAATATCTAGTGGGAAAACTGCTCCCTGGACAATATATTTGAGACCCTCTATACTCCTTACCCATCTAGGGTAACATGTCATTATTTCCATTCAATTTTCATTGGTCCACTAGGGTTTGATATACATAAAATCTATTAAATTAGAAACATGTAGCTTCAAAGCTTCGAATTCCACTTCCTCTACCATGGTAAGTGACTTCGTACTTCATAATATGCTGAAAACATGAGTTGGTACAACGTCCTCAAATACTCAAAATTTTAAATAATAAATATTTGAATACAATGGGTCTCCTATTGTATTCAATAGGAGTGGTAAGAACAATTGTAAGAACAATTTCAAGAACAATTTCATCTTAACAATACATTATCTACCCCCCCCTTGCCCCCACAAAATGAAACGATTTATGAAAGTTGGATAAGAAATTTTCCAGTTAGGTCATGCTATGGGAAGGAAGCCAGAGAAAGGTATCACCTACTATGTGGAATACTATTAGAAAGAGAGAAAAATGGAATTTTTGCAGAGAAAAAGGATGATCACAGAGATTAGGGTTGAGTCACAATTATCCTTCACGTTGGAGGAAGCACATGACTCAAATCTTTGTAACATTTTTATGGTTTACTCATTAATAGCCAAAGCCTTTGTTAAATAAGTCTCTGACTCCAACATTCATGCTTATTAATAAGAATGAAAATAGGTTTTCTGCATGTTGAGAGCAAATAAAATTTTATAAGCCTATTCCACATATTTATTAAAGAAAAAGACCATTATTAAAGGTCAAGATACTACAGTTCCAAAACAGCAATAATTTTATTGCTGAAACAGTTTATTTGGAGTTTTCACATATTTTATTTCATAATTTTCAGAAACCAGATACCATTTAAAAATAATCCAAATAATCCTCCATAATAATACATACTAGAAAGAAAAAAAGTGATCATTAAAGTTTTTGTTCCTTCAGTATCAGTTTCTCAAAAGACACAATCAAATGTTACCAATTACAATTGCCCTTACTAAAATTAAAGATCTAGATTTTTTGTTTTATTCATTCATTCATGTTCACAGTTGCCCAAAATGTTCCTGAATATGTTAGCTTTAAGATAATTTAAACGGCAGCTACAAATTTACTTTTGCTGACTACAAACCTTACCCATACTCATTTTTACAGACTCCTAGAATTTAAAAATTTGACTATTTTCTATGCTCCCCAAAAGGAAAGACATAGGTTGGTACCACTTGTTGCCCAGGAGGCACATTAAGTACTTTGTTGCCAATAATTTAGTAAGCAACTTGGTAGATGGCCGAAAAAATCAAAATTTAGGATGATAAGACTTTCTCCAAATGCTAATACCTCATTTAGAGGCAGCTGTTTTGCATATTTTAAAATTTTTGTTCTTTCATAAGCATGTAAATAAAGAACATAAGAGGGAGTGAATTCAAGCACAATAAAGGGAAAAATAGAGAGATCCTGAAAAGATTTTAGTTGCTAATGGGTATAAAATGGTAGTCATTAAAATAATTCAAAAAGGGAAAAATACAATCTTGCTATAAATAATTGTGCTTAATTCTTTTAGCTTCTAATTAAAATATGATATAAAAATGTTAGCAAGACTTACCTTCCAGTTTATGAATCAAAGGTATTTTTAAATAAGTTTCTTAATTGCAGTGTTAGCAGCCTCTTCATCATACCTTATTGGAACCAGACAAATGATTACATAGGTGACTAAATTCTGACACTGGCTTTGACCCATTTTCCTTTCTTCTAGCTTACCTTACTGTTTTTACAGTATTTCCAATGTCTCAGCTATTCTCCATATTTGGACATTGTCTAATGAGAACATCTTAGTGATGTCATACACAATTATAGGAATATTGCACAACTGGGCCCAGACAGACTTTTCTATGAGTTACAAAAGGAACTGACTGGAAACTGCCATCACCAAATTTTTGTATTGATAAACATGTGCCACAGTTATAACCCAGTATTTAGGCTACTGATGTTGGTATATGTCAATGTTTCTGTTACAAAACCTTGCTGTTTTCATAGTTTTCTAAACTAGCTATAAAGCTTGATGTGATTCTCATAAACAGAGTATTTTGAAAAGAAAAACACAGGGATCATCAAGATGGCCGACTAGAGACACTGCTTGTCGGATAGTCCTGCCTGGTAGCAGAGAGCAGTTGCAGCCCAGGTGTGGATTGCAGGGAAAGACAGCAGAGATGTCCGGCGACTCAAGTGAGAAAAACGGCGAAGCTGGGAGAAAGGAAAACAGAGAGGAGAAGACAGCGGTGCGCACCAAATCCGGAGAGGCGCAGAGCCCAGTGAAAGGATAAGGGAGGCTTCCCCTTCCCCACCTAGGTACCTTCAGTGGAAAGCGGGACACAGAACATACTGGGGGTGCTTTTGAGCCCAGGAACCGCGGCTAAATAGGAATAGGGGCGTGAACCAGTGAATCCCAGGAGTTTGGGTGTTAAAAAAGGACATTCCACGGGAGAGTGTCAGGAGCGCCCGGAGTTCCCGCTTTCTTGCACCTGGACACTTCCTCCTCTGTACCTCCTCCAGTCATGGTATAAGAGAAAGTAATTTTGGCTTGGGATGGCTGGGGGCAGCGGCTCCTTCCCCCATTGCAACTGTGACAATACTCTAAACCAAAGAGCACACAAACGGCTGCTTCTCTAGGGCAGGTGCACGTTCCCGGCTGAGCCTGCCCCTGAAAGTGGGACCACCACAACTTGTGAGCTTCCTGCCCACCGGCATCCTGTGCTGGCAGCTTGGACAGGTGGGCCCGACCTAGTGCCCCCTGGACACGAGAGTGGTGCAGAAGGACACAGGGGAGAGAGATCTTGGTCCTGGACTCAAGTGGCAAGGAAGCCCTCACAGAGATATCCAACAGGGTAGTGTGGAGAGGCGCTGAGGAAATGGGATCTATGAGAGTGCCCATCCTCCACTCCCGCTAGAGAACAGCCTTATTGGATAGGGGCGCAGCATTCAGCGTGAATTAGCCTAGTCCCTGGTTCCTATGACAACCGAATGCCCTGGACGCCCTGGCTGAACAGGAGCAATGCCCCCCATCCCACTAATTACAATAGGCAGCGCAGCGTAAGCCAAGAAACTCGCAAGTGGCTGCTTCTCCTCAGCAGAAACATACTCCTGGCAGAGGCCCCTGCAGAGAGGCCTACCTCTCTCTCCTTGGGGTCTTGTGGTGGAGCAGGTGTGCACAACAGAGGACCCCTCTACCCACCAGCCCCCCAAGGAGATATGCACACTAGTGGGTCAGACACACAGACTAAGGGGTAGTATCACGGCTAGACTCAGGCAGTGAGGAAACTCGTAAGAACTATTGTGATCAGAGAATGCTATGGAGTTTCAGGGAGCGAATAGGGAGGGTGCTCACTCCACCCCACAGAAAAACTGCACACTAGTGGACAAGGGCAAAAACAGCCTGGCTTGGGATCTTAACACTCAAGCAATTATGCCCCTCCCTTGGGAACAGCCTTCCCAGCTTGGAAGACTGCCCTGAACTTAAGGCAGCAGCTCCCCTTAGTGGCCGGATAAGCAACCTCTGAGTCCTGCGGAAGCTTTCCAAAGCCTCTCAGGGCCTCACAATCCAGCTAGGATTTGTCTTGCTTCTCCAGCCACCTCAGGGGGAGTAGAGATCAAGCAACTCCCTGGGAAATACAGGGGCCCTCCTAAAACTTGAGGCATTCGTGTGTCCCACCTGGGGAACCAGAGCTTACCACGAGCACAAAAGACTATCTCGGTAGCCAGCTCTTCCATGCAAACTTCAATCAACGACAGGGGGAACAACCCTATGACTAACCATAGTGCCTCCAAATCAAACAAACAGGGAATGGCTGATTCACACTCACAAGTACCACCCACCATCTCAGAGATTAAGTTGGGGAACCTAACTCATTACACACTGGTGGGAAGAGGTGAAGAAAGCAAGTCAGAGGTAACCCTCGAGGTTCATCAAGCCTGCTAGAACACCCCACAGGCAATTCAGGACCAGCACCTCTTTTCCTGGGACACTCAGGAATGGCTCTTCGGAGACCCAGTAAGCCACCTAGCACCCCTAGGTCTCAATCAAGAGGTCATATGAGAGGAAACCAGCTAAAGAACTCCAGAAACATGAAAAATCACAGAGAAAGGGCACCCTTCAAAAGAAAACAGTAACTCCTTACCAATGGATACCAATGAAAGGTATACCTTTCAACCATACCAAAAAGTTGAAATGACAGATGAAGAAAATCAAATATGAATTATAAGGAAGATCAATGAAATAACAAGAGAAAATAGAAACCCAACACAAACCACAAAAACACTGCAGGAAATGAATGAAAAATTCACTTAAAGAAATCAAATTATTAAAAAAAAATCAAACAGAACTTCTGGAAATGAAAAATTCATTCAAGAAAATGCAAAACACAGTGGAGAGCCTTAAGAATAGGCTAGATCAATGGATTTCAATGTCAAACGATACAAAAGGTTCACTGATAAAATTTCAGATTCCACACTGCAGCTAGTCTTAAAGGCCGGGCGCAGTGGCTCACGCCTGTAATCCTAGCACTCTGGGAGGCCGAGGCGGGCGGATCGCTCAAGGTCAGGAGTTCGAGACCAGCCTGAGCAAGAGCGAGACCCCGTCTCTACTAAAAATAGAAAGAAATTATATGGACAACTAAAAATATATATATAGAAAAATTAGCCGGGCATAGTGGCGCATGCCTGTAGTCCCAGCTACTCGGGAGGCTGAGGCAGGAGGATCGCTTGAGCCCAGGAGTTTGAGGTTGCTGTGAGCTAGGCTGACACCATGGCACTCACTCTAGCCTGGGCAACAGAGTGAGACTCTGTCTCAAAAAAAAAAAAAAAAGCTACTACTTGTTGAGTTCTGATCTAGTATCAAAGAAGAAAATCCTCAGTACCTGAAAGACTATTAAACTCCACTTTCCAACTACCAAAAATAAAAAAAGAACTAAATGAAATTCATTAACAAAAGAATTATACAGAAGATTAATGAAAGAAAAAGTTGGTTCTTTGAAATTATAAACAAAATCAACAGGCCTCTCACTAGAGTAACCAGAACAGGAAAGAAAGGACGCTAATAAGCTCAATCAGAAATGAAAAAGGAGGTATTACAACTGATAACACAAAAATACAAAATATTATCTTTGAATACTATAAAAATCTCTATGCACATAAACTTGAAAATGTTGAGGAAATGGACAAACTCTTGGAAACACACAACCTCCCTCGGCTCAATCAGGAAGAAACAGAACTCCAGAATAGACCAATATCAAGTAACAAAATTGAAGCAGCAATAAAAAATTTCCCAATAAAAAAAAGTCCTGGACCAGATGGTTTCACAGCAGAATTTTACCAGACCTACAAAGAACTGGTACCTATACTGCAGTATTTATAACATCAAGGAGGAAGGAATCCTCTCCAACTCGTTCTATGAAGTCAGTATCACCTTGATACCAAAGCCAGGAAAGGACACAACAAAAAAAGAAAACTACAGACCATTATCCCTTATGAATACAGATACAAAAATTCTCAATAAAATCTTAGCAAACTGAATTCAGCTGCACATCAAAAAAAAAAAAAAAAAAAAATCACCATGACCAAGTGGGCTTCATCTCAGAAATGCAAGGATGGTCCAACATATGCAAATCTATAAATGCAATTCACCACATAAATACAAGCAAAAACAAAGACCACATGATCCTCACAACAGACACAGAAAAAGTACTTGACAAAATTCAGCACTCCTTTATAAGAATTCTTAACAAAATAGGCGTACATGAAACATACCTCAAAATTATAAAAGGGACATACGACAAACCCACAGCCAGCATCACACTGAACAGGGAAAAACTGAAAGCATTCCCACTTAGAACTGGAATTAGACAAGGTTGCCCACTGTCACTACTACTATTCAACACACAGTGTTGGAAGTCCTAGCCAGAGCAATCAGACAAGAGAAGGAAATCAAGGGTATCCAAATGGGGAAAGAAGAAGTCAAACTATCGTCAGCTCTTTGCTGACGATATGATCTTATGTCCAGAAAACCCCAAAGAATCTGCCAACAAATTCCTGGAATTGATAAATAAATTCAGTAAAGTTTCATGTTACAAAATCAATGTGCACAAATCAATAGTATTCCTATACATCAACAACAGTTGACAACCAAATCAAAGACTCAATACCTTTCACAATAGCAACAAAGAAAATAAAAAACCTAGGAATACATTTAACCAAAGAGGTGAAAGATCTCTATAGGGAGAACTATGAAACACTGAGGAAGGAAATCACACAGGATGTAAACAAATGGGAAAACATAACATGCTCATGGATCAGCAGAATGAACATGTTAAAATGTCTATACTATACTATACTACAGATTCAATGCAATCCCCATTAAAATACCAACGTCAGGGGGAGGAGGGGATGGGTAAATACACACCTAACGGGTACAACACACACTAACAGACTGAATGGCACACATTTACATCTTTGACTCAAACTGAACAAAAGCAAATTATGTAACCAAAACATATGTGCCCCTATAAAATTCTGAAATAGAAAAAATAAAAATATAAAACAAAATAACATAATTTTTCACAGATCTAGAAAAAATAATCCTACACTTCATATGAAACCAAATAGCCAAAGCAATCTTAAACAAAAAGAACAAATCAGGAGGCATCATTTTACCAGATTTCAAACTATAACATAAGGCTAAATTAACCAAAACAGCATGGTACTCGCTCAAAAACAGAGATACAGACCAATGGATCAGAACAGAGAACCCAGATATAAAACCGTCCTCCTATTGCCATCTGATCTTTGACAAAGCAGACAAAAACATACACTGGGGAAAAGAATCCCTTTTCAATAAATGGTGCTGGGAAAATTGGACAGCCACATGCAGAAGACTGAAACAAGACCCACACTTCTCACCACTCATAAAAATTAATTCATGACGGATAATAGACTTAAACCTAAGGCATGAAACTATAAGCATTCTTGAAGAAAATGTTGGAAAAACTCTTCTAGATTTTGGCCTGGGCAAAGAATTTGTGAAGACCCCTAAGGCAACCACAGCAACAGCAAAAATAAAAAAGTGGGACCTGATTAAATTAAAAATCTTCTGAAAAGCCAAGGAAACAATCAATAGAACCAACAGACAACCTACAGGAGAAAATATTTGTATGCTATACAACCAATAAAGGGCTAATAACCCTTTACAAAGAATGTTCAAAGAACTCAAGCAAATCAGCAAGAAAAAATCAAACAACCCCATTAAAAAGTGGGCTAAAGACATGAACAGAAACTTGTCAAAAGATAGACTAATGGCCAAAAAAACATGAAAATATGCTCAGTATCTGTAAACATCAGGGAAATGCAAATCAAAACCACAATGAGATATCACTTAACTCCAGTGAGAATGGCTGTCATGAAAAAGTCCCAAAACAGATGCTGGTGTGGATGTGGAGAGATAGGAACACTCATACACTGTTAGTAGGACTGTAAACTCATACAACCTCTATGGAAAGCAGTATGGAGATATCTCAAAGAACCAAAAGTAGACCAATCATTTGATCTAGCAATTCCATTACTGGGTATTTACTCAAAAGAAAAAGAGTCATTTTATCAAAAAGACACTTGCACTAGAATGTTTATTGCAGCACAATTCACCATCACAAAGACATGGAATCAAACCAAGTGCCCATCAATACATGAGTGGATTAATAAAATGTGGTATGTGTATACCATGGAATACTATGCAGCCATAAAAAAGATGGTGAACTAATACTTTTTGTAACAACCTGGATGGAACTGGAGACCATTCTTTTTTTTTTTTTTTTATTTCATCTTATTATGGGGGATACAGAATTTCAGGTTACATACGTTGCCCATGTACCACCTGTCCCCCCAAGTCAAAGCTCCAGGCATGTCCATTCCCCAGACAGTGCGCACTGCACCCATCATGTAGGTATATATCCCTCCCCTTCCCACCCTCCCCTTCCCGAGTCAGCACCTTCAAGCGTGACCATTCCCCAAACGGTGCGCAATGCACTCATTATGTAGGCACACACCCATCCCCTCCCCCCACCCCCCACCTCAGTCTGATATCCAATTGGTATCGTTCGCAGATGTGTATTTAGGTGATGATCAGGGAAACCAATTTTCTGGTGAGTACATGTGATGCTTGTTTTCCATTCTTGGGATACTTCACTTAATATAATGGGTTCCAACTCTCTCCAGGAGAACCATAGAGATGTCGTATCTCCGTGATTTCTTATAGCTGAGTAATATTCCATGGTATACATATACCACAGCTTACTAATCCAATCATGTATTGATGGGCATTTGGGTTGTTTCCACATCTTTGCGATTGTGAATTGTGCTGCTATAAACATTCGGGTACATGCGTCTTTGTTATAGAATGACCTTTTTTCCTTTGGGTATATGCCCAATAATGGGATAGCTGGATCAAATGGTAGGTCTACTTGAATCTGTTTAATAATCTCCATAATGCTTTCCACAGGGGTTGCACTAGTTTGCAGTCCCACCAGCAGTGTATTAGTGTTCCTGTCTCTCCACATCCACGCCAACATGTGTTGTTTTGGGATTTTTTTGATAAAGGCCATTCTCACTGGGGTTAAGTGATATCTCATCGTGGTTTTGATTTGCATTTGCCTGATGATTAGGGATGTTGAGCATTTTTTCATATGTTTGTTAGCCATTCTTATATCTTCTTTCGAGAAATTTCTATGCATGTCATTTGCCCACTTTTTGATAGGGTTGTTTGATTTTTTCTTGCTGATTTTCCTGAGTTCTAAATAGATTCTTGTTATCAGTCCTTTATCTGATGTGTAGTATGCAAAAATTTTTTCCCATTCTGTAGGTGGTCTGTTTATTCTCGTGACTGTTTCTTTGGCTGTGCAGAAGCTTTTTAATTTAATCATGTCCCATTCATTTATTTTTGTTGTTGCTGTGATTGCCTTAGGGGTCTTCTTCATAAATTCTTTGCCTAGGCCAATGTCTCTAAGAGTCTTTCCTACATTTTCTTCTAGAATTCTAATCGTTTCACACCTAAGGTTTAAGTCTGTTATCCACTGTGATTTGATTTTTGTGAGAGGTGAAAGCTGTGGGTCCTGTTTCAGTCTTCTATATGTGGCTAACCAATTCTCCCAGCACCATTTATTGAATAGAGATTCTTGTCCCCAGAGTATGTTCTTTCTTGCTTTATCAAAAATTAGGTGTCTATATAAGGATGGTTTTATATTTGAATTTTCTGTTGTGTTCCACTGGAGACCATTCTTCTAAGTGAAGTATTACAAGAATGGAAAATCAAACACTACATGTACTCACTATTAAATTGGAATTAATGGATCAACACTCACATGCACATATGGCAGGAAAACTCAACTGAAATCAAGCAGGTGGGGGGGAGAGGAAGGGAAGGGTAAATATACACCTAACAGATATAATGCACACTATCTGGGTGATGGGCACACTTATAACTTTGACTCAAACTATACAAAAGCAATTGATGTAACCAAAATGTTTGTACCCCCGTAATATTTTGAAATTAAAAAGAAAAGGATGAAAAAGATTTAAATGTAGCAGAAATGATGAACTCACGTATATGTAAAAAGTCATAATGACACAAAAGAAAATTTTAATGGTGTCAATTGGCATATTTTGTGGTACACACTAATAAAAAGCAGCATACTACAAAATCACTTTGAAGAACATTTTTGTTGAACTATACAGGGAAAGTACAGACTGAGTTCTTAGGAGTTTTGGGCTAGTCATAATCTCTCCAGACCTCACTTGCTACATGTATAAATGAATAAAAGTACCCATTTAAAAAGCCCTGCACTGACAATCTATCTCTGGGAGGAAATAATAGTGTCTCAAAGTTACACACACACACATACACAGAGATACACAAGTTTAAAAATTTTAATGACTCAATGATTTTTTTCCTTTCTTTTCCAAGTTGGTTATATGGTTTCTGAAATATACATATAAATTATGCTAGATTTTTATAAACTTCTATTCTATGGAAAACTACAAATAGAAAGTCAATGCTCTCATGTGGCAAACTTAAAAATTAAGCCAGGTGTGGCAGCACATGTCTGTAGTCCCAGCTAGGCCAGACTGGAGGCAAGAGGATTGCTTGAGCCCAGGAGTTTAAGACCAGCCTAAGCAACATAGTGAGACCCCATCTTAAAATAAACAAGCAAACTTTAAAAATGTACATAAAATTTAAATATCTCACATCTACATTTAATGCTGGCTTGATGGCTCATAATTTTATTTTGGAATTTCAATAAGAATCTATACCAATCTCCAATGTTTGAAGAAAAGTTTTTTAATTTTTAAAATGCTAATATTTTGATTATGTAGTTATATTTTATGATTTTGCTCATGAAAGTACTTAATATTTCATTACAAACTAAATCTTAGTATCTAAAGGAAAATAATTTGAGAAAATGGCAATTTTAAAATATAAAAAAGTCTATTAATTAAAAACATACACACAGACTTCTAATAAATACATGGCACACGGAATATGTTTGATGACTGCTAAAGAGATGAATGAAAGTGGCAAAAGCTGGTCCTAGTATTGATGGACTGCCCATTTCTCCTCCTTTTAGACCATCTGCCTCCCTAGATACCACATAGGCAAAGAACAACATATATGATTCCTTAAGGGAAAAAAAGGCATTGCTAGAAATAGTCACTAAACATAGGTTCATTTCAAATACAGAAATGGAGGGCTCAGAAATAACATCTTAAAAAGAAAAAAGAAAATCAAATTTTAGAGGTAAAATGAAAAGGAAATATTTTAGGCTTAAAGTGAAACCATCTCAAGGGCTTTTATATCCTCAAAGGGACTTCTTTTCCCTTTATCCTTCTGCTGCTTAAGAGAGAGGGCAGCTGAAGCACTGCAAGAAAGGAAATGAAATAAGGAAAGCCAAAGTCTACCCCTGTGGGGTCCATTTTCTTCAATTTAACAAACTCTACCTAAATATCAACTATATATTATTCACCATCATAAGTGCTGAGGATAGAAAGATTATAATATGTGAACTTTAGCTTAGAAGAGTCTGAAGAATTTAAAGAAATGAATGAGTCTGAAGCCATACATAAAATCCCAGAAAAGCTTTGACTTTACATTACGAGAAGCTGAAAAAGCACATACATTCTAATCAAAGTCTATGGTATTTGATATTACAATTAAAGAAAATAATAGAAACTGTATTAAAACAAAAACTGGCCGGGCGCGGTGGCTCACGCCTGTAATCCTAGCACTCTGGGAGGCCGAGGTGGGCGGATCGTTTGAGCTCAGGAGTTCGAGACCAGCCTGAGCAAGAGCGAGACCCCACCTCTACTAAAAATAGAAAGAAATTATATGGACAGCTAAAAATATAATATAGAAAAAATTAGCCGGGCATGGTGGCACATGCCTGTAGTCCCAGCTACTCGGGAGGCTGAGATAGGAGGATCGCTTGAGCTCAGGAGTTTGAGGTTGCTGTGAGCTAGGCTGACGCCACGGCACTCACTCTAGCCTGGGCAACAGAGTGAGACTCTGTCTCAAAAAAAAAAAAAAAAAAAACAAAAACTTTCTTTTTAATAAAATTTTTTTAAAAAATTAATGCTTCATAATATCTTCTTTAAAAAGTTCTTTAATGGTGGTTTACAAATTATTAGCATATTTATTTACTGAGAAGCAGAACCCTTTACCAATCCCAAACTAATAAGGAAACCCAGTACACAAAATTAGATCAAAGTTTAGCAGTTCTTTTAAAACAAGTGAAGGCCAGAGACCAGTTTGCTTGAGTCACCTTCATTCTGCTCATATACCAGGGACTTCAAATTGACAATAACTAACTTAAAAGTATTGCATCATTAATGACAACTTAATTCAACAAACTGCTCTTGTTGATATCATCAGTTGACCTCCATGTCACTACATCAGTTCTTAATTCTAAGTGTTCATCTTACTTGAACTATTAGTAGCACATAACAAAGTTATTCCTCCCTTCTCCTTAAAAAATATTATTTAGCTTCCAGGTCACCTGGCTTTCCTAGTTTTCCTCCTAATTCATGGGTCACTCCTTAGTCTCTCTTTCTGATTCCTCCTCATACCCCCAATCACCTAATGCATAGGTACCCAGTGTTGAGTGTTTAGTCAACTCTTTATACTGACTCTAAGTGGTATCATCTAGTTCCATGGTTTTAAATACCATCTAATTATCCAACTCACAAATTTACACCAAATCACACTTCTCTTGTAAATTCCAAGCTTGTTTACCTAACTACCTTTTGAATATTTCTAGATTTCTACTAGAAATCTCAAATACAGCCCAAGACTGAATACCTTATCTTACCCCTCCAATCTTGCCTCTCCTGTAGCCTTACCATTTCAGCTGATACAATTGTATCCTTGCAGTTGTGTAGGTAGAAATCCTTAGAATCATCCTTAAATCCTCTCTTTTACTACCTCCAACTTTAAAATAAGAATAGCAAGCCTAAGTAATGGTGGCCACATAAATTGGAATCTCCCAACACAACATCGTCTAAAAAGTAAACTATACAAACGTACAAAAATAAGAACAACAACAACAAAAAACTACACAAAACCCAGGCCCCCAACAGAACTAAAAAACAAACTTCAAATTATCTGCAAATAGAAAATAAACATAAATCCCAGTAAGCTATCTTTCTGGTTCCTGACACAATCCTTCATGAAAAACAAGGGCATTCCAAGAAAAAGTGAAAAACTCCCCAGAAAAGAGAAGAGGTATGCTATCAGCAGGCTTCAGATTGATCTAAAATTATCACTAGAAAGAAAAAGTCCACCCATTGTGTGAAAAGGATCTTAGAAAAAGAAGCCACTTAAAAATGCATGTGATTTAAGATGGCAGACTTCATAATCATCAATTCTGGAAGGAAAAAAAGCCATCC
This sequence comes from Eulemur rufifrons, assembly GCF_041146395.1. Taxonomy (NCBI): domain Eukaryota; kingdom Metazoa; phylum Chordata; class Mammalia; order Primates; family Lemuridae; genus Eulemur; species Eulemur rufifrons. The sequence goes on along the minus strand of NC_090999.1, from coordinate 39,333,709 downwards.
TTTGGACAATGGGTGGTGAAGGGAATAGGAACCAAGGGCAAGAAAGTAAATGGAAGTTATGCACGAAAAGAGAGAGCCAGAAAATTATATAAAATGCAACCCCACCACCCACCACACATTAAAAAAAGAAACCATACCTTGCTATACTGAAAGTACACACTGAAACCACAGTATGTGTAAACCACCTAAAATCCATAAAATGAGTAGGCAAAAGCAGACTATATCTATAAAAAGCTGCTATAACAACAACCAAAAAAATAAGAAAATAAGACTACCTTGCCTAATGAAATCTTTCCCAAAAAAGATATTAAGCAGAAGAAAACCAGAATACAATACATCAACCAAATACCTTGGGATATGAAAATCCACCTTGAGAAAAAAATTCAAAAATCAAAAAAAGGAATGAACAAAAAAAACCTAACAACAAATGGAAAAAAGGTTTGACTGAACTTAAGCATGAAATGGAAGAATGAGACAAAATTATGTCACAAATAAAAAATAAATTATAAGGTACCCAAGAAAGAATAGAGTCAAGAGAAAATTTAATAAAAGGCATTGAAGAAAGGGTCACAAAGCAATAGAAAACAGTCAAAGAAGAAACAACATATGTATGTAGTAGGAAAAACCAATGGATATTTAAAACTATAATCCAATAAAACTTTCTGGAAATAAAAGAAGACATTAATCTATGTATTAAAAGGAATTACCATATTCCTGGGAGAAGTGACCTAGAATAATCAACTCTAAAATATATTCTGCAAGAACTATCAAGACTTCAAAGATGAAAGATCCTCAAGGCCTCCAAACAAAAATACTACATAACTTACAAAGGAAAAAAATATTATGGTGGCAAATTATTCAACAATATACAAAGCCAGGCAATAGTAAGCTCTAAAAAAGAAAAAAACGAACAAAACTTGCCAGGCATGGTGGCTCACACCTGTAATTCAAACACTTTGGGGGTCCAAGGTGGAAGGATTGCTTAAGGCTAGGGGCTCAAGACTAGCCTAGGCAACACAGCAAGATCTTGTCTCTACAAAAAATTTTTAAAAATTAGCCAGGTGTAGTGTCACACACCTAGCTACTCAGGAGGTTGAGGTGGGAGGATGGCTTGAGCCCAAGAGTTCAAGGTTACATTGAGCTACAATCAGGCCACTGAACTCCTATCTGGATGGCAGAGTGAGATCCTGTCTCTCTAAAAACAAAAACAAAAATCCACACACAAAAAAGTATGAGACAAAGATTTTATATTTAACCATCAAATTCAAGGCTATAAACATGCATGAACTCAGAGTATTCTACACTCAGGAGGCCCTCTTGAGGAGTCTACCAGAAAATGAACTTTATCCAACCAAAGTTTACTGGGGAAATATTAGCAAAAATACTAATGGTAAGCATTTAATATATCTAGTTAAATATTTAGGTCTAGAACAAACATAAAAACCAAAGTCAAAATCTAATCATATGATATGTCATGTGTTATGTATAACATGCATTGTAAAAGTAGTCAAAAATGTGACTAAACATTAGATCGAGAAGTGAAAAGGATAGAGGAAAGTGGAATAAGCTCATGCTTATTGTGAAAGCAACTGGTGAGAATTAAAGGATACCATGAAAAACTACCAAATGAGATAGTAAAAGAATAAATAAAGGCTGAGGCAGGTGGATCATTTGAGCTCAGGAGCTTAAGACCAGCCTGAGCAAGAGCAAGACCCTGTCTCTACTAAAAATATAAAGAAATTACCTGGACAACTAAAAATATATAGAAAAAATTAGCTGGGCATGATGGTGCATGCCTGTAGTCCCAGCTACTTGGGGGGGCTGAGGCAGTAAAATTTCTTGAGCCCAGGAGTTTGAGGTTGCTGTGAGCTAGGCTGACCCCATGGCACTCTAGCCTGGGCAACAGAGTGAGACTCTGTCTCAAAAAAAAAAAAAAAAAGAAGAAGAAGAAGAAGAGAACAGAAAGCATATTTGAAGAAAAAGGAGCTTAAAATGTCCCAACTCTGGGGAAAGATATTTAATCAGGCATAGAAAGGTCAAAGTTCTACAATCACATTACAATCATATTGTCAAAAATCAAAGACAAAGAGAGGATAACGGAAAGCAGCAGGAGAAAAGAAGCAAGTCATACATAAGGAAATTCCAATAAGGCTATCGGTGGATTTATCAGCAGAAACCTTAGAGGTCTGGAGAGACTAAGGTGACATATTAAGGCCCAAAGGAAAATAACTTTCAACCAAGAATACTTAACCTGGCAAAACTGTCCTTCAGAAATGAAGGAGAGATAAAGATCATCCCAAACAAAAGCTGAGAGAGTTCATCATCACTAGACCTGCCTTACAAGAAATGTTAGAGTTACTCAAGTTGAAAAAAAAAGACACTAACTAGTAACATGAAAATAAATGAAAGTATAAAATTCACTGGTTAAAGTACATAGTCAAATTCAGAATACTCAAATACTGTAATGGTGGTTGGTGTATGAATCAGCTATATTTTTAGTATAAAGGTTAAAAAACAAACTTTTAAAAATAACAGCTACAATTTTAAGGGATACACAAAATAAAAAGATGTAAATTGTGACATCAAAAACAAAAAATGTGAGAGGAGGTGGAATAAAATTGTAATTTTTCAATGCAATCAAAGTTAAGTTGTTGTCAGCTTAAAACAGTCTGTTATAATCATATGATGTGTTTTGTAAGTCTCATGGTAACCATAAAGCAAAATCCTATAGTAGATAGAGAAAAGATAAAAAGTAAGGAATCAAAACATACCACTAAAGAAAATCATCTAATCACAAAGGAAGACAGTAAGAGAGTAAGAGAGGAACAAAGCATCTACAAAACAACCAGAAAACAATTCACAAAATGGCAGTAGTAAATCCTTATCTATCAATAATTATCTTGAAAGTAAATTAATTAAATTCCCCAATCAAATGACATAGAGTGGCTAAAAAAATTTTTTTTAAAAAATGACTCAATTACATACTGCCTACAAGAGACTCATGTGAAGAACATAAATAGATTGAAAGTGAAGGGATGAAAAAGATAGTCCAGGAAAATGGAAACCAAAAGAGTACTGGTACACACCTATATTTTTATTACCTCCTTAATGAAGCTACCCCAACTATACCATTTAAAATTTCAACCCACTCCCTATCCCCAGCACTCTTGATCCTCAGCTGTGATCTACTTTTTCTTTCCTCTTGACACTTACCACACCATAACAATTATGCAATTTATTTATTTATTATGAATTTTAAATCATTTGATTCCCTGAGTTGCAATGTAAGCTCGATAAGGGTATAGATTTTTTAGTTTTCTATTTATTAATATAGTATCTCAAATGGCTAGCACTGTGGTATACAATAAGTATCAGTCAAATGGATGGACACCTACTACAATCTAGACACTGTCCAGAAGAACATAGAGTCAGGAAACTAGCTACACAAGCAATCACTTGTAATCCAATGGGGGCATACAGTACAAAGTACAATGCTTTGGAAATGGTGAATTCTAGATGAGGGATACTAAAGTAAGTAGGTTGACTACATTTTCAAAAGTCTTGCCACTGAGGGGAAGGCAAGGTATTTTGAGTCCAGGAATTCCTCAGTGACTAGTATTCATTAACAGTAACTGAAGTTCTCAGTACATATAAGAAAGTAATAGTTTCAACATAAATTAAAATACTCACGATGTAACTTATACTATCAGTCCACATTTAAACATCTCAATTTTAGAATCCCTACCCACTCTTCAATGCAATCTCTTTGTTTATAAGTCAGTCTCTCCGATTTTCTAACGTTTATAAGTATAGCTTAAGTTGAAAGCAAAGTGAAATTGCAAATCTTACAAAAGATAAAGTTTCATGAAATCTATGAAAGTAATTTAAAATCTTAAGAAAATTATTAATTTCTAATTGAGAAGGTGGGAACATTGTTAAGACTGATAAGGACTAGAACTTGAAAGGTGATTCAAAGAATAATGAATAGACTATTAATCATCAATTAATAAAAATCTTTAGGAAATTTTATGACACCTTCAACTTTTATAAAAAAATATTTTTGTTAATCCCATTGAGACAAATGTGAAATGAAGAATGTCACATTGTGCTATCATAATTTTGTCAGAAAACCTATGTAAAAAAATCAGTATTTGTTCACCACAAAAAAACCCCCCAAGATAACTATGTTATGTGATAGAGGTTAATTAGCTTGATTGTAGTAATCACTTAGCAAAGTATACATATATCAATGAATAACATCTATTTACAATGTTCATTCAGAGTGAACACTGTAAATATAGACAATTTTTATTTGTCACTTAAACCTCAGTAAAGCTGGGGGGGGGAATGAATATTTGGTTCATTCTTAATTCTAATAATTAGCTTATATAATAGTGGCAATCATATAGTAAATTTTGCTGAAGATTTTATGTTTCATTCTTCAACACAAAGGGCTAATCAATCTTCTCCCTCTCTCTCACATACCACCACCATCATGCATCATCATCTCCATCATATTTTTTTTCCTAACATTTCATTCTTCAAAAATTCGCTTTAAGTGGTCCCTTTTGAGTACCTTCTGTCCTCTTTGAGAGTAAGCAGACAATGTAAAGATGAAAAACACATGAAAAAGAGAAAAGATGATTTTTAGAGCAAAGCCTTAGAGGAAAGATAAACCAATGTATGCTTAATGAGAGCTATGTTTTTAATAAACAAAACAGAAAAGAAATAATTTTATCCGATATATTCAGCTGAGGGAGGAAAAAAGCTTAATTAGGATCTTCGGCATAGAGTGCAATATGTCAGTTGAACCACAAGATGGAGGCAACAGTCACCTTGATGGCAACAAAGATAAAAGCAAAGAGCCTCAAGAGTTAAAATGACAAACTAATTTTTTAAAAAATTAGATACATTTCCAGGACATTTTATTAAAAAGGAAATTTATTCCAACAATCAAATAGTGAAGTCTGACAAACAGTTCTTAAGATATTATTTCTCCCCCAAACCCCATTCAATTGTGAAATCTCAAAAGCAAGCATGTCAATTCATTTTTATAACTCTTGCAGAGTAATTTACACTTACAAAGCGATTAAATAGCACCAGAAAGAAATTACCGAACTGAGTAGTACTATGAAAAGTGAGAGGGATAAAAAAAAAGCAATAGTTTCATCTCATTTACAATGATGCAGAGAAACTGGGTTCTATGCAAATATGGTAATATACACATTGAGTTTCATCAATAAGTGATCTTGACAAATCAAAATGAGACATATTATTTTTCCTCATTTATTATATTATTCCGCAAATACAGTGAATCATGACAAGTGCTAAGAATAGTGTTCAATACACAGTAATTACCATTATTTTTGTTATTGACATTACTATTGCTATTCTTAATATAAAGCAATTATGAAACCCTAAAAGCAAAAGAGGACAAGTAACTCTTTTCCTTTTATGAATATCAGAAAATTTAAAATACAACCTCGAGATAAGTGAGACAGCAATCTATATAAAAGCTTTATAATTATTTTATATTCAACAAAGTATTTTAAAGTTCAACTTTTTATAGATATCTCCAAATAAAAGACATGTTTTATCTAAAATCATAAAACATTCTAGGATATTCTATCAATTTGATGAGTTCCATAGTAATGATTACATTATGTCATCTCTGCCAACTCAAGACAGAATGTTATTACTGAAAAAATTATATATATGATTTTTAAATTTTTTGGTGAGTTCTTCAAAATATAATTCCCAGTTACATCATTGTGTATTATTGACCAGGAGTAATCCCTATTGTCATTTTAAAATCTTCATCTTAAAAGTTAACAGTTTATAAAATAGTAGTGCAGGGTTTGTTTGGAGGAAAATAATACATCCAATTATTTTAGAGAAAAGAGTATTCCAAATCAGTTCAAAGAAGAAATTTTTCATCAATAGTCAATCTGTAATTTTTTAAACAATTCTGCCACCTGCTGGAAAAATCTGAAATATCTTCCTTATTCCCAAATGCTCAAGAATAGATATCACATTCCAAAGAGGTATATATATCATGGTCTTCTAAGTACTTAGTAAAAAAAAAAAAAAAAAAAAAGACACTTTATTTATAATTCTGACCATTTGATTTGTTCTGATTCTTAATAATTACTTGAGCCGGGCGCGGTGGCTCACGCCTGTAATCCTAGCACTCTGGGAGGCTGAGGTGGGCGGATCGTTTGAGCTCAGGAGTTCGAGACCAGCCTGAGCAAGAGCGAGACCCCATCTCTACTAAAAATAGAAAGAAATTATATGGACAGCTAAAAATATATATAGAAAAAATTAGCCGGGCATGGTGGTGCATGCCTGTAGTCCCAGCTACTCAGGAGGCTGAGACAGGAGGATCCCTTGAGCTCAGGAGTTTGAGGTTGCTGTGAGCTAGGCTGATGCCACGGCACTCACTCTAGCCTGGGCAACAAAGTGAGACTCTGTCTCAAAAAAAAAAAAAAAAAAAAAAAATTACTTGAGTACTAATTCATTGCAATTTTTAGTATACTTAAATATTAAACACAAATAGGTTGAGATGACATAATTTAAAACGTAGCTCTACAATTACATATAACAGATGATACAAGTTTTGATATAGTCATGCTGAAAGGAAAAAATAAGACTGGGTATCTTCACAAAAGTTCGATGCTGGCAATGAAATTATATTTAGAAGGACACTGTTTAAGCCAAGACCAAATATGAATCATGCTAGAAGAGTCATAACATCATGAAAAAGATACTCTTATTTCTAATGAGAATATTTTAGGTGCTGAAGAATAATGTGGTTAATTTATCATAATAAAAAGAAAAGTACATCTTAATCATCTGTTTTAAGATTTTGTAAAACTACTTAATCCTTTCCTATGGTTTTTTATCTTTTGTTTTGTTTTTATAATTCTGGGTCCATAAATATTTTAATTCATTCAAGAGCTGCTTTTTCAGCAGCTAGTTGATGCCCAGGCACATGTACATGAAGCACATTTAAGTATTCAGAAATGAAACAGTCACCTCATTCCTAAAATGAGGATAATAATCCCTACCTGGTTGTTGTAAAGATATGAAGTAATCACAGTTACAACTCGATGAATAGTAGCTATCATTAATTTAAGCATTACTAAAAATATTGGAAGCTCTGGGAAGCTGAGAACAAAGTAGATGAAAAAAATGTGTTTCTACTTTGTATTACACATTAAATACGTAAACTTTAGGTTAAAATATCCAATGATTCATGTTTACCTCCAGTATATCTCAAAATTCTATTGAATGTATTAAATATATAAGTGGAGAGATAGCTATACTAGAAAACAGAAAAAGGTACCATCAAAAGGTTAGAAACTAAGGCCAATAGTTCTGAAATACATAAAACAAATATGTGTTGCTTAGAGCAGTCATCGATAAATATTTGCCATATGAGAAAATTAATGAATTGTACAGAATGAGATGGAAAGCAAACTCAGCAGTGCTGACTGGCCTGTGAAACAGCACAGGCAGACAGGCCAGCTTGAAAAGAATCAATATGAGTTTGCCCAAAAAAAAGGTCCTAAGAAAACCCTAGGCTTAGAGCAACAGGGCTGACAGCAAAGGGCAAATGATAAGGGTCAAATCCAAGTAATTTGAAAATACCACCAATGCTCCCACAGGGAGTCCTGGTTATCACCAATGTTAACAACTTGTAAAATGTCACAAAATAAGGTTTTTAAAAGCCTCAAACAATAGCATGTGCTCAGTGTCTCAATGAGCCTCTTCCCTATTTCTCACAGGTAACTAAAACTTTGACCTGATAATGACATTCTTAAAATTCCCATTTGCAGGGGCTGAAAGTGAAGGCACCCTGAATACTGAGTACAGTTTTCCCACAGTAATTCTACCAGAGCTCTTTGGGAAGCTTTAATAAATTCATTTATCAGATCTGAAACAAGGCAAGAATGCCCACTTGTACCACTTCTGTTCAACATTGTAATAAAAGCCCTAGCCAGAGAAATTAGACAAGAAAAAGAAATAAAAGGCATCCAAATCAGAAAGAAAGAAGTAAAATTATCTGTTTGCAGATAACATGATCTCATAGATAGAAAACCCTCCCAAAGCCTCTACAAAATAACCTTAATCAAAGAGGTGAAAGACTTGTACACTGAAAATTACAAAACATTGATGAAAGAAATTAAAACTGAAACAAATAAATGGAAAGACATCTGTGTTCATGGACTAGAAGAACTAATATTGTTAAAATGTCCATAATACCCAAAGCAATCTCTGGATTCAGTGCAATGTCTATCAAAATTCCAGTGACATTTTTTACAGAAATAGAAAATACAATCCTAAAATTCATATGGAACCACAAAAAGACCCAAAATAGGCAAAGCAATGTTGAGCAAGAAGAACAAAGCTGGAGGCATCACACTCCCTGATTTCAAAATAAATTACGAATCCACAGTAATCAAAACAGCATGGTACCAGCATAAAACTAGACATATAGACCAAAGGAAAAGAATATAGAGCCTAGGAGTAATCCACATATGGTCAACTGATTTTTGATAAAAGATGCCAAGAACATACTATGGAGAGAGGACAGTCTCTTCAATAAATGGTATTGGGAAAATTGGATATCCGCATGCAGAAGAATGAAATTGGACCCTTTTCTCATACCATATACAAAAATCAACTCAAAATGAATTAAAAACTTAAATGTAAGAACCTGAAACCATAAAACTCTTAGAAGAAAACACAGGGAAAAACCTTCTTGAGATTGGCTTTAGCAATGATTTCTTGGATATGACACCAAAAGCATAGGCAACAAAAGCAAAAATAGACAAGTGGGATTACATCAAACTAAAAAGTTTCTGCAAAGCAAAGGAAGTTACCAGCAAAATGAAAAGGCAACCTAGGAGAAAATATTTGCAAACCATATATTTGGTAAAGAATTAATATCCAAAATACCTAAGTAACTCCTATGACTTAATAGCAAAAAAAAAACCCCAAATAACCTGATTTTTAAAAGGGCAAAGGAACTGAATAAACATTTCTCCAAAGAAGACATACAAATGGCCAACAGGTATATGTAAAGGCGCCCAATGTTACAAATCATTAGGGAAATCAGATTAAAACCACAATGAAATATAACCTTATACCTCTTAGGATGGCTACTACAAATAAAAAAAAAGACAACAAATGTTGGAAATGTAGAGAAAAGGGAACCCTTGTACACTATTGGGAATGTACACTGGTATAGCCATCATGAAAAACTGTACAAAGTCTTCTCAAAAAATTAAAATATAACTACCAAATGATCCAGTAATCCTACTTGTAAGTATATAGCCAAAGGAATTGAAATCAGGATCTCAAAGAGATATCTGCACTCCCATGTTCACTGCAGCATTATTCACAATAGCCAATATATGAAAGCAACTTAAACATCCATAGATGGATGAATAAATATGGTACATATACGCCATAAAATATTCAGCCTTAAAAAAGGAAATCTTGTCATTTGTGACAACATGGATAAATCCAGAGGACATTATACTAAGTAAAAATCAGCCAGACACAGAAGGACAAATGTTGCATGATACCACTTATTCAATGAATCTAAAATAGTCAAACTCATAGAAGCAGAGTACAATGGTGTTTGCCAGGGGCTGAAGGGAGAGGGAAATTAAATGGTATTAGTCAAAGAATACAGAGTTTCTGTTAAATAAGATGAAAAAGTCCTAGAGATCTAATGTACAGCATAGTGCTTAGAGTTAACAACACTGTATTGTATACTTAAAAATTTGACAAGAGGATAGATCTTAAGTGTTCTTATCATCCACATGCACACAAAAATAGTAATAAATAAGAAGATGGAAGAAAACTTTTGGAGTGATGGATATTTATGGCACAGACTGTGGTGACAGTTTCACGGGCACATACTTATCTACAAACTCAAGTTGTACACATTAAGTAAGTACAGCTTTTTGCATATCAATCAAACCTCAATAAAGTAGTTTTTAAAAAGAACAAAATGAAAAAAACCTAAAAAAGAATAAAATGAGAATGTAAGATGTTCTAATAAAATGTTGAATTTGAATAAGTGGTTTATTTCATAATTATTAAGATATGAACAGTTTCAAAAATCACTGCTAGTTGCCTAGTGCAAACAATTCACTATGTAAAAAAGGTTATATAGTTTTAAAAAATGTATTCCAAAAATAAACCTATAACATTTAATAAATTATTTGTCCTGGATCCTAAAACAAGACATCACTGTTACCTAATGTCCACTGCTATCCCTGCCTTGCCTCCAAACCAATCTGCGTTTAGGGGCACCAAATGAAGCTCAATACTATGAAAAGTAACAGACTAGATGCAATTCTTAAATAGCTGCATGCTATTCATTCTAAAACTTAAATTCTAATGTTATTATTTTTCTTTAATGCCATTTTTTCTTTCCATTTCCATCACTACAGTTCAATAGAATCTCTTTCTAGAATTGCTGGCACATTAAATCCAAAAACACTGGCACGTAATAGTACGTTTTATTTCCCTTCCTCTCCCCTCTAGCTCATCTTCATAGGACTCTCTAATAGCTCTAATCATGGCACAAACTTTTCCCTGTTGAAAAGCTTTCCATGGCTACCCACTATCTACAATATAAACTTCAAACCTATAGTGTTCAAGACCTTTTATAATCTCACTTTGTCTATTCCCTCAGCAAAACAGTTTTTTCTTCTACTCTGAAGTCAACCCACATGGGACTATCTTCCAATTCCTGGTATTTCCTATCTTTCTTAGCCCTGACCAGGAGTACTCTTCTACTGCTCTTCCTGAAATCATATTTATCCTTCAAGGTATTAATCAAATGTTTCCAGCTACTTATCTCCCTAAATTCTCCCAGTTAGAATTAAAAACAAAGCACCCTGTTCTTTTTCTAGCATCTCTCTTAACAGGCTGAAAGTTGTTTCTTATAAAAAGCTGAACATCTACTCTTTGATCCACATTTTGAGGTAAAGGACTAGACAGATGAGTCTAACCCTTTTCTATATAACAATCTTTCAAATTCCTGAATCTCCTCCTAAATTTTCTCTTCACAGGGTAAATTTCCTCAAAATTCACAGTATGTATATATATATATATATATATGTATATATAAAAATATAAAATTTCTGGGAATTTTCATCAACAAAACTACCCATCTGGACACTCTAGATTTTCAATCATCTTTTAAATATAGCGTCCATAATCAAACAGGATACTCTAAATCAGTGTTTTCCCAACTTTTGCACACTATTCACACACACACACACACGCCAAATTTGGACATTCTACATTGTCTATCAGCATATTAACAACTCAAAAATTTCTTCAGTTAAAATAAACTCGTTAGTTTTAACTGGGTGAAGATGTTTACTGTTTAATCAATGTGCAAATGGAGGTGAAGATGATAACACAAGGTTCAAAGAGGTTCAGAATCAAGTATATAAATATAAGAATTTATCTTAGAAAGGAAGAGAGCTACCTTTTGAAAAACAAGATAAATGGAATCAGATGGATAAACACTCAGATATTATAAATAAAAAGCATACAATAACAAAGGTATTTTATAGACCAACTTTATTTGAGGAATCTTTTACTAAATAATCTACCACAGAACAAAGTTTCAACAAAAAAATATGCTGATTAATGACACTTTGTTAATAAAAATCCCAACTACATGCTATAGTCATAATCTTCTTATCTTTAAATGCCAATATGATTTTTTGAAAAAAGTTAAAATGTCAACAGTCAATCCTAAACTTAAATTCATTTGACTGGACAATACTTAAGAGATTTATTAAATATTTTGAACTACATAACAGTACCTTTTCTCTCATAAAATATTATTCTATGTGGAAAATGTGGTTCTTTGATGACTGATACTACACTAATTAACTGAATTAAAAGAAAAAGTAATTTTCTTTAAAAAGTTCTTAAATATTCTTTTCATTGATAGTGTTAAGTGCTCAAAAATATATGCAATTCAAAGAAAATTCAGGAAGACTTCTAAAAATCACCTTTTATATTGAGGAAATAGGAAAGTTAGATGACTCATGTTAGGAGAACTTGTTTTAAAATGAACTAAAGACATTTCCCCCTTGATTTATAGGGGAATGCTTAGAAAATGTGTAACAGTATTTACAGAACACATGTCTGCGCTTCTGGCTTCAATTATCTAGGGATCAAGGCACTCAGAGACATTAGATAGCAACATACAAGAGATTAATTTCTCCTATATTATCAATAAAGGTCTCATTTTCTCACAACCAAGAGTACATGAATTCAAAATATCAAACCAATCGTAGTATGAATTGGGCATAAGCACTTTGGAAAACAATTTGGTATTATAATGAAGTTAAAAATAAACATATCCTTGATATACAAATTCCATATTCAGGTTTGTCCTAAACATGTGAAGATACAACTCTTTTCTTTGCTAATACTAGCAGTGTTTCTATAAACATTCATGTGTAAGTCTTCTAGTGGCTAGATTTATAGCAGCCCTATTAGTAACAGCAAAAATCAGGAGAAAAATCCCTTGTGAACAGTAATGGGAATAAATAAATTGCGGCATATTTACATAGTGGAATATCATACAGCATAAAAATGAATTACAATTACAACATGAATGAATCTTAAGAATAGTAAGCAGGGAGTAAAAAAGCAAATCTCAAGAATACATACAATATGATTCCATTCACAAAAGTTCAAGAATATGCACAACTAAAATCATTCAAGGATAAAAATATGTGTTAGAACTACAAAGAAAAGAGAATGATAAACACAAGATTCATGACGATTACCTCTAAACAGAGGGGGAAAGGTATAGGATAAGAAAGGTATAGGATAAGATATAGGATAAGAAAGGATACACAGTGGATCTCAAAAATAGTGATTATGTTTTTCCTAAACTGTGGTAGTAATATCCTTCATTATACTGTGATTCTTCACACTTTACACGTTATATAAATATTCCTTGGTAATTCCTTTATATTTAATAGGAATAATTTTTAAAAGACAAAATTAACAGATGAAAGGAAAAAGTGGTATTTTCAGAGACCTAAAATTTTCCCAAGTCTAGTACACAGTATATATGTTAGCAAGTCTCATACTGCAAGGAACAATTATACTCAAGTTATCTCACGTAACCAGGGAGTAATATATAGATACAAGAAGAAAGAAAGATGGCAGACTCAACAGCTGCAAACCTAACAGAGAACTGGAATGTGATTCAGTGATTCAACAATACCTACTGTGGTCTAATAGGAACCCTTTGACATGCTGTCACTCTAACTCCTTGGAAATGGACATCTATTGCTCCCTGATCATTCTCATATTACCCTCTGTCTACGTAATGTATCTATGAGTTAAAATTCCACCAGAAATGATCTATGTTTGGCCTGTTACCAACCAATACAGAATACCTATATATTGGACAGAATTTTCATGCCCAGCCACATCATAGGTCTTTAGCTATCTTACAGCTAATGACCTGGTACCAGAAATTTGGATATGGCTATCACAGTGATTTGTAAAGCTAGAACTACTTCCAGCTACATTCTCTAAAAGGCACAGCCAACACTCAAAGCACCATAGACAATTCTTCAGTAAAACAGTCTTAACTTATAACACTAGAAATAATGATTTAGAATAATGACTCTTACATTTGTATGTGTGTGTGTATTCCTCGTTTTCAAGGAAAGGATAAATCCCTTTGGTTGCTTTCATATGGTACATACGAAGTATGTGTGACTATCCCATAATTTTATCCCTACTAAATCTGAAAAAAGTTACTATTAAAGCCAAAACATTTTTACATAACGTAATAATGCATTTTAAAGAATATATTCATAGATAAATTAAAGCATACTGTTAGGTTACATTAAAAACATTTACCTAGTCCTAGCTACTCAGGAGGCTGAGGCAGGAGGATTGTTTGAGCCCAGTAGTATGAGTTCAGCCTAGGCAACATAGCAAGACCCCATCTCAAAAAAAATGTGCCAAATCCCACATTATGCATATATTGTTGATCAATTCACAGGCTACCTCTTTTAAGCTCACATAGGCTCAACTGCTTGCTTTCTTCTAGAATTTATTCACTATGACTGCAGCAGAAACTATATCCAGCAAATGCATCAACCACATAACGGTAGAATAAAAATCTTTTCAGACATTCAAAAACTCAAAAAATTTACCCGCCTTAAACTCCTTCTCAGGAAGCTACTGAAGCCATGTATGCTACATAATCAAGGTGGAAAGCATGAAATCCAGGATATAAGATATTCAGTATAGTAAAGAGGCAAGGGAATCATGGTCTTTGAGAGATGAATTCTTTCAGGTATTGTATGTCTGAAAGACTTTTATTTGCCTTTGTTTTCACAAGATATTTTGGTTATATACAGAATTACAAGTTGGCAGATTTTTCTCTTTTGGTACTTTAAAGATACTGCTCCAATGTCTACCAGCTTACATTGTTTCTTTTGAAAAAATCTTATCTCATCTTCATCTTTCTTCCTCTGTAAGTCATGTATCTTTTTCTCTAGCTCTATAAAGATTTTCTCTTTATTAACGGTTTTAAGTAATTTGATAATGTGCCTTGGTGGGATTTTCTACACGTTTCTTTCATTTGGAATTTATTGATGTTTGGGGTCTGTGGGCTTATAGCTTTCATCAAATTTGGAATATATTTGACCCTTATTTCTTCAAATAATTTTGGTTTCAAAAATGACCTTCCCCCTTATGGTCTCCAATTATATAGATATTAGGCCACTTGAGAGTCTCCCCACAGCCTGCTAATGATGTTTTTTTAATGATCTCTTTTCTCTCTGTATTTTATTTTGGGTAATTTTTATTGCTATGTTTCAATCATAAATGTGTAAGGACCTAATAACAGGGACTGAAACTACATGAAGCAAAAACTGATAGAACTGCAAGGAGAAAAACATAAATGCACAATTATGGTCAGAGACTGTAACATCCCTTTCTTAATAATTGATAGAACAACTATATACAAAAGTCAGTGTTAACCAGCTTGGGCTAACTGACATTTATAGAACATTCAACTCAAAACAGCAAAATACACATTTTTTTCCAAGCACAGACAATTTACAATAAATTTAAAATAACTAAAATCATACAAACACGTTCTCTGAGTATAATGTAATTAAGCTAGAAGGCAATAAAAGAAAGATATCTTAAAAATCTCCAAGTATTTGGAAATTAAGGAACACACTTCTAAATAACACATGGATCATAGAAAAAAATTATAAAATAGAAAATATTTTAATTGAATAAAAATTTTTAAAAGATAGAAAATTTGTGAAATGTGACCAAAACAGTGCTTATAGAAAATTTATAGCATTAATAATGTAGACTAAAAAAGAAGAAACAGCTTAAATCATGACCTCCATATTTACCTTAAGAAACTATAAAAGAACAAAGCCAAATGAAAGCAGAGGAAAACAATAAAAATGGAAACAGAAAGCAATAAAGTTGAAACAATTGAAAACAACTTACAGAGAATTATCAGTGAAACACAAAGCTAACTCTGTAAAAAGATCAATAAAATTAACAAACTGCTCATCAGATGGACCAGGAAAAAGAGCGGCCACAAATTATCAATTTCAGAAATGAAAGAGAATTTATCACTACAAATCTACAAACATTAGATAATGAAGAGATATTACGAACAACTTTATGACTGTAAGTTCAACATGTTAGATTAAAAAGGGCAAATTCCTCAAAAGACACAAACTATCAAAGCTCACTCAAGACAAAATAGTCTGAGTAGTAGTCTTATATCTGTTAAAGATATTGAATGTGTAGTTAAAAAACCTTCCAACAAAGAAAACTCTAGGACCAGATGGCTTCACAGGCAATTTATAATAAACGTTTAAAAAAGAAGTAATACAAATTCTTCACAAAGTCTCCTAGAAAATTCAAGAGAAGGGAATACAATCCAAATCACTCTTCGAGACCAGCATTACCCTTATAACAAACCCAGAAAAAGATATTACAAGGAAACTAGAGATCAAGATCCTCAAGGACAAAAAACAAAATTCCTCAACAAAATGTTAGTATATCAAATCTAGCAATATATGAAAAGGATAATGCATCATGATCAATTGGAATTTATCCCACAAATACAACATTCAAAACATTCAACAATAAACCAAGGCCAAATCAGTTGAAAACTTATGTCCACTCAAAAAACTACACATGAATATCAATAGCAGCTTTATTCATAATTGCCAAAACTTGGAAGCAACCAAGAAGTCCTTCAATAGGCAAATGGATAAACAAACAGTGGTTCTAACCATACAGAGGAATATTACTTAGCAATAAAAAGAAATGAGCTATTATGCCACAAAAAGACAGAGAGAAAACTTAAATGCATATTACTAAGTGAAAGAAGCCAATCTGAAAAGGTTACATATGGTATGATTCCAACTATACAACATTCTGGAAAAGGCAAAACTATGAAGACAGTAAAAAAAATCAGTGGTCACTAGGGTTTGGTGGGAAGTAGGGAAGCAGAAAGGGAAAGAACACAAATGCAAGATATTAATAATGGGAGAAACTGCAGTAGGTGCAGGGAGAGGGAGTATCTGGGTAGTTTCCACTCAACTTCTCTGTAAACCTAAAACTGCTCTAACAAATAAAATCTATTAGTTTTTAAAAAGTCAATAAATACAATTAATTTACCACACGAGCATCTCAACAGAAGGAAAAAAGGCAAGTGAGCATTCAACAAAATTCAACATCCATTCATGAAAAGAAAAAAACTCCCAGCAAACTAGGAATAGTAAGGAAACTTTGTTAACCTTATAAAAGGTATCTAAAAAATTACAGCTAACATCACACTTAACAAAGAAAGACCAAATGGTTTCCTCCTAAAATAGGGAACAAGGCAAAGGTATCTACTCTCACCACTCTTATTCAACATTATACTGGAGATGTCATCTAGTGCAACCAGGCAATAGAAAGAAATAAAAGGCAAATAAGTTAGAAAGGAAAAAAATAAAACTGTCTCTAGCCACAATTGACAAAATTACCTACAAAGAATGTCCAAAGGATCTGCAAAAGGCTTCATGAATTAACAAGTAAAATAGGTTGCAGAATACATGATCAACATAGAAAAATCAATTATATTTCTATATATTAGTAATGAAGAACTGGAAATTAAGATTTTTTAAAAGCATCATTTATAATAACACCACACAACATAATACACTTCAGAATAAATTTAACAAAACACATGCATGATCGCTATTCTGAAAACTACAAACCATTGATAAAAGAAATCAAAGAACCAAGTAAAAGGTCTCCAAAAATTAACTCAAATTGACCTTGACATTAAATACCACTGTCTTAAATGCTACATTATCCTGTTTGTCTCTCTTGAGTAGCAAAAATGTCTTGTGAGCCTAGGTAGGTATTGTTAGTTTCATTTTACAGAATAAGATGGAGTACTCATACTCCTGTGTATGTACTCATAGAAAATGAAAACTTATGTTCACAAAAAACCCATATGTGAATTTTTCCTGCAGCTCTATTCATAATCACCAAAAACTGGAAGTAACTCAAATGTCCTTCAGATGGGTAAATGGACAAACTGTGGTGCAACCATAACACGGAATACTAGCCAGCAGTAAGAAGGAACTATTGACACCTGAAATGAATCTCAAAGGCATTATGCCCAATGAAAGAAGCCAGTTTCAAAGGTTACATAGGGTATGACTCTATGTGTGTAACATTCTTAAAAAGACAAAACTATAATGACAGAGAACAAATCAGCGGTTGCTGGGGTTAGGAATGGGGAAGGAGTATGACTACAAAGAGTTAGCATGAAGGAGTTATTTTAGGGTAATAGAACTGTTCTGTATCCTGCTTTTGGTAGTAGTTACGTTAATCTTTTACATATGTTAAAATGTGTAGAACTGTATACCAATTTAACAAGTTAATTTCACTGGGCCAGGCACAGTGGCTCATGCCTGAAATACCAGAACGTTGGGAGGGTTGCTTGAGCCTAGGGCTTGAGGTTACAATGACTATGATCACCATGCCACTGCATTCCACCCTAGGCAACAATAAGAGCTTGTCTCTAAAACAACAACAACAACAACAAAAAATGTTTTTTAAAGTTCATTTTACTGTATTTTAATTTAAAAATAAAATCTAAAAAAACAAATAACTAATAGCCAAAAAAACAAACAAAAAAAAACACCAAAGGGGAAAAAATGAGATACCACTACACACCTACTAGAATGGCTAAAATTAAAGACTGACCATACCAACTGGTGATGAGGATCTGGAACAACTGGAATCCTCACACACTGCTGGTGGGAATGTAAAATGGTGCGACCACTTTGGTAGTTTTTTAAAAAGTTAAACATATTGGCCGGGCGCGGTGGCTCACGCCTGTAATCCTAGCACTCTGGGAGGCCGAGGTGGGCGGATCCTTTGAGCTCAGGAGTTCGAGACCAGCCTGAGCAAGAGCGAGACCCCACCTCTACTAAAAATAGAAAGAAATTATATGGACAGCTAAAAATATATATAGAAAAAATTAGCCGGGCATGGTGGCGCATGCCTGTAGTCCCAGCTACTCAGGAGGCTGAGACAGGAGGATCGCTTGAGTTCAGGAGTTTGAGGTTGCTGTGAGCTAGGCTGATGCCATGGCACTCACTCTAGCCTGGGCAACAGAGTGAGACTCTGTCTCAAAAAAAAAAAAAAAAAAGTTAAACATATACTTACAAGTTGCCCCACCTATTCCATTTCTATATATTTAACCAAGAGAAATGAAAGCATATGCCCATACAAAGACATACACATGAATCTTCATAATTATTTTGCAATAGCCAAAAATTGAAAAAAAAATCTATGAACAGATGAATAGATAAATTATAGTATATCCATACAATGGAGTATTACTCAGCAAAAAAAGGGATAAACTATTGGTATACACAAAAACATGAATGAATCTCAAAGAATTATGCTGAATGAAGAACCCAGAAAAAAAAAAACACACATGCTATATGCTTTCATTTATATAGTATTCTAAAAACTGCAAACTAATCTATAGTGTCAGAAATCAGATGAGTGGTTTTTTAGGGACTGGAAACAGAAGCAGCACAAGGCAGGATTAGAAAAGGGCATCAGAAAATTTTTGTGGATGATGGATATGTTAATTATTTTGATTGTGTTGATGATTTCACAGATGTATACATATGTCAAAACTTATCAAATTATACATTTTAAACATTGGCAATTTTTTGTATGTCAATCATACCCCAAGAAAACTCTCAAAAATGCCCTTAAATTATGTAAGAGAATATTCAAACAAATGAATGCCTGAGAATATGTAAAAATAAATATACTCATGTTATTGGGGGATAGACATGTTTTTATTAATTTAAATCTTTAATGATATATTTCCATTGAAATGAATGATACAAAAAATTGACATAAATATATTTTTTAATGGACAAAAGGTTTGAACAGATACTTCAAAGATCTATAGATGGCAAATAAATACATGAACAGACTATCAACATCCTCAGTCATTAGGAAAAGGCAACTTAAAATCACAATGAGATATCACTGTGTACCTATAATAATGGCCAAAAAAACAAAAAATACGCCTGACAATACTAAGTGCTGGTGAGGATGTGAAACAACTAGAACTTTAGTGCATTGCTAGCAGGAATACAAAATGGTACAGTCACTTTGAAAAACAGCTTAGTAGTAAAAGTTAAACATACATTTACCACACAACCCAGCATCCCATTCCCTCATGCAGAGGCTTTCCTCACAATCACCAAAAACTAGACACAACCTAAATGTCTCTTAGCTAGTGAAGAGAGACACTGGTAAACTCATACAATGACCTACTACTAAGCAATAAAAAGAACTACTGACACATGATGAATCCCAACCACATTATGCATGTGAAATAAGCCAAACTCAAAAGTCTACATCTAGTATATTTCCAATTATATGATATTCTAGAAAAGACAAAATTATAGGAACATAAAACACATCAGTGGTTGTCAAGGGGTAGGGATGGCGTGTGGGAATGAATTATTAAGGGGTTGCAGGAACTCTGGGGGTGATGGAACTACTCTATTACCTTGATTGTGGTGACGGTTACACAACTTTACCCATTTGTCAAACAGCATAAAACTGTACACCAAAAAGGGTAAATGTTACCGCACGAAAATTGTAGTTCAATTAAAAACTCGATCTGACGTTTTGCATTTTTAATGTTACAACTTACGGAAAAGAAAGATCTTTCTGTCTGTTTGCAATCTGTCAATAATACTTAACATCATACTAGGTTCTCTGTAGGCTTTTATTTTTAAGACATATTCCCTGCCCTGACAGTGTAGAAGCTCATTAGGGAAATCAGTCTAAATATTATTATAAAATGAGTTAAAGAAAAAGGCAAGGCAAACAAATTTTAGTGATAAATCATAGAATACAGTTTTATATGTATGGGAAATGAATAGCGCACAATTTTGGAAACGCCTTAGTGCTTCTTAATATTACGGTTGTTATTATCTCTAACTTTCAAGTGAGGGTAATGAGACTTGGGGAGGACAATTACTTTGTCCATGATCCCTCAGCTATTAGATGTCAGAGCTGAGATTCTAATCCACGCCTGTCTTCGTTCAAAGTCTGACATCTTCTGCATGGCAGTGATCCAACAACACAGAAGAGGTTATGATAGCTGCCAGGTGGTTCAATTTCAACGCTTCCTAACTCCCCCATCAACCCGCTCCACTACTTGGTAGAATCCTTCATAGAAACAGCACAATTAGGCCGGGCGCGGTGGCTCGCGCCTGTAATCCTAGCACTCTGGGAGGCCGAGGTGGGCGGATCGTTTGAGCTCAGGAGTTCGAGACCAGCCTGAGCAAGAGCGAGACCCTATCTCTACTAAAAATAGAAAGAAATTATATGGACAGCTAAAAATATATATAGAAAAAATTAGCCGGGCATGGTGGTGCATGCCTGTAGTCCCAGCTACTCGGGAGGCTGAGACAAGAGGATCGCTTGAGCTCAGGAGTTTGAGGTTGCTGTGAGCTAGGCTGATGCCACGGCACTCACTCTAGCCTGGGCAACAGAGTGAGACTCTGTCTCAAAAAAAAAAAAAAAAGAAACAGCACAATTAGAGCCATGTTTCTTAAATTGAGCTCAACGGGGTCTTG
The DNA here is from genome assembly GCF_041146395.1 of Eulemur rufifrons. Classification (NCBI taxonomy): domain Eukaryota; kingdom Metazoa; phylum Chordata; class Mammalia; order Primates; family Lemuridae; genus Eulemur; species Eulemur rufifrons. The sequence goes on along the minus strand of NC_090999.1, from coordinate 39,312,467 downwards.
GAATGCACACTTTTGAGAAAAGAAACAGGGAGCCTTATGGGGATCTCTTTTCCACACTTTCAGGAATGGCTGTACCATTTTGTACTTCTGACAAGTTTTGGTTGTGAGGAAGGTGACACATGGGGCCAGCGCCAGAGCCAAGGTGCCCCCCAAAAAGGTAAACACCGGGAAATTGCAAAGCCGAGGTGCTCAAGTTACACTTCTTCAATTACACCACTCAGCTCTGGGTCACAAGTAGGGCACAGGCGCATGAAAACGCACTTCCCTGTCACTCCCGGGCCTCTTTGGTAAAAGATCTCCGCGAACTTCTCCCCGTCTACTTCGCCTAATGGCCCGAACTAAACCGAGGCGTCCTCCGCCGGCGTGGCTGAGAGAAAACGGGTGTGCGCCTCGCCTTGCTCGCGCAGGCCGCCCCAGGCACACCAGGTCGCAGGTACAGCGAGAACGGGCCGCGGCGCAGAACCGCCCAAGGAAAGGCGCTCACACCCTGGCCTGGCAGGGCTCCGACTCCAGAATAAAGGGGGCAGGTGGGACAAACGAACTCGGAATATCCCCTTTGGTGACACCCTGAGTGTCGCAGGATGCGTTACTTAACGAGACACTCTTACTTTTCCCTCATTTACTGACCACGCAACCGCTGCCCTCGCTCTCACCTCACCTCTCCAGTTCTTGTACTCCGGGATATAGTAGTATTTGTTCCCAAGCTGGTCTGTGCCCACGTGCTCCTTCACTTCTTTTGACAGCGCTCTCCACAAGGCGCGGAACAAACCCTGAGACCAACCCATACCGTCCGCCAGTCTCCCAGCGCGAGTCGCAAACTGATCCGCCGCAGCTGGAGGAACACTCCAGGCGCAGACTCAGCCCACTGCTCCAAGGAAGTCAGCCCGCCTCTGGTCTCGCGCCCTTCCAGTAACAGCGCTCTCCATTGGTCGGATGTATCACCGTTGGCCAATGGGAGACTCTGCTGTTACAGGCCCGCCTCTGAGCTCTATCATGGCGGCGTCCAGCGCTCAAGAGGGTGTGAAGGAACGCGATGCTGGGGTTTCTGTCCGCGCGGCAAGCGGGTTTGGAGGACCCTCTTTGCCTCCGGAGAGCGGAATCCACACGGAGGTAAAGAAAACCTTACTTTTTTCTCTAACAAGCCTGTTAGAATCTGGACCAGTGTTTGTAAGCCTTGCCCCACACTTTCTCGTCTCACTTTTCGTTCCACCAAATTCGTATCTACTCTCTCTTCTGCTGTGGGGCTTGCTAAAATACAATACCTTTTATATGCTGTTAACTTGTAGGCGGGTGAGTGCGCCCGGGGGCCCCGGTGAAGGCACTAACATAAATGAGGTTACTTTTTCGTTTATTCCTTCTCCCTCATGTTAAGTTCCCCAAAGGAATAACTGTCCTCCAAGGATTCGTTCATTCATTCAGTCAGCATATTTAGTGAGTTCCTACTGTGTGCCAGGAAGTATGTTAAGGGTAGGACATAGGCCAAGAATTGAGCAAAGTTCAGAATGACTAGAGGGGAAGATTGGGGTTCGGGACCATTGACAAGAGATGAAGTTGGAGAAGTAAACAGAAGCTAGATGTGGAAGAACCTTGTGTGCTTGAGTAAGAGGTAAGAAGATAAGAATAAGGTGACAACTATTGCATTTTGTTTTCTGCTTGCAGAGTGGATTGAAGTTAAGAGCAAGAGAGCCAAGTTAGGTTGAATTCGCAATTATTGAGGAGAGTTGATGGAAGCCAGGGCCAGGTTTGATGGAGTTGGCGGGCATGATGGAGAGAATTGAAGAAGTTTTGAAAATATCTAAGAAATATAATCAGTTAGCCATGGAAATTGGTTGGATAAGTGAATGATGAAAAGGGAGAAATGAATGAATAATGATTCCTTGTTAAGTACGTTGTACAGGAAGTTGAATGTTGGTGATATCCTCTGAGATAGGGTTTTCTAAAGGGGAAGTAAGTTTTACTTTTAATTTTGTCCGTGTTGATTGTGAGGAACCTGTAAAGATAATCACTGGAAGACTGAAGGACAGAGTTGCGTATGTGAGTTCTATGCTCAGGAAAAATTTAGACATCACATTCCAGCATTCTTTACTTTATGAAATATCTGAGAGTTCCTTTAACATGTGTTTTTTTCCCATTGTCACTTTCTCTGAGACATCTTCAGCCTTTCATCACAACCACTTTTCCTCATTTATGTTAACAAGTTTACCCTCAATGATTTCCTCAGTCTGCATAACTAGAGTTCTTAAATGGCAGCAGTGTCAACATTCCCACAGTCTGCTATCATTTCTTTAACTCCATTTATGTTCAATTTGAGTTTTACTTTCAGCACTGTTCTTTTCTTTGATTCACTTTCATTTTGTTTGCCTATTTCCCCTTTTAGTTACCTATTTTTATAAAATTTCATCTGGGTTTATCTCAGGGACACAGAGATAACAGACCTACATGCTTTGTAGTCTGTGTGTGAATTAAATAATAGCTGCACACTGATCAATCATCTATAGATTTTGAAAGAAGTCATGTAAATTAGTCACTAATTATGAGTCACTTATATACGTGTAGTGATTTGTGGACTAAAAAGCAAGTAGCAACCTTTGGTTTTTATGCTATTTCTCAGAGTTAAACTATGGTAACCAAAATTTGAACCCTGTGGGTTGGGGTTCTGGTATTAATTAAACCGTGGTAACTGAAATTCATGCAAATCAGACTATGCAAAGTGAGGATAGCTTGCATATTTAAGTTAAAGTATTTAAGGAGTTTTTTAATTTTTAAATTTAAATATTTCCCTGCTTTAATCATGTTTTTACTTAACTGAACGACTATACAGTCCCATTTGATTCAAAGGAGATGTCTCCTGTTCTTCCTTGTCAACAGGTAAGGGCAAAAGCATGAACACTGATAAGCAGTGTTCACAATTAACACTCTTTTTTAATTTTTACAACTCCATTGAGGTATAATTGACATACAATAAACTGCACATGAAATTACAATATATAATTTGATGAGTTTTGACATGCATACACTTTTGACACCATCACCATAATCGAGAGAACAAACATCCATAACCCTAAAAATGTTGCCATGACCCATTGTAATCCCTCCCTCCCTACTCTCTCTGCTTTACTCTCTTCCTACTCTAAAAACCACTGGTCTGCTTTAAGTCACTATAGAATAGTTTGCATATTCAGAATTTTATATAAATGGAATCATTTCTTGTCTGACTTCACTCAGCATAATTACAGTATTTTGAAATTTTTCCATGTTATTGCATATATCTTTTTATTGCTGTAGAGTATCTCACTGTGTGGATATACCACAATTTTTTTATCCACTAACTTGTTGATGGACATTCAAATTGTTTCCAGTTATTTGTTATTACATATAAAGCTGCTATGAAAATTCATACATGAGTCTTTGTAAGGATATATGCTTTTATTTCTTATAGGTTAATACCTAGCAGTGGAAACTAGATATATGTTTCAGTTTTTAAGAAACTGGGTTTTCCAAAAGCATTTTCCATTCTTACCAGCAGTGGATGAAGGTGCTAGTTGCTCCATATCCTTTATGTCCCGTTTTCTGCTTTCTTTTGAGTTATTTAAATATTATGTAGTATTTCATTTTAGTTTATGTATTGTGATTTTGATTATATCAGCTTTATATAATGTTTTTTGGGAGTTGCACTAAGAACTATAAAATATGTACTTAACTTTCCGTTGTCTACATAGAATCATTATTTTACTACTTCATTTGATATATAGAAACTTTATCACCCTTTACCTTCCACCATATATTTTTGTCTTATATGTTAATATTTACGTACATTTAAAAACCCCATCAGACAATGTTATAAATTTTTTAACCACCAAACACATTTTAAGGAAAAGAATAGTCTGTTGTATTTACTCAAATATTTACCATTTCTGTTGCTTTTTCTTCATTCCTCATGTCTCAAATTTCCTTCTTATATCATTTTTCTTTTCCCTGAAAAACATTGTTTATCAGTTCTTTTAAACAGATCTGATGCCTTCATGGTTTCTGAAAAGGAATCTGCGGCCATTCAAATCATTGTTTCCCCATAGATAATTTGTCATTTTTCCCTGGTTGCTTTGAAGACTTTGTCTTTAGTTTTTAGCAGTTTGATTATGTTGTGTGTGGCTTTCTTTTGATTTATCCTAGTCAGAGTTCATTCTGCTTCTTGAATTTGTAGATTTGTATCTTTCCACAAACTTGGAAAGTTTTTTAGCCATGTTTTCCAATATTTTTTGACACTACACTCTTTCTCCTCTCCTTCTGGAATTCCAGTGACATAAATGTTAGTCTTTTTATAATCATTCCTCCAGTCTCTGAGGCTCTGTTCTTTTTCCCCCCAGTCTTTTTTCCTCTATATCTTTTCCCCCCAGTCTTTTTTCCTCTATGTTGTTAGATTATGTAATTTTAATTGCTCTGTCTTCAAGTTTACTGACTTCCATCTGTCATCTCCCATCAGCTATTGAGTCCACTAAGTTAAAATAATTTTATATTGAAAAGTTCTGAAATTTCCATTTGGTTCTTATTTATATCTCTGTTTCCTTGCTGAGACTTTCTATTTTAACATTTGTTTCAAGTGTTTTGACGATTGCTCACTCAAGCATTTTATAATGGCCACCTAAAAGTCTTTGTCAGATCATCTCAATACCTGTATCATCTCAGCTTTGACTTCTGTTGATTGCCTTTTCTTATGCAAGTTGAAATTTCATGGTTCTTCGTATGCAGGGTAATTTTTTGTTTTGTTTTGAGACAGGGTCTTGCTCTGTCACCCAGGCTGGAGCACAGTGGCACTAACATGGCCAGGATTCTATGTGTGAGCCCCTGCACCCAGCGTACAGAGTGATTTTGGATTGTATCCTGGTCATTTTGAATACTCTTATGAGACTTTGGGTCTTGTTTTAATTCTGTGAGAACATTGGTATTTTTGTTTCAACAGACAGTTCACAAAATTAGGTTCAGGCTGCAGGTTTCTCTGTTCTTTTATGGACTATGATTTCGATGTCAGTTCACTTTTCAAAGTCTCCTCAGATCTGTCCCAAGTGTGTGCCACTCAGTGGTAAGTGTGTGCCCTGAGTGGTAGTCTGTTAGTTCAGTTTTCAAAATCCTTTGTATGCTCCTCCGGGTTAGATCCATGCATGTTCCACTGGGGGGTGAGTCTTGGAGTTTATAAACAACTTTATGGAGTCACTTTCCTGAGCTCCTTCCTCTCTGTGATTTCTCAGATGCTTCCCAATTCTCTGAGATTCCCTCTTTTAGTCCTCTAGTTAGAAACTTTGGGCTCTAGTTACCTGTCCTACCACACACTTCCAGGTTTAGACCCAAGTCTGGGCTCAGAAGTAAAAGATAAGTAAAAAGCAATGGGAATTGGCCGTACCTTCTTGGGATCAGAGCTCTGATGAACGCAGAAAACAATTTCTTTCCCTCAAAGTTCTGACTCCTGTAGGCCACTTTTTCCAGCTATAGCCTTCTCTGCAATGGGATTACCTAGAAGCTGGACCACAAGGGAATGGAGAAAAGAGGGGGAAAAAATACCAGTGATTTCTGCCTTCTCCCCTTTTCCCTCCTGAACTTTTCCATCTGTGCCACAGGGCTCATTTTTGTGTTTCTGGCTGAATAAAATTCAGGCCAAGGAGGAGTGGGGGGCAGGGAATAATAAACTGACTACTGGTTCAGTAGCACATTAAATTTTGGTATTTCCCCCCAATCTACATGCTGCTGTTTACTTTTCAGAATCCTCAAGTAGCAATTTCATGCATTTTATTTAGTTTTTATAGTTGTATTACTGGGGAAATGGGTGAAGTATGCTAACCCATCTTACCCAGAACTGAAGTATTGAATAATGAACTAGATGAGCAAATAAATTACCTCAAATCATAAAGCAAGATTAAAAAGTCCAATAATATAAGAGAAAGTAAAGAGACTTGGAGGGTAGATCCAGAAGATCTAGCAGACAATAATAATACCAGAGGGAGAATAAAACAGAGATACAATAATTAGAAGAAGAATTGAAAAAAGATCAGGATTCACAGACTAAAAGAGTTTGCTGCAGTCCAGACAAGATTGATGAAAAAGACATAAAATTATGTATCCCCTCGTAAATTTATCAAGGAATAAAAAGGAAATTATTATTAATAAAATTCCCAGGTAGCAGCCCTGAGGAAAAACAAAAAAAAGAAAAAAAATAAAAGCTTCCAATAGTAAAGATTTACCACTCACAAAAGTAAAACTGACATTAAACATCTCATCATTTGTTCTAGAGACTAGAAAACACTGGAATAGTATCTACTGATGAGAAAAAAATACTGCAACCCAGGAATCCAAACTTAGTCGGTATGTCAGATGAAAGAAAGATCTTTATGCTAAGATTTATAGAAATATTTCATCCCATTTGCCTTCTGGAAAAAATAAGAAACAACATTAATCAAAGAACAAATGTATTTGAAGGAGACGCCAAGGTACATGCTATTAAGTATGAAATGTCCGATTTCCTTAAGTACTAACTTTAACAGTTGATATCTCTTGACGTTTCACTTTGATGCTTCTTATTTTATTTTTATTGTGAAGGTACATCCTCAGTCCTGCAAACACATTTTGACTTGTGATTATCTTTCAAAATATTTTTTAGAGCAATTTTTGTGAAACGATGGATAAGTCAAAAATTCATGTTATTTTCAAATATGAGTCCCGTCATGAAACCAGTGCAGTGCAGACAGCTCAAAATATCAACGAAGTATTTGGGAAGGATGTGGCTAATGAATGCACAGTATGTCTATGGTTTGTGAAGTTCCATTCTGGTGAGTTTAATCTTGAAAATGAGCCACATGAGTGACCTGAGACAAAGGTGGATAATGAGGAGCTGAAAGCTGTAGTGGAAGCGAATCCATCTCAACCTATGCATGAATTAGCAGTAAGGTTTGACATTACTATTCCAACAATATTGGACCATTTGAAACAAATGGGCAAGGTAAAGAAGCTGGATAGATGGGTTCCACATGAATTAAACAAGTATCAGAAGAGAAATCATCTCTGCCTTTCTTTGCTGTGATGACATAAAGGCAAACCATTTCTATACCATATTGTTATGTGTGATGAAAATGAATTCTTTTTGACAATCACAAGTGTTCAGCACAATGATTGGATAAAGATGAATTGCCGAAACACAGTCCAAAACCTAATATTCATCCATAATGTTGTCTGTTTGGTGGTCCAATGCTGGTATTATCTGCTACAGCTTCATGAAACCTGGTCAGTCAATTACAGTGGATATTTAATGCAACCAATTGGACTAAATAATGAGGATGCTTGTGATTAAGCAGCCAAGATTGGTCAATAGAGACAGGCCAATCCTTTTGCAAGATAGCATTCTACCACAGGTCACACAAACAACGCTGCTCAAACTACAGAAGCTGAACTTGGAAACTCTCTATCATCCATAGTATTCACCAGACCTTGCACCAACTGACTGCCACTTTTTCCAGGCTTTGTACCACTTCTTGCAAGGAAAAAATATTCAATTCTCCACAAGCTGTGGAAGGCACTTTTTGTGATTTCACCACCACTTGCTCTCCAGGCTTCTTCACTGCTGGCATAAACAATCTACTGTTAAGATGGCAAAATTGTGATGATAGTTTAGGCACATACTTTGATTAATTGTACTGCTTCTTGTCTGAGATATAATAAATTATAGTTTTGATTGGAAATCAAACATTTCATATTTAATGACCTAATAAAAGATGAAGAGGAAAGAAACAGGAGAGCTATGAACATGGCATTGTATATATGGTTAAATCTAAATATATAATAAACAAGCTGGAGATATGTAATATGGCTACTAAATAAAGATTTTTTTTTAGATATTTCTAAATTAACAAGGGGGGAATAAATAGCAACTTCATTGAACTAGCAAAAATAAAGGTAAAAGAAGAAAGCATGGCTTTAAATAAATAAATAATACCAAGTATATCAGATTTCACACCAAGGGTGAACAGACTGATTTCTCCCATCAAGAAGCATAGATAGGCCAGGCGCCGTGGCTCACGCCTATAATCCTAGCACTCTGGGAGGCTGAGGTGGAAGGATCGCTCCAGGTCAGGAGTTCAAGACCAGCCTGAGCAAGAGCGAGACCCCGTCTCTACTAAAAAATAGAAAGAAATTAACCGGACAACTAAAAATATATAGAAAAAATAGCCGGGCATGATGGCGTATGCCTGTAGTCCCAGCTACTTGGGAGGCTGAGGCAGTACGATTGCTTGAGCTCAGGAGTTTGAGGTTGCTGTGAACTAGGCTGACACCACGGCACTCTAGCCCAGGCAACAGAGTGAGACTCTGTCTCAAAAAAAAAAGAAGAAGAAGCATAGATTCATTTTAAAATAAAATAAGACTAAAAGCTGGTTCTCAGAAATACTTTAGGTTACAATATTTTTAAATAGTTTAAAAATTAAAGTATAAAAAGATATCAAATGGTTGAAAATGTAGACATAAGTACAAATATTAGATAAGGTGAGATTTAAGGATAAAAGCACAAAACATTTTAAAGAAGGGCCTTATATAAAGCACAATTAATGAAGAATAATTAATGTAATAAACATGTATGCAAACAGAACAGTTAAAGATAAAGGCAAATTGTAAGGATAATTTGACACTGGTTTCTTTTCCAGAATGGTACTGATGTAGTAGTTCGAAAATAAATATATACATATATACAGGGGAAATGAATAAAGGACAAACTATATTAAATACATATATATGACTTTACATCCCCTAAATGGAGAATGTACTTTTTTATAAGTTAATGATACATTTACCAAAATTGTTCTTGGCCACAAAGAAAACTAACAATTTCAAAAAGGTAGCTGAATTATAGTCATTTGTCTTAGTTTGTGAGAGTACTTGTTAATCATTTGTATTGATAAATATTTCATTGAATTTATTTGAATATGCTTAATTGTTGAATTGAGCATACTCATTTTTTATTTCCACCTAAGTCTTTTAAGAAACACTTCAGGGAATTTAAAAAAAAAAAATCCTGTCATTTAAGCTTTTGTCCACTAGATGTCCTCAGTTAAGTTTATCAGAATAACTTTTCATGAAAATTTGTTTCAGTCTCTAAGTATCTTTTTAAAAACTTAATAAAATAAATTCTTTAAATATAATTTAATATAATGCTTCAGGTAAAAATTTTTCCATTTAACTGTTACTACTGTTGATGTTTTAAAATTTTATTAATATATAAAGTCTTTAAAAATCTATAAATACTTTTGATGTATGGTAAAATGTTTAAGCATTATCTGTGATTTTTGCACTATATGTAATCTTAGTGAAATAGGAGTTTTTCTTATGTTAAATTACTTTCTTATGAATTTTTTTCTTTCTTTTTCCCCTTTTAATTTTTATATTTTTCTTAAAGAGTATTGGGACTGGAGTTAAACAAAGACAGAGATGTTGAAAGAATCCATGGCAGTGGAGTTAACACCCTTGACATTGAACCTGTTGAAGGAAGATAGTAAGTTCATTATACTTATACAATCATTTTTCTTTCTATGTAAGATACAGTAAAATCCTGCTTTTTTAGATTAATTATGTAGAAGTTTCATTAGAATTAGTAAAAATCCTAAAATATAGCATTTTTCAATCTGGTATTATTACAAATAAATACAGAACATCAGACCTACAAAATGTTGCCAAATAAATATTAATAGCAAAGAGAGAAATAAAAAGGTAAGTGTACATGTGATGGAAAATTAAGTGCTGATTTTCCTTAAAAAAAAAAATCAATGTATGTGTAACTTGGTCAAAATACCTGTTAATATTTACCATCCGCCATAAGAGCTGTAGTGGTATCACTGAAAACCAGTGTGGAAAGCAGAATATACAAATCTAGTAAGGAAGCATTTATTTCTAATGTCTTTATTTCCAAAAGACTATCTGAAAATTACATTTTAACAGGTGTAACTACAGAAGGTACATTTGCATATCACTCTCTGAAGCTTGAATTTTCTTTTATGTCTTCTGAATTAATTTCACTCATGTTTAATACCAAGTTTTCTTGTCTATATAAAAACATGAAGCCATATATCTCTTAATATGTTCACTCTAAATACAAACTAGTAACCTCACGGTTAGATAACATCAGTGTCATCAGATACTTCAAATATAAAGTAAGCCCTGATCATCACCTAAATACAAATCTGGGAACGACACCAATCAGATATCAGACTGAGGTGGGGGGTGGGGGAGGGGATGGGGGTATGCCTACACAATGAGTGCATTGCGCACCGTTTGGGGAATGGTAACACTTGAAGGTGCTGACTCGGGAAGGGGGGCGTGGGGAAGGGAGGGATATATACCTACATGATGGGTGCAACGCACACGACCTGGGGAACAGACACGCCTGGAGCTCTGACTTGGGGGGAAAGGCAGTACAGGAGCAATGTATGTAACCTGCAATTCTGTATCCCCCATAACAAGATGAAATAAAAAAAACAAAAAAACAAAAAACAAATATAAAGTAAGTTAGTTAACTAATGGAATCAAAGGAAAGCTTTTGGAAGCCATTCTAACAAAGTCAAGGCATCTGACATGATTGTAAATACTATTTAAATTCAGTTGAAAAGTCTGACTTTAGAAATAATTGTTTGTTTTCTATTGATGATACATATACATGGTAAGAAAAACAATACTTCACAAAGTTAAAGTATAAAGCAAAAGTGTTTGTGGAATTGGTTGCAGTACACTTATAACTCACAACTGTGCCCATTTTATCAATCAAAAGAAAAGTTGTAGTTTTTAAAATTAGCAAGTATTTCTCTATATATACAATTAGAGTAACTGAACTACAAAAATTTTGTAATAAAGCTAATGTTGAATATTACAAAAATAAAACTAAGCATGGCATTATTTGCAGTCTTTGCTGCCCATGATCAATTGGATTTTAGACCTGTTTGAGCCTTTGAAGAACTACTTTTAAGTTAACCTAATTGTTCTTCAAACTGGTATTGAATTTATTTTAAAACAAGTCTATAAAACAGCACACGCTGCTAGTTCATGAACTGTTTGTAATTGGTTCACAACAAAGATAAGGAGTTTGTACCAGAATGTAAATCGACTACATCACTAAGCATATAGTTTAAAGGAGCTAAGATTTGTTTGTAGCAAGACTTTTTCAATGAAGAAAGATGTGTTTGGTTTTGGCACAAGCTCTTTATCTTGTCATGGAGAGGCAGATTAAATAGCACTGCTCTACATTTAATTATATTTTGTTCAAAATCAGATGAAAATCTTTTAATCTAACTATTCAGTGAATGTACTGCTGAAAACTTCAGTTTGGGGGCGATTCTGGTAAGATAACAATATCAGTGTAGTTTTTAAAGTTTCTCAAATCCCCCATTAAAACACATAAAGAAACTGAAGATGGTAAAATCAAAAACCAATGTACATAACACTTATAACAAAACCAGGTCAGTCATGAAGTACCCCCACAAACCCTAAAATATGAATAAAGTGGGAAGAAACCACTGATAACTACAAGATCTATATGGTATCAGCATTTATGCCAGAGGAGGCAATAAAATGTGATAGGGCATCTGATATACCTCATAAGTCCAAAATAATAACAGGTTGTTTGAAATCTTAGCTAGCCAGTTAGACTACAGAAGCTGAAGCTAGCTGCATGCCTATAGTCTGAGCTACTTAGGAGGCTGAGGCAAGGAGGACCACTTGAGCCCAGGAGTTCTAGACCAGCCTGAGCAACATAGCAAGATCCCATCTCTTAAAAAAAAGAAAAAGAAAAAAAAAGCAGCAGCAGCTGAAACTAGGAGAGGATGTCATACTCCAATTGTAGGTACGTTCAAGTGGTCCACAGGAAGACCAGAAGGAGCAGTCTGGGTCCTAATTTCCCTCTAAAGAACCAGCTCGTCAAAGCTCTCCTCCAGGACAGAACCCTACACTGAGGAGGAGCTTCTTGAAATAGAATTCAAACTGAGCAGTACAGAGACAATAGAAACAAAGGAAAAAATGTCCGAGATAAAATTTGAGAGGTGAACAGACCAGGAAATCTCTGGTAAACTGCCACGTTTTGAACATCTTACCTCAGAAAAAAAAATTTTAAGGGGAGAAGATGTTCTAAAAATATAAAATTTAACCATTATTCTAAATCAAGCCTCCATTCTAAAAGTTTAAGAAACTTAATTTACATAAAAATGAGTAAAACATAGGATTAAGGTCAAAATCCATACAAAATTATTGTAAGAACAAAGAAAATAAGAAGCAGAATAATGCCACTGCAGACAATGAAGTCATGCCAGAAAAATATCTATAAAACAGATGAAAACTCTAACCTAATACTTTAAAACTAGCTAAAATTCATTTTATAAAGATACCACAAATGAAAGAACAATATATAAGTTGAAATTGGAAAAACTCAGCAATGAGATGATCAGACTCAAGAAAAAATTAGAAATAAAAAATGTTCCAGAAATGAAGACTAAAGCATAAGGAACACAAGCAAATAAATATAAGAGGTAATGACTTAGAAATAGAAAGTGAAAAGCAAGAAAATTTTAAAATCAAAAAGAAATGAAGAGAGGACAAGGATTCAAAAGGAAATTGCATATGTAAAATACAGGCAAAGTTGATCCAGCGTACATATGAAAGAAGTTTCCAGAGAAGAAAACCAAAGCAAGAGAACATAATGAATATTTGAACAATAATTCAAGAAAACTTTCATAGAATAAATAAGATCTGAAACTCTTTCCCTGCCGCTGAGTTGCACAGAGGTGGAGGCCCGGGTGTGTTCAAGATTCGGCTTCACCCCTAACCCACCACCATGGCCGAGGAAGGCATTGCTGCTGGAGGTGTAATGGATGTTAATACTGCTTTACAAGAGGTGCTGAAGACTGCCCTCATCCGCAATGGCCTTGCACGTGGAATTCAGCGAAGCTACCAAAGCCTTAGGCTCCAAGTCCATCTGCTTGTGCTTGCAACCAACTGTGATGAGCCCGTGTAATTTAAGTTGGTGGAGGCCCTTTGTGCTGAACACCAAATCAACCTAATTAAGGTTGATGACAACAAGACACTAGCGGAGTGTGTAGGCCTTTATAAAATTGACAGAGCCATAAGGTGATTGGTTGCAGTTGGGTAGTAGTTAAGGACTATGGCAAAGAATCTCAGGCCAAGGGTGTCATCCAAGAGTACTTCAAATGCAAGAAGTGAACAAATAAAAACTTTGGCTTATGTTCCTTAAAAAAGTAAATAAAAAGTAAGATCTGAAACTTCATACAAGGGGAAAAAATCATATTGTCATCAGACTACGACTTTTGGGCTTTGTACCCAAAGAAAGGAAATTTCTCATCTCAGATGCTCAAGGAAATAAAATTTGAGCCAAGGATTTTATATCCAACCAAACTGATTTTCAAGTATAAAAGGACAAATTGTCAATAACACAGGAATTCAGGTAATATTGTTCTCATTAGCCCTTCTTTAGGAATCTACCAGAGAATGAAATCAGACAACCAGAATAACTAGAGAGACAGCAACGTAAGGATTGATGGTGAGCAATATTAGCAAATAGTAATACTTTATATGTATATAAATTTATAGACCTAGGTATTGGTTTGTCTGCTGATATCACATCATAATAAAGAGAGCAGTGACAAAGGTCATTTTAAATTTTAGCACGTAAATAGTCACCAGAATCCAGGCTGGAAATTGTAGAACAAATGATCTGGTTTCTGCAACAAATAAATTTGGAGAAAGGGAAAAAGTAGAGGAGGGAGAGAGGAAGAAAGGGAGGAGGGACCTATAAATTAAAGGGAGAAGACATTAAATTTTTTTTAAAACAAATTCTGGTATTCATGGATACATTTTTTTGAAAATGAAAATATTTTATTGTAAGCTATTAATATTCTATTCTATCTCCAGTCCTCAGTGTTTCTTGAGCACTCACTTTCTGCTAGGCCCTGTGAATATGCTTGTCTTTTTTTTTTTTAATTTTTTTTTTTTTTATTTCAGCATATTCTGGGGTTACAAATGTTTAGGTTACATATATTGCCTTTGCCCCACCCGAGTCAGAGCTTCAAGTGTGTCCATCCCCCGGACAATGATTACTGTAAAAGTCATGATAATGAGTTACTTTGAGGTAATGGAATAGAATTCAGAATGTCTAACATTTTGTAAATTTAAATTTGGTGTAACATCCAAAAGAGACATAAAATAGAGAATTTGTTTGAAGAGAGTTTTATCTTGTGAAAAAAAAATTGCCAAAGAAAGGTACTCTGAATGGAGTTAAAAAAGACAGAAACATTGAAAATATTTAATCTGAAATATTTGTACATTTCAATATGAGAAAAGAGAATCAAGACTATTTTCCATTTTGCAGAATTTGCTATAAACTTACCATGTTTCTCATCACCTATTGTTTTCTAAATTTTATATTATGGCTTTCAGGGAAGTCAATTAAAGGTGGCAACGCTTTAAATTCAAAGGTGATTTCAGGCAATTGTATGGAAAAAAACCCAATAAGATCATATTGAAAAGCATATTATTCAAAAACTACAAGTAACAGTCTTAAAGACAGATATAGTTAAGAAACTGATTAAAGTATATGAAGTGCCAAGAATAATGTTTACAAGGTTTTTTTTATTAAATTCAATTAATGTATATAGCTTTAGTGTATATGCTTATATGTTTTTACTTTTTAGAAATTTTTACAAAGCTTTTAAATAGAATAGTTTTATAGGTTTTACCAATGTGATAGACCAGTTTGGGAGTAGATAAATAATTGTTTCCAAAAATTATATTGTTTATTTTTTCACACCGTCTTTTACCTTCAAAAGTAAGGCTTTCAGTGGTCTAGCCCTTGGTGGTCTCTCATGTCTCACCACTCTTTCCCTTCCATGCTATTCCAGCAACACATTCCTTCTTTCAGTTCCAAACCTGTCTGGCTGATTCCTCCTTTATATACCAGCGTAAATATTACAATCAGGGAAACTGTCCCTGAATCCCCAAACTAGAATAAAAAAATAAGTTATTGTTATGATGATCCCAATTATAACTAATAGTTTATGTGATTATGTATATTTCTTATTTTCCTTACTAGATTGTAAACCTCACAAAGACAGGAATCATGTGTCTGTCTTGTTCATAGTTGTATAGCAGAGTGCCTAAGGTATTGTAGGTGCTAAGTTAAAGTTGAATGAATTGAGTGAATGCATTCATAAAAGAGGGAAGAAATCTGACATTTATTGATCTCCTGTTTTTTGCCAGGTACTGTAAAAGGAACTTTGTACTTTTAACATCACATCAACTTTGTTATTTAGGTGAAAATGTCCCTTTTCTTTTTTAAACAAATGTTGGAAGGCTTAAGTAGGTGCTATAACCTGCCCAGAGTCAGATAGCTAATATCAGTAATAGCTGGTCTAATTTCATTTTCATTTGTAACAGTTATAATTAGGACATTTAACTTTGTAATATTTTACTTTCTTAAGAAATATATTTTGCCATATTGTTTCTACCATCCTTTCATTTCAGAATCATGACAGTAAACTAAATGACCATAGATTGAATTTTTCTATTTTCATTCTTCTATAAATATTAAGAAAGTTTATTGAAGTCTGTGTTAATGATAAATACAGATTACCTCTGCATTTATGGCCTTAATACATTTGGGTATTTGCAAATCAATTTTCAGAAATTTGCAATTATAAATAAATGGACTACATAAAATAATAAATTAATGTGAACTTTTTTATTGTCAGTATGTTATCAGGTGGTTCAGATGGTGTGATTGTGCTTTATGACCTTGAGAACTCCAGCAGACAACCTTATTACACATGTAAGGCAGTGTGTTCCATTGGCAGGTATGTATGAAAAATGTAATTCATGAATTTGTAAACAGTTGAATATTTTTTACATCCAATGCAAAACATGAAAATAGCAGTCATATGAATGGCTAAAGCAAATTGTTCAATTGATATATTTACATGGATATCCCTTGATACTTTCTTGAAAATAATAACTAAAATTCAAGTATAGGTGTGACTTCCTAAAACAGGTATATAACATGTGACTTCCCCAAAACAACTGTGGTATTGACTATCAAAAGGATTTTATTAAAAGACTTTTGATTATATCCTTTTTGTTCTGTACCTACATAGCACACCTCAGTAACTAATTATAGTTTTTAGTACCACTTAATATAAAATTCATTTATGAGTTTTTCCATTAATTAGATTTTCAACTGATATTAATGGAAAAAAAGATTAAGAACTAAATTTAATAAATATACTGGTATTCCCTCACCAAATACACACACACACACACACACACACACACCTCTTGTCTCTCTACTTGCTCAAAAATGCCTACCTTAAAAACATACCTCTGCTTATCTTGACTTCTCTGACTGTTCTTTATTAGCTTACCAATATTGTGAGAATTGTTTTTAAGTCTCTAATAAAATGTTTTGTGGCATGGTAGTTTTTCATAATGATCATTTAATTCTTTCTTATCACCTATATCTGATCTGATAGTGAGCAGACTTTTGAATGAACAGAGAAAATGAGTGCTGAGAAAATGCATTCAAGAGGAAAAACTTTGTAAACATTAACATAAACAATCACTCTGTATTGAAGCTGTTCTGAAAGCACTAGAATATGTGCTTAAGTCCATGGAATATTTGTGAGGAAATTTACTGTTGTTTCTTGGCTCTGGCACTTCACAGTGGAAATACATAATGGGGAAAATCAGTTAATCTCTCTGAGCTTTAAATTATTTTGGGTTAGAGACAATTATAGTTGCCATAAGGTTTCTGTGACAATTAAATGAAATCTTATCTTTTAAAAAGCATGTTGAAAACTTTAAAACCACTGTGTAAATGGAAAACGATGTAGTTGTAAGAAAACTTAGTGCAAAACATGTTACTGCCTCACATACCCTGACTTTGTAAGAGGCTTAGGCCATTTACTCTTTCTTCCCACTCTCACCAAAACAACAGAAAAGTCTAAAGTATAAAGTATAAGACAGTCAATTAATTTAATTCCTTTTTATCTTATTTTATCCTAGCTAACATTTTAACATTAATTTTAATTTGTTATACAGCAAAATTATACTTTTATATGTTCCATATGCTACATAATATTATTCCATGAGGAACTGTTATCTGTGGTTTTTTGTTTTTTTTTTTTCCGTGTGTACAACTAAATGCTTAGTGTGTCAGTCTTTGTTTCACTATGACTTTATTCTTGGATTCAAACTCTATCTTTAAAAGTGTGGCTTTGATTTTGAAAATGGGCATTTAGTAAGCATCTTTACAAAAGGAGTTATAATAGCATTTTTACATCTGAAGATTTTACAATGTAATTTTTAAAAATAGCTTCAGTAAAACCTGTTGTTAAGTTAATGTGGTTTTAGACTATTTTCTGATATTTATTGGTAGTATACTTAATGTGTTCTACAGCACTAAAAAGATTTCCTTTCCTTTACCAAAAATCTTATTAAATGTGAATAACAGAACATATGTAACAAGAGAATGAAATAACATTTTGTCCTGTTTTAAAATTTAAAATATAAATGAGCTTTTATTTGTGATCACTAAGTTAAAGATTTTTTTTTATTTAAAACTGACATCACTGGCTGGGCATGGTGGCTTATGCTTGTAATCCTAGCACTCTGGAAGGCTGAGGTGGGAGGATTTCTTGAGGTCAGGAGTTTGACACCAGCCTGAGCAAGAGTAAGACCCCGTCTCTACCAAAAAATAGGCAAAATTAGCCAGGCGTTGTGGTGCATGCCTGTAGTCCCAGCTGCTCGGGAGGCTGAGGCAGGAGGATCGCTTGAGCCCAGGAATTTGAGGTTGCAGTGAGCTATGATGATGCCGCTGCACTCTAGCTGGGGTGAGAGAGTGAGACTGTGTCTCAAAAACAAAAACAAAAAAACCCCACTAATATTACTGGAAAAAAAATCTCTGTAGAAGTCAAGATTCTTAGGAGCAAATAGAAATCGATTCTGCTTGTCTTAAGCAGAAATTTATTGGAAGGATATTTATTATCTCACATAACTGTCAGGAAGATGAGAGAATGAGACTTAGAAAATGAGCAGAAAACAAGAGAAGCTAGGATAGAGAACACAATCACGATGATATCACAGGAACAGTTTAGTTTGTGCCCTGCTTCACCAACATGGACTCTCAACTCCACAGCTTTGAAGAATGGCTATCTCTCCCTGGGGTTTGCATTACTAGCTCAAGATTTGGAGTCTAAAGCAGGATTAATGAAACCCAGGACACATATTCTTTCCCTTGCTGCCAAGGAAGAGGAAAAGAGAATGCCTGGAGTCCTTTGCTTTCTGTAACAAGAGGCAGGGCCCTGCTTTTCAATAAAACAAAAGGGATTCCCCCCCTGAAATAGGAGGAGTATAAATGCTCATTAGCCAAGAAAAAGGCATGTGTCTATTTCAGTTCACCTGTTTGGCTGTCCAACATCCTTATACACCTTTCTTCCCATACCTACACCTATATTAAAAAATGATCCAGCCTAACCTAATACAAGTGTTCACTTTACAGCCAAAAAAGTGATCATCCTCTCCCCAGAGAGGAATAATCCTAAGTCTGTTTAGTTACCACATCCAGCTCCAGTTCAAGCTAATTTTCATTTTCCCACTAGTTTTATGTGATTCTATGGCAGTATTATGCAATTTGTGGACTCAATTTTATAGTTAGTCTATAAGGAATTGGAACCCATGATTATCATATCTACATAGTGTTGCAATAGCCTTTATTTTATTATGGGAAATTTCTAAAATATACAAAAGTAAAGAGTAGTATAATGAACTGTGTCCTTGTCACCCAGCTTTAAGAACTGTCAGTTATAACTAATCTTGTTTCATCTCTACCCCTCACTCATCCACCCTGAGGATTATTTTGAAGCAAATCTCAGACAATATATCATTTTATCCATAAAAGATAAAGACTTTTTATAAGCATGACCATAGTACCATTATCTCATATACACAATAATTGCCTGTATTAAGTATCCAGTCGGTGTTCAGATTTCCCTTATTGTCTCATAAATGTCTCTTAACATCCAGTTTAAATTAAGATTTAGTTAGGTGACATATATGCTATGTTGATCACTGGTTCAGAGCATATACTGCATCCTTCAGGACAGCACACCACCATCACAAAGTGATGTATCATAGCTGATACTATAACTGAGAGTCTTCAACATGTCATGTTTCTATGTGTGATGCCTTACATAAGACGTGAATCCCATGGGCCTCCATTGCATTCTTTAGCCATAGAATAAGTTCCTTGATAAGAAGGAACATTATGTGGAATATCATATAGGTGTGTGAGGCATTCAACAATTCTAAGAATGATGGTGCTAATAGAATGATACTGTTTTATCATTGGATAAGTAAATTTGGAAAAGCAAATCTAAAACCAAAATAGGTATCTCTTCCGGTAAGAACAAATCCCTGCCTCCTCCAAGATGGAAGAAGTCCAGTGTAGCTGGCTGATCCCTCCAGGCTGTATATAGAACAGAAATAGATCTGAGGAACCTTAGTAGGAAGTAGGTCTCCACATCGCAATGTCATGCCTGGACAATCTCTCTGCCTTTCTTCTGGGCAGCTAGGACAGAGGCATGTGATCTAGGTTTGGCCATTCGTATCATCCTACCTGAGACTGCGACTTGTTCTTAATAGAGTACCAGTTTTGAAACTCAGTAAGTCAGTTATCTGTAAATTTTGATTGCTGTTTTGTAGAGACCATCGTGATGTTCACAAATACAGTGTGGAGACTGTACAGTGGTATCCTCATGACACTGGCATGTTCACATCAAGCTCATTTGATAAAACTCTGAAAGTATGGGATACAAACACATTACAAGTAAGTATATTAAAACCTTTCCAAAGTGTACGATGAAGGAAAATTTAATCCTAAACCATTTTAGTGTGATTATTTGCTAAGATATCACATATGTTAGATGTGAAAGCAGTATAGTAGTTAAGAAGAGCTGGACTGCTTGAGTTTATGTCCTATCTCTGCTGCTAACTAGCAGTATAACATTGGATAAATGTTCAAACTTCTGTATCTCAGTTTCCTTATCTGTAAATTGGGATAATGATTGCACCTTATAAAATGTTCTTGAGGGATAAATGAGCTGATATATGTAAAGTACCTAGTACAGTGCCTAGCGTATAGTAAATGCTAAAAAATGTTAGCTATTAATATTATAATCCCTTTTTGAAAACTGTGGTCTAGTGACCTAAGGTAGAAAATTGGATTTATCTCCTATTGATCTAAAAACTTAAATGGAAAAAGTTATTAATATTATAGCCTAGTAAAGGTGGGCAGTGGATAATAGTTTTTATGATATTTGATCAAATTTAAATTTCTAAGGGCTGGGCACAGTGGCTCATGCCTGTAGTCTTACCACTCTGGGAGGCCGAGGCGGGAGGATCACATGAGTGCAGGAGTTCGGGGCCAGCCTGAGCAAGAGTGAGACCCCTGTCTCTACTAAAAATAGAAAAAAATTAGCCGGACAACTAAAAATAGAAAAAAAAAAAAAATAACCAGGCATGGTGGCACATGCCTGTAGTCCCAGCTACTTGGGAGGCTGAGGCAGGAAAATCGCTGAGCCCAGGAGTTTAAGGTTGCTGTGAGCTAGGCTGATGCCACGGCACTATAGCCCGAGCAACAGAGTGAGACTCTTGTCTCAAAAAAAAAAAAAAAATTTTTTTTTTTTTTTTTAAATTTTTAGTGCTAGTCTTTTCTCTGAGCCCTACTCCCGTATTTTTCTACTTGTCTCCCATATTTCTTTCTGTTTAAATGTAGTGTCATCCCTTCAAACTTAACATATTCCAAACTGAACTCGATCAGTCCTAATATCCATTTTGTCATAAAATCTTAACAATTCTTCCTTCAAGCACTTTCATACTTGTCTTTTCTACTTCCCTGGCCATGACTGCACATCTAGACTACTAAAAACTCCTAACTGGTTTCCTGGTCTTACTTTCCTGCTACATTTTCTATGGTAAGTTCTATTAGGTCATTAAACATGAAATGTCTGATTTTGAATCAAAAGTTTAGTTTACTATATCTCAAACAAGAAGCAGTACGATTAATCAAAGTATGTGCCTAAACTATCGACACAGTTTTGCCATCTTAACGGTAGTTTGCTTATGCCAGCAGGGAAGAAGCCTGGAGAGTGAGTGGCAATGAAATCTCAAAAAGTTTTTTCCACAGCTTGTTGAGAATTGAATATTTTTCCCTGCAAGAGTGGTCCAAAGCCTGGAAAAAGTGGTAGTCAGTTGGTGCAAGGTCTGGTGAATACAGTCGATGATGGAGAGTTTCCAAGTCTAGCTTGTGTAGTTTGAGCAGCGTTGTTTTCTGTGGCATGTGTTCTTGCAAGAGGATTGGCCTATCTCTATTGACCAATTTTGGCTGCTTAATTGCAGGCATCCTCATCATTTTGTCTAACTGGTTGCAGCAGACATCCACTGTAATGGATTGACTAGGTTTCATGAAGCTATTGTGGATAATACCAGTGCTGGACCACCAAACAGACACCATTAGCTTTTTTGAATTAATATTTGGTTATGGACTGTGTTTCGGCACTTCATGTTTATCTAACCATTGTGCCAAATGCTTGTGATTGTCAAACAGAATCTGTTTTTCATCACATGTAACAATATGGTGTAGAAATAGTTCACATTTACTTCATGACAGCAGAGGAAGGAAAGCTTCGAGACGATTTCTCTTCTGATGCTCATTTAATTCATGTGGTACCCATCTATCCAGCTTCTTTACCTTGCCCATTTGTTTCAAATGGTCCAATATTGTTGGAATAGTAACATCAAACCTTACTGCTAATTCACAGGTAGGTTGAAATGGATTCTCTTCCACTACTCCACTACAGCTTTTAGCTCCTCATTATCCACCTTGGTCTCAGGTCACCTACGTGGCTCATTTTCAAGATTAAAATCACCAGAACAGAACTTCTCAAGCCATGGACATACTGTGCATTCATTAGCCACATCACTCCCAAGCACTTTGGTGATATTTCTAGCTGTCTGCACTACATTGGTTCCACAACAGAACTCATATTCAAAAATAACACAAATTTTTGGTTTATCCATGGTTTCACAAAAGTTGCTGTAAAAAAAAATTTGGAAGATAATCACAAGCCAAAATGTGTATTTGAAAGGATGAAGATGTACTTTCACAATTAAAAAAAAAAAAAAAAACGAGGCTGGGTGCGGTGGCTCATGCCTGTAATACTAGCACTCTGGAAGGCCAAGGCAGGAGGATCGCTTGAGATCAGGAGCTTAGGACCAGCCTGAGCAAGAGCAAGACCCTGTCACTACTAAAAGTAGAAAAAATTAGCCAGGCCTGGTGGTACACACCTGTAGTCCCAGCTACTCAGGAGGCTGAGGCAGGAGGATTGGCTTGAGCCCAGGAATTTGAGGTTGCTGTGAGCTATGCTGATGCCACAGCACTCTATTCCAGGCAACAGAGCAAGTCTCTATCTCAAACAAAGAAAGAAACAAACCAAGAAGTGTCATAGTGAAATGTTAGAGATATCAACTGTCAAACTTAGTACTTAAGGAAATCAGACATTCCGTACTTAATAACCTAATACTTATTACAGAGCAGTTTCATCATGTCTCTACCCAGAATCTCTGGGGATTCCTATTGTCTAAACTCAGCCTGGCATTCTAAGTTCTCCATAATTTCACCCCCTATTCCCTCAACCTTAGTTTCTACCTCTTTTCAACACAAATGATTTGCTGCAACTAAATTGATCTCCTTTGCTGATCATATCTTGCTTGTGTGGTGTTCCCTACCTTGAGTCCCTTTCCTTGAGCAACTTTTCCTTTCTCTTAAGGTGAGATCTCTTTCTATAATTACATTAAACCAAGAATCGTGATGCCAGAGTTCTAGTTCTATTCTGCTGCTTATTAGATGTGTTACTTTAGGTAAGTCATTTAATTTATTAGCAAAGGTCTCTCCAGCTATAAAATGAAAGTGTCAGACTAGATGATGTCTAAAGTTCCTTCCAGTTCTGTCACACAATCAATGATTTCAGGTTCCGGATTGCATATTAACCATCCTTTTATTTTTTAACATTATAGCACTATTTTCTGTATTCTTATTTCAACCCATTCTTATAGTATTTTATAATATCACTTTCATACCTGTATGTATTATCTGTTTTTCTAGATTGTTACTTCCCTAAGGAAAGGACTGTGTTTTAGACATTAAATTCAGTGCTATGTGTAGTATCATAACTGCTGAATAAGTACTTTAAGGATGAGAGGCTGAGTGTGGTGACTCATGTCTACAATCCCAGCACTTTGCTGGGAGGATCGCTTTGGGCCAGGTGTCCAATACCAGCTTGGGCAAGATAGCAAGACCCTGTCTCTACACAAAATAAGAAAGTTAGCAATGCATGGTAGCACATGCCTGTAGTCCCAGCTACTTGTGAGCCTGAGGCAGGAGGATCGCTTGAGCCCAGGAGTTTGAGGTTACAGTGAGCTAGGATCATGCCATTGCACTCCAGCCTGGGTAACAGAGTGAGACCCTGTCTCTAAAAAAAATAAAATACATGTCATTGAAAATGAGAATATATTTTAAGGATTAAATGAATGTCATGAACTTCTCCTTCTGACAATAATGGAATATCTTGTAGCCAAACCAACACCTCCATTGAGAAAAGGTAGTTAAAGCATAAAGAATATCTAGTTGACAGTTTTGGAAAGCTGCCAAGGAATCTATGACTTAAGAGACAAGATCCTAGAGACAAGGAAAGTTTTCAGAAGGGAATTCAATTTTCCATGTGCTCTTTTTCCCTTTGGGCATTTACCATTTCTTGATGTAGGGCAAGAGACTAAAAAGGCAGGTATTGAATAGCTTTTGAGAGGCAGAGAACCAAGTGGAATTTTAGTCAATTTCACAAAGCTGCAGAGACAGAAAGTGGAGTGTGGGTCTGCCAAGACAGCCAGAAATTAAGGGGTCAAGATCACAGAAAGAAGAGAGATGGAGAGAAATCAGCCTAACAGCTTGGCTCTGGTCTTCCCCTTGAGGCATTTGCTGATCAAGCTATGCAAGACCACAGACTAAGAAATGAAGCAGAAAACATCTGAAAAACAGAGCAGAATTTTCCCCAGTCACATCATACTGGAGAGAAAATTTGCAGTACAGTACTTGGTAAATATAAGGGGGCCTAGAAAAAAGCCTAGGCTATTAGGGCACCTGGAGAGATATACCCTAAGAATAGGTAAAAATAAGAGGTAGATGGAGCCTTTGGTAGACAGAATAATACCTGCTCTCCCCCAAGATGTCTGTGTCCTAATCCCCAGTACCTGTGAATATGTTAAGTTACATGGCAAAGGGCAATCAGGGTTGCTGTTCACCTGACCTCAAAATAAGGAGATTATCTTTGTGGGTACAGTGTAATCACAGGGGCCTTAAAAAATGGAAATGAGAGGCAGAAGAAGAGAGGCAGAAGGAAATGTGACTGGAGGAATGATCAGAGAAATGTAAAATTGCTGGCTTTGAAGATAGATGCAGGGGACCACCAGCCAAGGAATGTGGGAGGCCTCTAGAAGATGGAAAAAGCAAAGAAAAGGATTTTCTCCTAGAGCCTCCAGAAAAGAATGCAGCCCTGTCAACACCTTGATTGTAGTCCAGTGAGTCTTTTAACCTATAAAACTATAAGATAATAAATTTGTGTTATAAATTACTGTTTGTGGTAATTCTTTACTTCATCAATAGAAAATCATTACAGAGCTCTACAAAGATAGCAAACAAGCTTTCTGTTAGCTCACTTCATGATTGAATTGAAATGATCTGCCCCTCTCCTACCTGCCAAAGATAGATCTTCTCCAGAGGAAGATAACATCATAAAGAACCTCTCCCAATCTTTCCTACATAATTTTTAGTACTCAATCAAAAACTACCAAACATACCAAGAAACAGCCTAAGAGAAAAAACAAATAGAAATAGATTGATATCTCCAGGCCTAGATGCCTTTACCAATAAATTATTCTAAACATTTAAAAAAGAAATACCAATCTTAAACACTTCAAGAGAATAAAAGAGGAAAAAAAGAACATTTGTAAATTCATTTTATGAAGCTAGCATATCCTTTATTCCAAAACTTATAAGAATATTATAAGAAAAATTACAGGCCAGTGTCTCTTACAACTATAGATAGATACTAAAATCCTAAACAAACTATTAGTAAATAGAGTCTAGCAATACACAAAAAGAACAATGTATCACAAGTGAACAGGACTTATTTTAGAAATCAAGGTTGTTTTAACATCTAAAAATCAATATAATTCATCAAGTTAATAAAATGAAGGAGAAAACCTGCATCATTATCTCCATACTTATGAAAAATTTTTAAATAAAAGTCAATACCCATTCATGATTTTTAAAATTCTTTACAGACTAGGCAGAGAAGAGAAATTCCTTAATTTGATAAGGAGTATCTGGGTTTTTTGTTTTTTTTTTTTTTTAAGTAAAGAAGCATTATATTTGCTGGTAAAAATGTTGAAAGCTTTCTCTTTTAATTATCTCCATTATTCCTTGTGTTCAACATTGTACTGGAAGCTCTAGGCAATGCATTAAGGCAAACAAAGGAATTAAAAGGCATAGGAATTGGAAAGGAAGCATTTAAACTCATTCACAGAGCCAAAGTGAAAAGGTAAGCCATGGAGTGGGTGAAGATATAGCCAACATATGTGTATATCTGAAAAAGAACTTAATACCCATTATCTAAATAACCGAAAACATTGAAAGACTAATGACCCTATAGAAAAATATGCAAAGCACTTGAACAGGCACTTTAGAAAAAAGGATATCCAAATGGCCAATAAATAAATGAAAAGTATTCAACTTTATTAACTGAGCACCTGGAAATGTTAAGTAACTCTGCAATGAGATATCTCTGTACATCCTGCAGAATAGCTAAAATTAAGGCAGATAAGGATAACAGTAACAAGTGCATAGATTGCTGATTGGATTATAAATTGAAACAGATACTTGGTATCATTGACTTGGTACCAAATATGTGCATGCCCTGTGATCCAGTAATTATTCACTTGAGTTTATTAATGAATATGTATGTGCACAAAGGATATGTACTAGAGTGTTCATAGAAGCACTGGTCATTATAAACAAAAACTGTAAACAACCAAAACATTCATTAACCGTTTAATGAAGTCTGGCAAATTTTACATTGGAATACTATCTCAACAAAGATAAGGGAAGATTTACTTACTTATGCAACAAAATGTGTGAATCTTACAAACATAACATTAGACATAGTAGACATATAAGAGTGCCTAATATCTGATTCCCTTTATAGGAGGTTCAAAAATAGGCAAAAGTAATCCAGGGTGATAGAGATCTACATGGTGGTTATCTTTATTGCCAGGGGTGGTAACTGAAAGCATTCTAGGGGACCTTCTGGGGTGTTTCTGATGTTCTAGTTTATAATACAGGTGATGGTTACATGGATATGTTCACTTTGTGAAAATTCATTTAGCTACCTACTTATAATTTGTGTACTTTTCTGTATGTTATACTACAGTTAAAAGGGTGGTTTAAAAATTAATAAGCCATATATTTGAATTTTCATTCCTTAATATTGACTTATTTTAAAACCCTAACAAAAGACATTTTGAATTTAAATTTTCTTTAGAACATAAATGTTTTGCTGAGAATAGTATTCCATGAGTCTATAATTCTATCTGAAGTAAAAGTATGACAGAACATTTCATTAATAAGAACTTTGAAAAGATTCATTAAGAAATAATTTATTGTGCATCTGCCAGGTATAAAGAAAATAAGGAAGGGACAAAATGCCCCCTCCCCATTTTCTACCCCATCACTGATTTTTCATATTAATGTACATATTACATACCTATCATATCTTTACTTCATCTAAGTTTTTCATTAACGTGTTTTATATTGAACATATGGTATGATTTAGAGAAATATCTACTCTGGAGTCTTTTCTATTAAACTTTAAGGTGGAGAGCAACTTTTCTCTCATTCTGAGTTTTCTTAAAATTTTGCATATGGAACATTATTCAGAAAATCCTGATGCCAGGAATTGTTTTTTTGTTTGTTTTGTTTTTTAAAACAGAGTCTCACTCTGTCATCCATGCTGGAGTGCAGTGGCACAATCATAGCTCACTACAGCCTCAAACTCCTGGGCTCAAGTGATCCTCCTACCTTGGCCTCCCAAAGTGCTAGGATTACAGGCATGAGCCACCACATGGATGACGTTGAAAACATGCTAAATGAAAAACTACAAAAAACAACATAATGTATAATTTCATGTATAGGAAATGTCAAGACAAAATTGATTAGTGGTTGCCTAGGCCAGAGGGTCGGGAGAAATGAGGAAGGACCACTAGTGGTTACGGGGCTTCTTTTTGGGTGATGAAAATGTTCAAAAATTTATTGTGGTGATTTTGCAGACCTCTGTGGATACACTAAAAGCCGTTTAAAGTGCATGCTTTAAACGGGTGAATTGTATGGTTTGTGACTTACATCTCAACAAAGCCATTCTTTAAAAAAAAAAAAAAAAGTACTTCAGGTTCTCAGGCTTGGGAATTGGGTGGGTTATACTGTTGTTTACTAAGGTACAGAAAGGGAATGAGTGATGAGTTCAATTTTAGATTTGTTACATTTGAGGGGTTTACAAGAAATCCAAATGGAGATAATCCAGGAATTGAGCTATACATATCTGGAATTCAGGAGTGAGTTCTACACTGAAAATACAGATTTGTGCTTCACTGGAGATTGAGTATCCCTAATCTGAAGATCCAAAATCGAAAATGCCTCAAAATACGAAACTTTTTTAGTGCTCAAAAGAAATGCTCATTGGAACAGTTTGGATTTCAAATTTCCAAATTTGGGATGCTCAACCAGTAAATAGAATGTAAATGTTCCCAAATCTTAAAAAAAAAAAAAAAAAAAAGTCTGAAATCTGAAACACTTGTGGTCCCAAACATTTCCTATAAAGGATACTCAACCTGGAACATGTAGATGGCAGTTGAAGAGAAGAATACATAGAACAAAATGCAGACGAAGACAAAAATTAATAGGACAAGAAAAGGAACAACAAATTTCACAAAAGACAATGAAAAGAAGTAAGAGGAAAATTAGGGAGTGTATGATATAATGGAAGCCGTGATAGAGATTGTTTTAAGTAATATGTGTTGAATATTACTGACAAATAAGGTAAGGAGATTATCCGTGACATTGAAAGAGAAGTATGAATTAGAGTAGTGGAATTAAAAATAAAATTGCAGTAAGTTGAGAAATACATGGGAAATAAAGAATTAAAGATAGCAATTTGGATTTGAACAGCAGAAAAGCAGATTACCTAGGGGAGATGTAGGGTGAAAAGCCTTTTTTGTTTTTACATCTTAGGAAGGGGGTGCTGTTAAGATGAAAGAAACCCGAACTTTCAGTGCTGTTGGGAATGAGCCAGTAGGGGGAGAAGTTATAGATACCCAGGACATAATCTAAAGGGTAAGATTTCTGACAGTGCTGAAGGAGGTCTGAACACAAGTAGAGGAATTACCTTTAAAATGAGGAGGGATCATTTTTCCATAATAACAGGAGTAAAGAAGGAAAAAGGGTAAGTGGAAGCAAATGTGTTTGTAGGTTTGTTGGTAAGACATTAAGGGAATTCTGATTGAATGACTCCTGTTTTCTCTTTGAAATAAAAGATCAGATCACCTGTTGTGACTGAGTGAAGATGTTTATGGAGAGTGGAAAAGGTTTGAAATAGCTGCAGAATATTGCAGAGAAGACTAGTGAAATACAGTAGGACTGAAAGTCATTACCAAAAACCCAGATGAATGATCTTTTATAGTGACACCAGTCTGCCCTATTCAACTAGGTAGAGCAGGGATTGGACAAGTCTGGGCTGTGGACAAGTCTGGCTCATGACCTGTTTTTGAAAAGTGTTGTTTGAACACAGACATGCTCATTTGCTGTCTGTGACTGCTTTGACACTTCAGTGGCAAAAATGAGTAGTTGGTCTCAAAAGCCTAAAACATTCACCATCTGACTCTTTACAGAAAAGGTTTGCTAACTCCTGGTATAGGTCAATCTGGGTATAAGTGCAGAGAAGGCAGACATCTGGAGTCAGCCAGGGTTGAGGTCTTGACATGTGGAAGGATAATGGCAAAGAAGTTGAAGATACTGGCAGCTGATCGTGGTATTAGATCTTGGAATCCAAGCTGCAAAGGAAAAGAAGTGGACAGAAGAAACTGATGGGGGTGGGGTTCTGGGGTTTACTCGACTTCTTGAGAATAGTTGGAAAAAGAGGCTGAAAATGATAGAAGTTTATGGTCATAGAATATGAAAACGTATGATTTTAAAAGAGGATCGACTCTAGGTGGTGTGTCCTGGGTGTAGTAGCTGAGGTATGTAACTGAGATGTCGAGCGCTGGCTAGATCATCCAGGTAGATGCTGAAGCCTCCCAGAGTGGAATGGAGAGGAAAATGGTGAACCAGGTGGTTGTCTTTTCTCAATTTGGGGGATTTATTAGGGAAAAACTATTTTTTCTCACTGAAGGGAGAAGGATATTATAAATAACATAGGATTTGAAATTATCAGGGTTTTGGGGGGTATCACATTCCTATTAAACATAGGAATTTGTTAAATTGCTAACAGTCAACTTAAAAATTGCTAAAAATATGGGGAAAAGTAAATAGAAAATGTATTGCTTTGTTTTTATAACCAGAACTTACACTTTTTAAATGTCTTTTGGTTATCAGACCGCAGATATATTTAATTTTGAGGAAACAGTTTATAGTCATCATATGTCTCCAGTCGCCACCAAGCACTGTTTGGTAGCAGGTTTGTATGTGTATTCTTATGCCTTTTAACATACTGAAAAGTTTCTGCCTTTTTATATCTCATTAGCTTTGATGTAGACATTTTAACACAGATGAAAATCACAATTCTTTAACAAAAGAAGCAAAAACAAGTGTATGCCACTATTAGTATTTATTTCAACAGATATGTGTAAGTCGAGCACTCTGCTAGTGGCTAGGATGCAAAGGTTAAGAGCGTATTTCTGTTCCCAAAGAAGTCATTTTTAAACCATCGAAGTTTCAAAGATTTTACAAGAACAAAATTTGGCAACTTTTCCAATTCGACACAATAAAACAGGAAATTATTTCCTCCTATTTAAGATTGTGATTCAGGCCGGGCGTGGTGGCTCACACCTGTAATCCTAGCACTCTGGGAGGCCAAGGCGGGAGGATTGCTCGAGGTCAGGAGTTCGAGACCAGCCTGAGCAAGAGTGAGACCCTGTCTCTACTAAAAAATAGAAAGAAATTAGCTGGACAGCTAAAAATATATAGAAAAAATTAGCCGGGCATAGTGGCACATGCCTGGAGTTCCAGCTACTCGAGAGGCTGAAGCAGAAGGATCGCTTGAGCCCAGGAGTTTGAGGTTGCTGTGAGCTAGGCTGACACCACGGCACTCTAGCCTGGTCAACAGAATGAGACTCTGTCTCAAAAAAAAAAACAACTAAAAAAAAGATTGTGATTCTAATTAAACATCCGTTTACATGAGAGTACCTGCAACAAAAATTTTCATATATAAAGAAGAAAAAATGATTTTCTGGTATCAGGTGTCTAGTCCCTGTGAGTCCATTAATTTTGTGACACTGAATGAATCTCTTCACCTCTGGACACGAGTCAGCTGCTTTATCTGTAAAGAAGAGCTAGGTAGTGAGTTGTCTTTGAAGTCCACTCAGTCTATGTCCAGAGTTCCTGTGAATCTATTACTAGTAATTGGAAGTAAGTCATTAACTTGGAAAAACTAAGCTATTAAAATAAAATGATTTGATGTGATAAAATGACATAGAACTATGCACATACATTTACCAATATGAATTTCCTGGTTTTGATATTGTACTTTAGTTACCTAACATATAATCATTGAGGGAACCTGGCTGAAGGGCATACAGGCCTCTCTGTAGTAGGTTTACAACTTCTTACAAATATATAATTATTTCAAAATAAAAAATATTATAATAATAGAGTTCCCTTACTACTAAAGTGTAACTATAATTAAAATAATTTTTCCAATTATAAACATTTAAAATGATTTGAAATATATTTTTGGCATACATTTTTATATCTCTGCATGGATACAGTGAAAATTTTATGATTCTTAATGATAATATTTTATTTCCTTTTTGATGATGATTTATAATAAAGTTACCTTATACCATATTTGTTTTTGTTTTTACAGTTGGTACTAGAGGACCCAAAGTACAACTTTGTGACTTAAAGTCTGGATCCTGTTCTCACATTCTACAGGGTATTTTTTTATTTCAAACAACAACTACTTTGAGTAAACTATTCAATAAAAAGAAACATTACTAACAGTGTATCCTTTGTAAGGGACATGACTGATGTATTTTGTGCTAGTTGTTAAAAGTCAACAGGCAAATAAAGATCCTTCTGTGCATTATTCTTACAAAACTGAACTATTGAGGAGACATTTACATGAACAATGGTCGTGGGGAAGCTCAAAGGATATAGAAAATAGAAGGTCTAACTGAAATCCTGTGTTATTCCTACATTTTTAGAAATAAACTATTAATGTCTTGTGCATTTTTAATGTTCTGACAAATGAATAAACATTGCTCTTAATGTTTAGGTGCATTTTCAGTAAAAATACATTTAAAAAAGATGTTGAACTAATACTTTGTTTTCTAAAAATATATTAGTTTATTTTTACTACTCTTATCAGTATTAGATTGTCTAATTCTAAACAATGAAAAGATGAAATGTAATTTAGAAATACACATTTTTATTCATCTCTAATAAACATAAATATAATTAAAAAATTTGGTGAGATGGGTAGCATTTTTTACATTATTGTTAATTTCTATTAATATAAACTGGACAAATGAAAATGTCTGATTTAAGTAGTTCAGTTAAGTAAAAGTGAAATAAAATGTTGAAGTCACTTACCCTATGAACTTGTCACCTATGCTTTTTAGAAAAAAAACTTTTATACAAGTGCTTTTGTACAGTCATGAATTAAAGTAATTTTTCTATTATATAACTTTATGAGAAATTAGAAAGCATTTGTATTCTTTAAAATGTTTATCTTGTACGTTTTATTGTAGTGGCTTTTTGGTGTAGCGATAAGTAATTGAGCTTGAATTATATGGATTGACTGGCATAGGCTAACACATCCGTACTTAAAAGTACTCGCTTCTTCTGACTATTCTTTCCGAAGCAAAACCAGTTCTTTTAAAATGAAATACCATGTGTTGGAAATACCCCCATAGTCTTCACATTAGCATTTAAACATAGATCATTATAAATGTGAAAAATGATATTTATCCGCTTTTAATAGTCTCACTTTCTTCAGAATCAGGTCAAATTATTGGCACTTTAACTTTTGATTTTTCAGACATTTTGTAAGACTTTTCACACAGTTGTATTTGCAGGTCACAGACAAGAAATATTGGCAGTTTCTTGGTCACCACGTTATGATTATATCTTGGCAACTGCAAGGTAAAATTTAACTTATTTCATTTTGAAGTTAATATTAATAATTAATAAGCATTTTGAAAAGAGTACATTTATGTAAGGTATATATTTTGGCATATTTAGTTATTGATTAGCCACTTAAAAATGAAATATTGAATTAGAGATTTTCATTTATATCACCAATATAAATCTTCCTCCTTTACATCATAGTCTTAATTCTAACTATCCATCTTGAAGGTGTTCGCCTTTTGGAGCAAAGGGAAAACATGAGAATCCATGTAATAATGTAGCTCTACAAGCACCACTAGTGGGACAATGTGTCATGTCATTTTTGTGCACAAAAGTATAGCACTGTGTTAATTTAAAAATAGGGGCATTTTTATCCATTTTCTTTAACCTAGAATTATTTTGAATCTGATATGGCACATCCATTCACTGATGCAATTTGCTAATATTTAGTGACTGCCTACCATGTGCCAAGCACTGTGCTAAGAACACAGAGGCACCTAAGGCTTTAAGAAGCTAACAGTTTAATGAGGAATATAGTCAGAAAAATCGGTGATTACAGGACATCCTGAAAAATGCTTTAATATAGGTTTATCTTTGGTAGGTATGCTATAGGAAAAGAAAGCAGAAGCATTTAACTCTGAGAGGATCAAAAGATTTGGGGGGTTTTGTTTGTTTGTTGGAGTTGGAAGAGTATTGCATATTTATATGCTGGGGAGAAAGTACCAGGGGAAAGAAATAGGTGAAAATAAGAACAGGAGGGAATAATTTGTGCATCAGGACTTTGAATAGACAGGAGGGCATAGTATCAAGGGTCTAGATTGAAGGGGCCGGGGGTTCACTTGATTTGACACATGAAGGGCAATGTAAGACTAAATGGAAAGGGGAAATGGTGAAAGTGAGTATGGTTAAGTTTGTAACTTTGGCAGAGAAGCTCAAGAAATGCACACCTAATGGCCTCTATTGGTTTTTAGTGGACTTGATATTATCTGTTGAAAATACAGGAATGGGAATACAATTTTGAGGGAAGGTAGTAAGGATCTGGAATAACAGATTGAATGACCACATAGGATTGCTGGGCATTTGTGCTCAGTTGAAGGTGTAGACCACTGCTGAACTAAGCCACAGAAATCAAAACATTAAATGACACAGATTTAACAATTTTTATTGTTTACCCTAGTGTCTGAAAATTGTTGAAGTCATGGGTATTAGGAAGGAAATAAAATCACAAAAAGGCTTGTAGGAGGAAGGAAGGACCTAATGAGGTAGAAGTATAAGTGTCAGAGTAAGAAAATTTAAAAACTGAAGGGATAGGAAGTAGTAGTCAAAGATTTTTATATAAACATTTTAATAAAGATTTTAATAGAGCCCGGTGCGGTGGCTGACGCCTGTAATCCTAGTACTCTGGGAGGCTGAGGCGGGCGGATTGTTTGAGCTCAGGAGTTCGAGACCAGCCTGAGCAAGAGCGAGACCCCGTTTCTACTAAAAATAGAAAGAAATTATCTGAACTAAAAATATATAGAAAAAATTAGCTGGGCATGGTGGCGCATGCCTGTAGTCCCAGCTACTCGGGAGCCTGAGGCAGGAGGATTGCATGAGCCCAGGAGTTTGAGGTTGCTGTGAGCTAGGCTGACACCACGGCACTCTAGTCCAGGCAACAAAGGGAGACTCTATCTCAAAAAAAAAAAAAAAGATTTTAATAGAAGAATTATTACAAAAGTGATTCATATTAGTTTTATAAAGTTCTGTGTCTGGATTTTTTTTAAGCTGCCAGCCCACCCTCTCTGTCACAGTTTAGTCCCCAAAGAACTTCTGTTAATAATTTGCAGAATGTGATGTTGAAATTTATGAATTCTGAAGGATAGCAAGGTCTAGAGTACAGTCATAACAAGACTGGCTAGCTAAAGAGGTATGAAAGCGAGGCGTTAGATGCTGGTTGTCTGTCCATATTAGGGTAGATTTACATTGTTCACATTTAACTTGGTTTTCCTGAGATCAGAGGAAAGCTAAGAGGCTTTCAATTCTCAAAATACACCCAGGAATTTGAATCAGTTCCAGAATGGACCTAGTAATAAGCATTAAGAGTTGGTTATGTTCAAATCTAATCTGTTTCAGAAGAAACCTAAATCCTCACATTTATTTCATTGCAGACATTTTCCTCAGCTAGCGAGAAAGAAAGGCAACCTAAGAATGAGAAATGCTAGCTTTTTGCTGACTATTCCAGTTGTCTTGGTTTGATGTTAACTTGTAAAAAGAATCAAGATTATAGAAAGCAATAAATTCTGTGACTCATAAATGAAAAATAGGATTATAAAATGTGATATAATACTCTCTTATTAAAATATCATGGATAAACCCAATGGATTAGAATATTATTGAGGTCTTTATAAGGACATGATAGCATGAGTTGAAGTATTAGAGGCACATAGGTTTGCTGGGCATTTTTCTTTAGGAGTAGCATAGAAGCTGAACTTGACTTGTGAGCATAGATTTGCCTTTCTTCTCTTCACTTACTTGAAAGAAAATGGAAATAAATGTCTCATATATAGTAGACATTAAATATGGTTCTTATGTATCTGGAAAAGACTGATTTAAGTATAGGAAACCAAATAGAAATATACTATCCTCATTACTCACCTCTCGGGTTTTTTTAATATAAAATAAAAAACCACCAAATTCATGCCAAATGGATTCTTAAGCAAAGTGAAATTAGTTAACTGCTTGATTGTCTGGATAGGATTTGAATAATAGAAAACATGTAGTAACAAACTTGCTAGAAACAAGCTACAAGCCTATCTAGTCCTTTGGAAAAAAGATGCTCATGTAATTAAAAACAACATAAAAAGCAGCAAAATTTTGTCCATGTGATCTAAAAAATAAAGCTTACTCCTTTTTTTTTTTTTTACTATTTATTCACTTCTCTTTGTTATTGTTGACTATTGAATATTTGCTAAAAAGACAAAAGTACCACAACCCAAATGTACAAATACATTTGCACTAAAACAATGAGACCTCTGTGTGCCATAATACTGGAAAGGTGGGTGAGGGGTACAGTCAGTATCCTAGCTACATATGTCAATTTGAAATTTATTTCTTCTCAGTGCTGACAGTAGAGTAAAATTATGGGATGTGAGGAGAGCATCAGGATGTTTGATTACCCTTGATCAGCATAATGGGAAAAAATCACAAGCCGTTGAATCAGGTAATGAAGAATGTATTAATATAGAAATATGACAATGTTAATTTTTCTTTACATTGAAAATTTTTAATTGAAGGTAAATAATAAATGCATATTGATAAATTACAAACTTTATCATTTTGTTAAAAAGATATTCACCATAAATCCTTTCTAACTCCTGACCTTGAGCAATCCACCCGCCTCGGCCTCCCAGAGTGCTAGGATTACAGGCGTGAGCCACCGCGCCCGGCCAAATCCTTTCTAAATTAACATAAACTAGTTATCTTTCTTCAAGGTACAAATAAGTATGGCAGTTTCATTTGCCCCCAAATTTTCAAAGGTAGAAACTTCTGGATTAATTTGCTTTACTGATTTTGATTTTCCTCCAATGAGGCCAACTTATGCAAATTCAATGCCTTTTAGGAGGCCACAATAAATTATTGAAATAGTAACATTTTTTAGCCATTGTATTAGCATAAAATTGTGTTACATGGAAGTCAGCAGCAATCCATGTGCCAAAGTACTTCAATTGCATTTTTACGATAGAATTTAATTTCTGTGTCGAAATTTTGATTCAGAATAAATTCTGGACCAGATGAACTATATATATATATATATATATATATATATATATATATATATATAAGACTTATGATTGCATCAGTAATCCTTTTCAGTTAAATTAATCAAGTTATTTAGAATTATGCTTTCTGGCTGGGCGTGGTGGCTCCCACCTATAATCCTAGTACTCTGGGAGACCAAGGCAGGAGGAGCACTTGAGATCAGGAGTTTGAGACCAGCCTGAGCAAGAGTGAGACCCCGAATCTACCAAAAATAGAAACAATTTGGTGGGAGTGGTGGCTCACACCTGTAATCCCACCTACTCAGGAAGCTGAGGCAGGAGGTCCACTTGAGCCCAGGAATTTGAGGTTGCAGTGAGCTATAATGATGCCCCTGCACTCTAGCCTGGGTGACAGAGCAAGATCCTGTCTCAAAAAAGAAAAGGAAAAGAAAAGAAAAAGAACTATGCTTTCTCAAACTTGTTCATTTTGTTTTTGTTTGACACAAGGTCTCACTCTGTAGCCCAGGCTGGTCTTGAACTCCTGGCGTCAAGTGATCCTCCCACCTTGGTCTCCCGAAGTCCTGGGAGCTACTGTACCCAGCAAACTTGTTCATTTTGAAAGTGATATAAATTTTGATTGAGACTAGAATAGTTATCCTTTCCCTGTTAAGTTTTTTTTTAATGGAAAACACTAGTATTGTTGATTTTTAATAGTGTATGGAATAATTTTTAGATTAGAAATGGATTATTATTAGAAATTTGGATTATTTTATATAAGAGGGATGAAAGATACTGAAAATTTTAATGTTAAACTACACACTTAATTGAATTTGATGGCACAGCTTCCTTGCTGGAAAAAAATTGTATTTGGCAGAAATTTTTTCCTTTTGGTTTCTTGTTTTCCTCTGTTTTTATGATTCTTATTTACGTAGCATATCATATTCAAATTATCGAAAGGGTTGGTTAATTTTAATCACCTAGAGTCCTAGCTACTCCGGAGGCTGTGATGGGAGGATTATTTGGATACAGAAGTTTCAGGTTGCAGTTAGCTGTGTTGGGGCCACTACACAGCTGCCTGGGTGACCAAGGAAGAGCCTGTCTCCAAAGAAAGAAAGAAGGAGGGGGAGGGAGAGAGAGGGAGGGGGAGAGGAAGGAAAAGAAAGAAAGACAGGAAGGGAGGGGAATGAAGGAAGGAAGGAAGGAAGTCAACTTATATTTTTTAAGTAACTCAAATAGTTGTCCTTTAATATGTTTAATTATATCATCAAACATTAAATGTATGCCGAATACAGGAACAGATAAACTGAACTGTATTTTTTATTGCAGCAAACACTGCTCATAATGGGAAAGTTAATGGCTTATGCTTTACAAGTGATGGGCTTCACCTCCTTACTGTTGGCACAGATAATCGAATGCGGCTCTGGAATAGTTCCAATGGAGAAAACACACTAGTAAGAGATTTCTAAGTACATTTTTGGATATAAATTAAAGAAATGGATCTGTGACATATACTTGATGTTTTTCTATAGATTTAACTCCATTTCTTGCCTTCAAATCACACCTCTTTTTTATAAGTTTTTCTATGTGAACTTGTAGTTATTACAACAATCCGCTCTCACACCACCCCTTGCCATATTCCCCCCACTTAGTAGAGAATAACTGTTCTACAAAGCCATTGTTCCTAGTGGGAATATGCCATATCTCTCAAGTATGTCGGAGAAGAATAAAATATTGAGAACTACTGTTATAAAGTTAATAAAGCTAAATAGCCAAATTTTATACAAGTGGAGTAGCCATAATCCAAAAATCCAAAATGCTCCAAAATCCAAAACTTTTTGAGCACCAACATGATACTCAAAGGAAATGCTCATTGGAGCTTTTCAGATTTCAGATTTTCAGGTTAGAGATGTTCAACCAGTAAGGCAAATATTTCAAAATCTGAAATCCAAAATACTTCTGGTCTTAATCACTTTGTATAAGGCATACTCAGCCTGTACTATATATGACTTGTAAACAAAATCCACAATGAATTTTATAGTATTAACACTAGAATATGTAGTAATTTACTACTACTGGTATAAATATGTTTTGAAGGTACTGGATTCTCACATGGCAATTAATTTCCAGTACTTGTTTTTATATATGTTATAATCATTACCAGGTGGACCCATGGTTTAGTAACTTTCAGAATAAATTACCAAAAGTTTATCATTTGGTTATAATAATAATAGCTAATATTGCGAGCTTATATGCCAGATGCTGTGCTAATAATAATTACCATTTAATGTAAGTGCTAGAACATATATTGTCTATTTAATCACCATATCAACACTATGACAGTAGTTACTGTTATGATACCCATTTTATACATGAGGAAAATGAGATATAAAATGATTAGGTAACTTGCCTGATTTTACATAACTGGAAAGCAACAGAGTTTGATTCTAGATTCTAGTCTTACTATAATAATGATTTTACCCAGATCCCTTAAAGCATTTATATAGCATTAATATTAAGCATAGTCTTTTCTTTAATCATCTTTCTAGCTAATATTATAATTAATTCTCAGATACTCTGTCACTTTCATTATTAATAATAATATAAGGTCAAAATTGTTTATTTCTAGATTACTTTGGAGTTTGCTAATCCCTCATTTTTTTAAAGAGATGCTTCTTTGTCATGTCTCAGGATTGAAATTGAAGCATGGTGAAATATAATTTAGAATCTTCCGTTCATCATATTGTAACATGTTCCTCATCAGGTTGCATCTTTCTTTTCTCATTTTATTCATTTGTTTAGTAAATACTTGTTGAGCACTTCCTATTTGCCAGGCAGTATTAGACAGTAGTGGGCAAAACATAGAAATGTCTATCCTCATGGAGCTTACATTCCATGGAGAGGATGAAAGGCATCAATCAATCAATAGATGGACATATGGATAAATTATATGTAAGACTGGGTCAGTGCTATAAAGAAAAGCAAAGCAGAGAAAGGAACATAGGAAGTATTGGGAGCTGGACTTGCTGTTTTACATAGGGTAGGCAGGGTAGGCCTCACTGAGAAGGTGATATTTGGCCTGAAGGAAATGGAGGAGAAAACCATCAGTTATTTGGGAGGGAGAGCATTCTAGGCAGAGATAGGAAAAAAGAACAAAGACCCTGAGGTGAGAGCATGCCCGAGATACTCAAGGAACAGCTAGGAGATTCTTGTGTTGGAATTTGGGGAGAGTAACAGAAGATGAGAACAGAAGGAATATGCCAGAGCATGTAGCCTTTGTAGTTCTTTGTAAGGATTTTGGCTTTTCTCTGGGTGAGATGGAAAGCCAGTAAAGCCTTCTTAGTAGAGAAGTGACAGGATTACTCTAGAAAAGTATCCAGGCATGTGTGTCAAAGCTTAATGTGATAAATGTAAATGGCACTGAATGTATATATGAATCGTTATTGTGGTTTTATTCCATTTTTCTCTCCTTGAAGATGATACTCATGCCCTATGGCTTTTTGCTAGTAAACCCATATCTAGAATAGTGTGTTGAAAATGGATAATACATTTTAAATTGGACCTGATCGAAGTAATTCATATGAAAATGATTAGGTTATCCCAGAAACTGACCTACAAAAGATACTTAGAGGAATTTGGGACATCGATCTCAGAAAAGGTAACTCTAAGGGAAAACACACTGTCTTCAAATTTTTAAAGAGCTATCAGAACAAATTCCAGTCCTCCCATTTAGTAATTTCTTTTTTTAAATTTGAGACAGATAAAACTGTATACGTTTATCATGTACAACATGATGTTTTGAAATATATATACATTGTAGGCCGGGTGTGGTGGCTCACGCCTATAATCCGAGCACTCTGTGAGGCTGAGGCGGGCGGATCATTTGAGCTCAGGAGTTCGAGACCAGCAAGAGCGAGACTCTGTCTCTACTAAAAAATAGAAAGAAATTAGCTGGACAACTAAAAATATATAGAAAAAAATTAGCCGGGCATGGTGACGCATGCCTGTAGTCCCAGCTACTCGGGAGGCTGAGGCAGAAGGATCGCTCGAGCCCAGGAGTTTGAGGTTGCTGTGAGCTAGGCTGACA
Source organism: Eulemur rufifrons (assembly GCF_041146395.1). Classification (NCBI taxonomy): domain Eukaryota; kingdom Metazoa; phylum Chordata; class Mammalia; order Primates; family Lemuridae; genus Eulemur; species Eulemur rufifrons. The sequence goes on along the minus strand of NC_090999.1, from coordinate 39,272,065 downwards.
CCATGACACTCTAGCCAGGGTGACAGAGTGGGACTCTGCCTCAAAAAAAAAAAAAAAAAGAAAGAAATATATATACATTGTAGAATGGTTAAATCTAACTAATTAACGAATACGTTATCTCACAGTTATCATTTTTGTGGTAAGAACACTTAACATTCACTCTCTTTGCATTTTTCAAAAATACAGTATGTTGTACTATAATCATCATGCTGTATAATAGATCTCTTAAACTTATTCCTTCTATGTAACTGTAATTATATATCCTTTGACCAGCATCTCCTCCATATCCCTATTCCCCTAACCATCCAGCCTCTGGTAACCACCATTCTATTCACTACTTCTACAAGATCAACTTTTTTAGATTCTACGTATGAATGAGATCATGTAGTATTTGTCTTTCTGTGTCTGACTTATTTCACTTAACATAGTGCCCTCCAGGTTCATCAATGTTGCTGCAAATGATAGGATTTCCACATTTTTTATAGCTGTATAGTATTCCATTAAGTACGTATACCACATTTTCTTCATCCATTCATCTTTTGGTGAACATTTAGGTTGATTCTATCTTGGCCATTGTGATTAATGCACAGAGGAACATGGGTGTGCAGGCATGTCTTTGATATACTGCTTTAGTTTTCTTTGAACAAATACCCAGTAGTGGGATTACTGAATCATATGGTAGTTCTATTTTTAGTTATTTGAGGAACTTCTGTACTGTTTTCCATAATGGCTATACTAATTTTACATTCCCACCAACAGTATGCAAGCATTCCCTTTTCTCTACATCTTTACCAACACTTACCTTTTGTCTTATTGGTAATAGCCATTCTGACAGGTATGAGGTGATATCTTTATTGATTTACATTTCCTTGATGATTATTGATATTAAACATTTTTTCACACATTTTTTTGGCCATTTATAAGTCTTTTAGTTGAGAAATGACTATTCAAGTCTTTTGCTCATTTTTTAGTTGGTTTCTTTTCTTGCTGTTCAGTTGTTTGAGTACCTTATATATTTTGCATATTAAACCCTTATGAAATGTATAGTTTACAAATATTTTCCCCATTCTATAGGTTGTCTTTTCATTCTGATAATTGTTTCCTTAGCTGTGTAGAAGCTTTTTAGTTTGATGTAAGCCCATTAGTCTATTTTTGCTTTTGTTGTCTATGCTTTTTAGGATATATCCAAAAAATCATTGCCTAGACCAATGTCATAGAGGTTTTCCTCTATGTTTTCTTCTAGTAGTTTCATAATTTCAGGTCTTAAATTTAAGTCTTTAGTGCATTTGGAATTGATTTTTGTATATGGTAAGAGACAGAATCTAATTTTATTCTTCGGCCTTTGGATATCCGGTTTTCCCAGCACCATTATTGAAGAAACTATCCTTTCCCCACTGTGTATTCTTGGCATCCTTATCAAAAATCAATTGACTGTAAATGGGTGGATTTATTTCTGGACTCTCTACTCTTTTCTTTTGGTCTACGTGTCTGTTTTATGCCAGTATCATGCTGTTTTGGTTACTATAGCTTTGTGGTATATTTTCAAGTCAGGTAGTGTGATACCTCCAGCTTTGCTCTTTTTGCTGAAGATTGCTTTTTGTGACTTCATGTTAATTTTAGGATTGTTTTCTCTATTTCTATGAAGAATGTCATTTGTATTTTAATAGAGATTGCATTGAATCTATATATTGCTTCAAATAGTATGGACATTTTAACAATATTAATTCTTTCAATCTATGAACACAGACATCTTTCTGTTTATTTGTGTATTCTTCAGTTTCTTTCATCAATGTTTTATAGTTTTCAGTGTAGAGATCTTTTACCTCTTTGGTTAAATTTATTCCTAAGTATTTTATTTTTTCATAGCCATTGTAAATGGGATTGTTTTTCTTGATCTCTTTTTCAGACAGTTTGCTGTTAGTGTATAGAAACGCTATTGATTTTTATATATTGATTTTGTATCCTGAAGGTTTACTGAATTCATTTACTAGTTCTAACAGTTTTTTGGTGGAGTCTTTAGGGTTTTCTCTATATAAAATTATGGCATCTGGCCAGGCACAGTGGCTCATGCCTGTAATCCTAGCACTTTGGGAAGCCAAGGCAGGCAGATCACTTGAGGCCAGGAGTTTGAGACCAGCCTGAGCAAAAGCAAAACCCTGTTTCTACAAAAAGTAGAAAAATTAGCTAGGTGTGGTGGTGTGTGCCTGTAGTCCTAGCTATTTGGAAGGCTGAGGCAGGAGGATCACTCCAGCCCGGGAGTTTGAGGTTGCAGTGAGCTATGATGATGCCACTGTACTCTAGCCCAGGGCAACAGAGCAAGACCCTGTCTCGAAATACATAAATAAATAAAATTAAAAGAAAAGAAAATAAAGATAATGTCATCTGTAAACAGGAACAATTTAACTTCTTCCTTTCCAATTTGAGTGCCTTTTATTTCTTTCTCTTGTCTAACTCCTCTTGTTGAGACTTCCAGTACTATGTTGAATAGATGTGGCAAGAGTGGGCATCCTTTTCTTGTTGCAGATCTTAGAAGAAAAACTTACAACTATTCCTCATTCAGAATGATGTCAGCTGTGGGTTTCTCATATATGGCCTTTATAATGTTTAGGTACATTCCTTCTATACCTAATTAGTTGAGAGTTTTTATCATGAAAGAAGGTTGAATTTTGTCACATGCTTTTTCTGCATCTATTGAAATGATCATATGTTTTTTGTCCTTCATTTTGTTAATGTGATATATAACATGTATTCATTTGCCTATGTTGAACAATCCTTGCATCCCTGGTGGGATGATTCCCACTTTATCATAGTGAATGATCTTTTTAAATACATTGTTGAACTCAGTTTGCTAATATTTTGTTGAGGATTTTGGCATTTATGTTCATCAGGGATATTGGCATGTAATTTTCTTATTTTGTTTTACTTGTGTGATGTTGGTATCAAGGTAATGCTGGCCTTGTATAATGAGTGTGGGAGTATTCCTTCATCTTTAATTTTCTGGAAGAGTTTGAGAAGAATTTGTATTAGCTCTTCTTTAAATATTTTGTAGAATTCAGCAGTAAAGCCATTCAGTTCTGGACTTTTCTTTGATGGAAAACTCTTTATTACTGATTCAATTTCCTTATTATTGGTCTGCTTAGATTTTTTGTCTTCATAATCCAAACTTAGTAGGTTGTATGTATCCAAGAATTTATCCCTTTCTGTAGGTTATCCAATTTGTTGGCATAATTCTGTTCTCTTATAATCCTCTGTATTTCTGTGGTATTAGTTGTAATGTCTCCTTTTTTTAATCTCTGATTTTATTTATTTGAGATTTCTCTTTTTTTTTTTAGTCTAGCTAAAGGTTTGTTGATTTTGTTTATCTTTTCAAAAAGCAACTCTTTGTTTTGTTTATCTTTTGTATTATTTTTCTAGTCTTTATTTATTTCTGTTCTGATCTTTATTATTTCCTTCCTTCTACTAATTTTGGGTTTATTTTGTTCCTGTTTTTCTAGTTCCTTGAGGTACACACTACTTGCATTCTATGCATTTTTTACATTTAGCCTTTATGCTATCCCTATTTTCTGCATAATTTTTAAAATTATGATTTATATGAACCATAGAGTTACTATAACATTATTAGGACTATGCATCTATTCTCAGTAGTTTTTCCTGTTTTGTTTTGTTTTGTTTTGTTTTGAGACAGCGTCTCGCTCTGTGGCCCTGGGTAGAGTGTAGAGTGCAGTGGCATCATCATAGCTCACTGCAACCTCAAACTCCTCTGCTTAAGCGATCCTCCTGCCTCAGCCTCCTGAGTAGCTGAGACTATAAGCCACACCATGAATGATGCCCAGCTAATTTTTCTGTTTTTAGTAGAGATGGGTACTTGCTCTTGCTCAGGCTGATCTTGAACTCCTGAGCTCAAGCAATCCTCCTGCTTCAGCCTGCCAGAGTGCTAGGATTACAGGCATGAGCCTCCACACCTGGCCCATTTCTCCATTCTAGAAAATGCTGCATTGAATACCGCTGGGCATATAGCTTTTTGCTGTTTAATTATTTCCTTAAAGTAAATTCCCAAGGAGTTATTACTAGGTCAAGGAGTAAGAATATCTTTGTTGTTCAATGGGTACAGATGGACGGTGGTGATGGTTGCACAACAATGTAAATTTACTTAATGCTACTGAACTATACGTGTAGAAATGGTTAAGATTAAAAATTTTTTTAAATAAAAAGAATAGAAGGTTATATACCCCCCAAACAAAAGAACGTCAGTCTTTTGAAAAGAATGGTAGCATAATAAACCATTGGCCATTTAGAAGAAATAACCAAATTACAGTGCCACCAACATGTTTACCTCACTTGTACCAATATTGAATGTCTTGTATTTCTTAAAATTTTTGCTAAGTGGTCTAAAAATGAATCTTCAAGGTTATCTTAATCTGCATATTTATTTCTATTAGGGTTGAAATGTAAATATTTGCCCTTGTGGGTTTTTTTACTATTGGTATTTCCTTTTATGTGAAATGTACATTCGTGTCATTGGCCCTTGTTTCTATTAAGACATTGATCGTTTTTCTTAAATTTAAAAGATCTCTTTTTGTAGTATAGTATTTGAAATAAGTATTTCTCCTAGTCTTTGTTGTCTTTTTAATTCGGATTTAAGGAATAACTTTATGATTTTAATCCTACAGGTGAACTATGGAAAAGTTTATAATGACAGTAGAAAAGGATTGAAATTCACTGTCTCCTGTGGCTGCAGTTCAGAATTTGTTTTTGTACCATATGGTAGCACCATTGCTGTTTATACAGTTTACTCAGGAGAACAGATAACTATGCTTAAGGGACATTATAAAAGTGTTGACTGCTGTGTATTTCAGTCTAATTTCCAGGTAAGAATGATGCTTAAGGGAATTTAGAATGTCAGGTAGCTAGTTTGCCAGACTAGTTGTATATAAAAGAGTAAATTGTGATTTCATTCTGGGGAGTTAGACTTTTAATCCACATTTGAGCTAGGATTTATTCACTACAGGATAATACAGCCTAGATTTTTAGATGGCATAGGATGTATGAATGAATCAGCATAATACTATGCAACTTGATTGGAATAAATTCTCTTTCTTTTGCTTATGGGCTTTATTTATTTAGCAGTTGACAATTACTGGTGAATTAAAATAATTTCTTACAAATAATCTTTTGGTTAAAAAATGAATTATAGGTATTTAATCTCAAAACATAGTTTGTGCATCTTGGTTTATGTGTGGGTCTGTCTAAAATTTTGTTTATTTCTTCCTTATTTTCTGTCAATGGCTAACAAAGATATGCTTTTGAAGTTAATACATACATAATTTCTTAAATACCCATGGCTTTTGTTTGTTTAATATCCTGACCCTTCTTTTTCATGTCACCCGTGGGCAAATTGGCTTTTTTTTTTCAGAGATGTATGCACAAATTACCTCATGTGTTCTTTTAAATGAGTCTAATATAGAAAGATAGTTGGTATTTTCCCTGTTTTTAGGTAAGGAAAATGAAGCTCATGAAAGTTAAATATTGACAGAATGAAAATTATAGATTATTAGCACTTGAAGGGACTTTATCACCTGGTGAAACTCGTAATCATTCATTCATTAATACCGATTACCTAATTTGTGCCTGACACTGTGCTGTAAGATACATAGGCCTGATTTTTTAGCCAGTACACACCAGTATGGCAATATCCATTATTAAAATATTCAGTATATCCTACTGGTTGGTAAACAGTTGCTGCACCAAGCCCCTCAACTAATCTCCAGCCTTAGCCCATTCCCTGGGAACTCTTACATCTTATCTTAACCCAGCAACTAAGGGGGACCCCCAGGACTCTGCTCCAATTCTATGGCCAGTATCTCTTCTGATTAATCAGTATCCTGATGTACCAGTTGTTAAATATTTCTTGTGTTTCTTCTGGGAGAAGAAAACTAAAGCACCAGCGGTGACATGGCTTGCCTCTAATCTGCAAGTAGTTATTGACAAAGCATTTTTTCTTAGGATATTGTTACTCTTTTCTTGTCTAAAGTCACTTAGAGACACAGCCAGGATTTTTTAACTCAGATATTCTGACTACAAATTATGGCTTCCTACCAAGTTGGAGCTTCCTAATAGGTGTGCGTAGAATGGATTAAAATTGTACCAAGATATTGATTTTTATGAGTCCCTAGAATAGCTGAGATAGCAGAGACCTGGGGCCAGTTGCCTACTGACAAATACCATTTCTATATGTGCTGTGAACTCAGAAAGATTTTAATCACTGCACTACATCAGAAAGGTCTCAGCTCTTATCCTGTTTCACCTGTTATGATTCTAAAAAGGAAAATAATTATAAATCTCAAAAGTAAAAGAGGATAGTACTTTTGCTTCCATTTAGCAGCAGAACACTTTTGCAAATTAAATATTACACAGAACTCACTATTTGAAAATAAAATATAGTAATTCTATCATAAATGTAAAAATCTGATAAGATATACTCAACATCAAAATAAATAATGATAGTAATAGACAATCCATTGACTAAATTAGGACCTTTCTCATTTGCACAGTAGTTTGTTATTATCATCATCATTATTATTTACCTACTATTTGATATTGTTTTTTCCCTTGACACTGAGCATTTGATATATATCCTGCTCTTTTCTCTTGACATTATGAGTATTTTCCCATGTCATTAAGTATTCAAAAACAATTTGTTTTTTTTTTTTTTTTTGAGACAGAGTCTCACTCTGTTGCCCAGGCTAGAGTGAGTGCCGTGGCGTCAGCCTAGCTCACAGCAACCTCAAACTCCTGAGCTCAAGCGATCCTCCTGTCTCAGCCTCCCGAGTAGCTGGGACTACAGGCATGCACCACCATGCCCGGCTAATTTTTTCTATATATATTTTTAGCTGTCCATATAATTTCTTTCTATTTTTAGTAGAGATGGGGTCTCGCTCTTGCTCAGGCTGGTCTCGAACTCCTGAGCTCAAACGATCCGCCCACCTCGGCCTCCCAGAGTGCTAGGATTACAGGCGTGAGCCACCGCGCCCGGCCTCAAAAACAATTTCAATGGCTATGTAATATTCTATCATGTGACTCAACATTAGTTTACTGATAATCATTCCTCTATTATTGGACAGTTATTTCTGTTTTTTGTTATAAACATTACAATGATGATATCCTTAAATTTCATGTGTGACTTTGACATAATTTCTAGAAATGTGTACAGAAACTTTTGATGTATCCTGAGATTCTATTCTCCAAAAAGATTACACCAATTTATGCCCTGTATATAAGAGTATATATTTCACTGCCCCATAGGAGTGTTTTCAGTAATAGGCAATATAACATATTCTTTCAGTTTTGTTGGGGAGGGGAGTGAGCATGGTCCAGCCATGAGCAAACAGCATATCTGTAAAAACACTGGTATACTGTATGTCAGCCCAAGCTTCCCCTTATGAAGTAAACTTCTAAACAGCTTAGGTCTTCAGGCTCTTCTGTTGAATAGCAGCCAGTTAGGCAGTTGGAAGCTAAATAAAACTTTTTGTGAATTTTTGGCCTATTTTAGAAGAAACTTGTATGGTTTATTCATTGAAGTATTTATTTAAGTTCAGTTATTGACAAAGAAGGATAAACTCTTTATTCCATTTTTTTTCTCTATTGTGACATTTGAAATATATGGATACTGTGATTGGTAAAAACCACTAGCATAGGCCAGGCTCAGTGGCTCATACCTATAATCCTAGCACTTTTGGAGGCCAAGGCAGGAGGATTGCTTGAGCTCAGGAGTTCAAGACCAACCTGAGCAAGAGTGAAACCCCATCTGTATTAAAAATAGAAAAATTAGCCAGGAGTTGTGGCATGCGCCTGTAGTCTCAGCTACTAGGGAGGCTGAGGCAGGACTATCACTTGAGCCCAGGAGTTGGAGGTTGCAGTGAGCTACAATGATGCCACTGCACTCTATCCAGGGCAACAGACTGAGACTCTGTCTCAAAAAAAAAAAAAAAAAAAACCACTAGCATAATAAGTGTTTTTGTAAAATTTTCACAGTATTAATTAGCTCTGACATATCCTAATACTATTTTTAAACACAAAATAAAACTTTACTACATCTTAAAGAAAAGAAAAAAAAAAGTCTGCCTAGTTTCTTTAGGGAGTAGAAATAGAATTAATGTAATTAATCTGCCTAAGAATTAATCATTTCAAAAATTGATATAGTTCATTTCAGTTTGGTACCAATTTTAAATTGATCCACAATCACATTGTTGCTCTCTGTTTTACAGGAACTTTATAGTGGTAGCAGGGACTGCAATATTCTTGCTTGGGTGCCATCCTTATATGAACCAGTTCCTGATGATGCTGAGGTAAATATTTGTACAAATTGTCCAGTGACTTCTAAATCATGAGGAATAAAGTTTTATTAATTTACTTTATATGAGAGAGACTTTTAAAGTAGTTCTTTCTGTTTTTATGATTGTAAAACTAATTTGCCTTGGCCGGGCGCGGTGGCTCACGCCTGTAATCCTAGCACTCTGGGAGGCCGAGGTGGGTGGATCATTTGAGCTCAGGAGTTCGAGACCAGCCTGAGCAAGAGCGAGACCCCATCTCTACTAAAAATAGAAAGAAATTAGCTGGACAACTAAAAATATATATATAGAAAAAATTAGCCGGGCATGGTGGTGCATGCCTGTAGTCCCAGCTACTCGGGAGGCTGAGGCAGGAGGATCGCTTGAGCCCAGGAGTTTGAGGTTGCTGTGAGCTAGGCTGATGCCATGACACTCTAGCCCGGGCAACAGAGTGAGACTGTGTCTCAAAAAAATAATAATAATAATAATAATAATTTGCCTATTATAACACATTTGGAAAAATCAGAAAAATATCAAAAGAACATAAAATTTCTTAAGTTGAGTTAATTAACATTAACATTTTGATTTATTTCATTCTTGTTTTTTACTATGTATGGGTTTTTTTTTTTAACATAGTTAATACCATGGTTGGACATACAACTTTGTATCTTACTTTTCTCGTTAACACTGTACAGTATCCCTTTTCTATGCCATTAATAACTGTGTAAACATTATTTATAATGATATAGTATTCTGTCATTTATACCCACTATTTAAATATTTACCTATTTGGAGACATTTCTTTTGATTATTATAAGCAACATCAAGGTAAAAATCTGTTTATAAATTGTTCATATTTCTGATTATTTCTTTGAATAGATTCCTAGAGGTAGAATTATCTCTTAAATGATCATGTATGACATTTTTAAAGGTCTTTATTCACACTGTCAAATTGTACCAATTTACACTCCTACCAGCAATGACAGTGCCTATCTTAAAGCATAAATTAGTATAAATATGACAGTGTGAATAAAGAGCCTTAAAAAATGCAGTAGGTAAACAAAGATGAATAAGATATAATCCCTGGCCTTAATAGCCTCTGCATTTTTTTTTTTTTTTTTTACTTACCAAGCAGTAGAAAGATAATCTAAAGGTGTTATCTCTCCCACCAAAGATTATTCTATTAAGCACTGTTAATCATCCTCATTTACCTTAATTTCTAGGATATAAAAAGTTTAATATCTAAAAACAATGTTTATATAAATAATTTTTTAAGTTGGAAATATAAATAATGTAATTAGAAATACCTCAAGATAATCTTAACCAAGTCATAGTAAAAACAAAACATCTTAAATGGAGGTAGAAAAAAGTTATTGATGGAGCAAGTTTGACATTCAAAAAACATTTTTCATATACTGTATTTAATTTCTTTAATGAAAATAGGACTATGTCAAAAAACATAGGAAATAGGATTTTTACAGGGGTAGTTGATGGCACCTAGCAGCTACTGACAAAATTTATTTCATACTTAAATTTGCAACTGTTATGGTTTACTGCAGGGTAAAGCCTGTGAATTATTTTCTTTTGGGTCCAATCCAAAGAAAGAGAGAAAAATCCGTGTCAATAAATCTTCAAGCAGCTGGCCAAATGCCATATGATTACTTGCAGATTTTATCACGTCTAATTTGGTTTATTATGGCTTTATTAGTTTTAGTGTACAGCTGCTTCTGATGACTGAATATTCTTCTGGATAAAGTCTAATAGGGTCAAATAGATGAGTTTAGCCATTTATTTTGCATTATTATTTAATTATTATGTTCTGCTCTTTGGGAATTACTGTATACATTAAATCCAAGTTATAACACTATAGGCCATATTAGGAAATATAACAATCATTTACCAAATGAAACAATAAAAATATAATAAATGAAAAGTAAATCTATCATAACTTATACATAGAAAAAGATGTTAGATGAAAACTAAATTGTTTAATGTATAAAGACAATATGTGACTATGATGGTTTGTTTATTTCCTTGTTATGTAGTTATAGTGATAGTTTTAACTCCTTACCTAAAAGAACTTGTATATGAAAAATTAAGCAAAACAAGTAGAAAATTAAATAGAAATACAGAACAAACCAGTTGAGGTTTATATGTAAGTTTTAGAGCTATAAAACTTTATCTTTTGAAATACATTGTTCAGAATCTTTAAGATAACAGTCATTCTGATATTAATATTCAATGGCATGTGCTAAGGTTATTTCCATAAAAGTTTAGTTTGAAAGATTCCTGTGAATGTAGGTATAACATGAATGTGATCATGATTGCAGATCCCAGTAGAGAAGTCTGTCTGCACAAGATTGTATTCCTCACATGGATGTTTACAAATTGACTCATATTTTAAAGTATTTTTAGAGAAAAATAATAATAAAAAGAAAAAACAAAAAAAGAAAAATACTAATAAATAAAATAATTTTTAAAAGAGAACCAAAAAGACAAAAAAGAAAAAGTAAATAAAAAGGTTTTTATCTCAACTATCAAATAAATGACTTGCATTTTCCCAAGGAGGCAACATAGCACAGTACAAAACAAAACACACAAGCATGCATACGTACATACTTAGCCTTTAGCTTTAAGTAAACCTGTGTTTGGATCTCAGATCTACCATTCGTTACACTTGTGATCTGGGACAAGCTTATGATATTTCCAAATATCAGAATTGTCAAATCAAAGTTGTTCTTAGGTTTCTTTTCAAATCCACCCTTAAGATAACAAAGATAATCCCTTATGGGTGATATCCCTTATGGCTGATATCGAAAGTTTCTGTTTAAAGAAAGCAAGGTCATTGGATGATGGGAACAAGATTTATGGTCTTTAAACATAATCCTATTATTTAATTGGCAGGCTGTTTTATTCTGAGGAGTCTGGCTTCCTTTTGCCCCCACTTCCTAAAACTTGGTCATGATCAAGGCAGGGCAGGTTTATTACAGTTTAAATCTGACCTCTTATCAAGAATCTTACTTTATTTTTTTACATTCACACAATACATAGCTGTTTTACTTACCACTTGTGTAGGTGTATTAATGTAATCACTTGCTGACCCAAACAACCCTGAGACTTTCTGGTAATTACCAGTCAGAAATTTGAAAGTTATCAAGATATATGCTGGTAGATGTTAACTTTGATTTCATTCCTCCTGCCCATTATTTGGACCTGGATAGGTCCCCTCTAAACTTACTCTTCTTTAACTCCATAACATGTACAACTATCTGTCAGTAGAACTGGCAACCTGGCGAGATAGAGATGAGTAAGTTCAAGCACAGACTGGCTGTCCACTAGGAGGCGATGTTGTAGAGAAAAGTTAAGTAACACTTGATCAGTGGGTCTCAAACAGTAATGTGTACTACATCCATCTACATTGTTACTGCAGCTTTTAACTACAAGTATGATATTTTATTTGTGATTGTTTTAGGAATAAAATATATTTCTAGTTATACTGTAATGCATTTAGTTTTGTTTCATTAAAAACAGCAAAATAATTTATATGCAACTATATTATGATTTTCACTTATTTTTGCTTTTATGCTGAGTTTTCAAATGAAATTAAAATATGTAGTAGGTTACACGTTGGGCTTCCATAGTAGAATCAGGGGGCATAAATTTTGCATGGCTTACCTACCCAGGGACATTTTTGGTAGATAGCTACGGCAGACTTAAAGGCTTCTAAAGACAGAGTAGGGAAGAGGAGTTATCCAACCTCTCACTAAATAACCTATCTTAGTAAATTATAAACTCAAAAAGACAGGAAACTCACTAAATGTTTGGATGAAATAATAAATGAACAGACTTCAGTATACTACTATTGTAAATAAAAGTAGACTGCTACTAGAAATTAGTGAGTAGGCAGCTAAGGTTTGATGATACTTCTATATCTGAACATTTGAGGTATAGTGGATATTTGTTTGTACACGTAAGTGACAATAGCCAACATTCGGTTTAGTAATGTACTCTGATCTAATTAACAACTGTAAAGAATGCCTAAATTAACACAGGCAGTCCCCAGGTTACGGACAACCTGACTTAACGGCATTCCATACTTACGAACAGGCTCCCAAGGTTCCCCATAAGGATAATTTATAATTAACAATTCGGGAACTAATTTCTTCCACGTGTGTGAACAAATCCGCATGGAGTAAGCAGTTGGCACAGCATCTTTATGCTAGCAGCTAGTCTTATTGTTTATACAGTCTTACATCACTTTAATCTTAACTGTTTAGTTCAATTTTGTGAGTCTGTATTTACCCTTATGACCGTGCCTCCAAAGCGAAGTCCACTGCAAGTCCAGGTGAGCCTGCAGGGAAGAGAAAGGTGATTACAATGAAAAAAAATTAGAAATAATTAAATGTTTGGAGAAAAACCAGATGCCGTCATTCATTGGGAAAGCGTTAGGCTTCAGTTGCTCAACTATTAGAACAATTATAAAGGATAAAGTGAGAATAACGGAACATGTGAAAGGCAGTCCTCCAATGAAAACATCAATTACTAAGCAGCATATGGATTCATTATTGAAATGGAAAGGTTATTTTCGACTTGGTTAGAAGATCAAAACAAGCATAACATTCCTATTAGCCTAGCATTGATGCTAGGTGACATTAGGTGAGTGTTAACCTTTAATATCCTATTTTGAAATTTCTGCTTTCTCCTATCTAAACTTTTTGTATGAGTTTGTTTTTATGTTCGGTTTTTTTGAACTAAAAGAGCACATAGTTTCTATATAACTTAACCTCTGTACTGTTATTATTATTATAGTATTACACTGTATTATTATTACCACATATGAGCCATTATAGTTTTCTTATTATTATTATTACCATATATGTGCTGTTCATCCGGGATCCAAGTTACATAGAAATCCGACCTAAAGACGTTCTCGGGAACTTACCTCATCCATAACCCAGGGACCGCCTGTATATTGTTCTCCAACTAGCCTAGCTGATACTTGGGCAATTTACTGGGAACACTCACTTTTTCTACTGTTTTCGTTGTAAGATTCTAAGTCATTATATTCATCAAAAAGGAAATAAACATTTGAGATGTACACTAGGGGTTACTCTTAACAAAAAATATTTCTATAAGTTGTAAAAGGCAAAATGTCTAAGATAATTTAAGAGTAGGCTTGATGCTAATACATTATTGGAATTTGGATCTAAACAAACTTGTAGTCAATGTAAAAGCTACAGAATAAGAAGCAGACCTGGCTCATAATTCCCAGATACTTTAAATATGAGACCATCTTAAAGCCCTTTTAGTCATTTGACAGAGAATAAGAAGGTTCCCATTCAGAAGTTTTCCCAAAAAGGTGAATTTATTTGAAACACCACCAATAAAGATTCTATAGTTGCTGATTACCTTTATTAGATATGCCTCTAAAGTTGTAAGAATACTGTGATACTTTGTTGTTCTTTTAAATAACCATCATCTAAATGCATGTTATCCTTCAGAAAAATCTCTGAGGTAAATCTATGTGCTAATTACAAATATGTTACCATTTCTGACATATTTTGCATGTGTTACTAAACTGCTTTACCAACTATATAAAAATAAGTAAATAAACCTCACTACTTACAACTCACAATTACTTTTTGGACTAAAAATGGTATTACTCAGCTTGATGAACACCTTATTCCCCATGTTTGGTTATTTGATTATTTATAAAAGTCAATTACATCCAACATAGGGTTGCCAACATTAATAGTTTAGACTGTTGAGTCAGACTATAAACCTGGAGTCCAGTCTCAGCCCTATGGATGTTAATGCACCACCTTCTCCAGGTAATTCCAACGAGTTGCAGGAATACCCTGAGCAATAGCAGCATCATGGTATATATATGTATGTATTTGTGAAGTGACTGTTGATACTTTGAAGGAAACAGTTTATTTGGGTAAAGTCTAGTATGTCTTTTTTTTAAATAAAAAAACCCTTTTTATTAAAGAAGAAAAAAGTGTGCAATAAAATAAATTCAGGTAGTACAAAGGGCATCACAATAAAAAATGACACTACTACCCCAAACTCTCAGACCCCCTACCCAAAGGCAAATGTTATTTACAGTTTCTTATATTTTTTCCAGAATTATTTACACAAGTATACACACACACACACACACACACACACATTATATCAATTTATCTGTATCTTGCTTTTGCCATTGATCATATAATGGAGATTTTTCCATATCAGTATTCACTCTTCACTTTGGGAGGGTGAGGTGGGAAGATTGCTTGAGCTCAGGAGTTCAAGACCAGCCTGAACAAGAACGAGACCCCATCTCTACTAAAAATAGAATAATTAGCTAGGAGTTGTGGTGCAAGCCTGTAGTCCCAGTCTCAATTTTTTGACCATTTTTTACTTGTTTTCTGCTTATTTTGTTTTCTTATTGTTTATCTTATATTGTAAAAGGGGTATTTCTTACATTATTTTTGTTTTGAAATTAATAATTATGCAGTTTCTTTCAAAATAATGTAATTGCTACTCATCCGGTATATTTCCTAACTATACTGTGAACCTAAAAGTATGAAGTAGAAAAATAGAATCTTCCTTTTTGTTTTTCTCTTTTTAGACTACAACCAAATCACAGTTAAATCCAGCCTTTGAAGATGCCTGGAGCAGCAGTGATGAGGAAGGATGATTGTCGACCTGTAGTACCTTTGTGTCTCTGCTGATGAAACTTTTTAAATAGGACTGTGTGGGCCTTTTTTGAACTGTCCTGTCAATTCCTGACAACTGAATTTGGGTAATTTTCCCCCATGCTTTAAAATGAAGTTAATATTTGCACAAAATCCTAAAACAGATTTCTATATAGTTTATCAAAACATGTCTCCTCAATCCCACTTGTGGCCTAAGGCAACTCCTGCTGTTACAGTACAGGGACATAAGCCACTGTGCCTCAGTTGGGACCTTCAGCAGATTCCATGAACTATAAGATGCAGCAAGACCTGCAGCTGATCAGAGGATCAGCAAGTAGAGGTTATCGGCATTTCTCATACTGGCTGTACCATCAGCCTGCTCATTTCCACCTTCAAGAATGATTATACTTAGGATGATTACATCAAAAATAGTAGTTGGAAAGGTGTCATCAAAATTATACTTTCTTATTTGTGTGTTCACATTTTACAATGATTTCATTTAATTGACGGTTGTCTAGCTTTATGTTAAATATTTTTGGACTCAGTTTCTCCCACAATCCAAAAAGTACGCCACAGAAGCCTTTTAAGTTGGCAAAAATCCCATGTTTACTTTATTTTAATGTCAGAGGGCAGCTTGCACTCATGCTTGAACTCCCTTTCTGTGAAACTCATTAAGATGTGACCAAATCCTGTTTCATTCATCCACGCGGAAATGTCCTAGCAGGGAATCTGGCTTAAACATAAAATGTTGTCATAAAATTTCTATTTTATTGTCTCCTTTTATGTCAGCCCACAAATGATTATCATGCAGCTAATCTTGATATTCCCTTTCTTCCTGATTCTTACCAGCAGGAGACTAGTAAAAGAGATTTTGTGAGTTTGAATACCATTTTTGTGAGCATACAGTTGTTGAGTTTTTAAGTGTATAACAGGCCTCATATCAGACCTTTCTGGCTAAATATTTTCCATACACTTGCTTTTGCAATTCATTTTTTTTTGATTGACAGACAAAGTTGTATGTTTTTACTGTGTACAGCATATTGTTTTGAAGCAAATATACATTATAGACTGCCTATACCTAGCTAATTAACATATTGTTACCTCACACAGTTACCATTTTTGTAGTGAGAACATTTTATATCCATTTTCTTAGCATTTTTCAAGAATACACTATATTAACTATAGTTACCATGTTGTATGATAGATCTCTTGAATTTATTCCTCCTATTTAACTGAAATTTTATATTCTTTGACCAGCATCTCCCCAATCTCCCTCCAAGCCCTACCAATCACTCCAGCCCCAGGTAACCACCATTCTATTCTCTACATCTATGAAATCAACTTTTTTAGATTCCACATAGGAGTTAGATCATGTCGTATTTGTCTTTCTGTACCTGGCTTATTTCACTTAACATCATATCTTTCAGGTACATCTATGTTGTTATGAATGACAGGGTTTCCTTTTTATGGCTGTATAGTATTTTGTTATGTATAGATACCACATCTTCTTTATCCATTCATCCGTTGATGGACAGTTAGGTTTATTCTATTTCTTGGCTATTGTGAATAAGGCTGAAATGAAAACAGGAGTGCAGATATCTCTTCAACATAGTGATTTCATGTCCTTTGGATATAAGCCCAGTAGTGGGTTTGCTGATTCATATGGTAGTTCTATTTGTAATTTTTTGAGGACCTTCCATACAGTTTTTCATAATGGCTGAATTAATTTACATTCTCACCAACAATGTTGGCTCCTTCTCTCCACATCCTCACCAGCACTTGTTATCTTTTGTCTTATTGATGATAGCCATTCTAACAGGTGTGAGGTGATATTTCACTGTGGTTTTAACTTGCATTTACCCGATGATTAGTGATGTTGAACATTTTTTCATATGCCTCCTGGCCATTTGTATGTCTTCTTTTGTGAAATGTCTATTCAGGTCCTTTGTCCCATTTTTTAATTGTGTTGTTTTCTTGCTATTGAGTTGAGTTCCTTATATATTTTGGCTGTTAATCTCCTATCAGATCTATAGTTTATAAATATTTTCTCCTATTCTGTAGGTTGCCTCTTTACCCTGTTAATTGTTTCCTTTGCTGTGTATAAGCTTTTTAGGTTGATGTTATTCCATTTGTCTATATTTGCTTTTGTTGCCTGTGCTTTTTAGGTCATATCCAAAAAACCATTGCCCAGACCAATGTCATAGAGCTTGTTCCCTGTGTTTTCTTCTAGTGGTTTCATAGTTTTGAATAGTTGATTTTCTTATGCCTAGACCATCCTACTCTCACTTTTTCCCCCTCTGGTGAGGATGTGTTTGACCTTTGAGAAAGCTATTAAAATTGGAAATTATTTTTTTTTTAATTTTAAGAAAAAGGAAGTCTTCTCCCAAACTGCAAATAACTGTTTTGCTTCTTACTAGTTACATAAATATATATGCTTATTATAAATAATTTGAACAACATAAAAACCTAAAAAAGAAAGTAACAGGCCGAGCGCAGTGGCGCACGCCTGTAATCCTAGCACTCTGGGAGGCTGAGGCGGGCGGATCGTTTGAGCTCAGGAGTTTGAGACCAGCCTGAGCAAGAGCGAGACCCTGTCTCTACTAAAAATAGAAAGAAATTATCTGGACAACTAAAAATATATATATAGAAAAAATTAGCTGGGCATAGTGGCGCATGCCTGTAGTCCCAGCTACTTGGGAGGCTGAGGCAGAAGGATTGCTCAAGCCCAGGAGCTTGAGGTTGCTGTGAGCTAGGCTGACGCCACGGCACTCTAGCCCGGGCAGAGCGAGACTCTGTCTCAAAAAAAAAAAAAGTAACAGTCACCTGCAATCATAATACCATAAGGTAATCACCACTAACATTTTGGTAGATTTTCTGCCATGCATCTCTTTATGACACATGTAATTTTACCTAATAGGATGTTTGGTGTGCTGCTGTTATCATAGAAGCCCCTTTCTTCCCACATTATCCCTTATTCCCCATCCCTTACCCCTCCTGCTATGATCCAGGTTATTAACCTAGTATGTGTTCTTTCATATTACAATCCTCCATAGATCTATGTAGAATTTATGGGGATGCATTTTTATTTTGCAAAAATGGGATATACACAGTTCTATCTTGATTTTTTTCCAGATACAGCTCACATAAATCCTTCTGTGTCTTCTGTTATAACAGACAATCTTTTTTTAACTGCATAATACTCCATATTGTCAATACACACCAATTTTTTTCAGCCAGTCTCCTGTTCAGGGCCACATATATAGTACTAAAGATTATGAACTGCACTTTATTTTCTTGAGGTGGTTTGTTTGGGTGGTACCATTTAGTTACTGAATGTCATCTTTTCCTCTGGTAAAAGGAAATTATAGTTTTGCTGGATATAAGATTGTTGGGTTCTGGTCCTTTTCTTTCATTATTCTGTAGATACTATGTCCACTTTTTCTAACTTCTGGTATTGCAGATGAGAATTCCAAAGCCAGTTTGATTTTTTTTCCCCACAGTAGGGAATTCACTCTTTACAGCTGGAAGTTTGTAAACTGTGAGGTTTTTTCTCTCTTTATCCTTACAGTTTCTTAATTTTATGAAGATACCTGATATCTTTTGGTTTTTATCCCATCACTTGGACTTCTTGTGAGCTCTTTCACTCCAAACCTTTTCTGAGCTCAGGGATATTTTCTTCTAATATTTGTCTAATTGTTGCTTCTCCTTTGTCTTTTTATATTCATCTTCTTTGGCTCATCTAATAATTACGTGTAAAGTCTACCCTGATCTCTCTTTCAGAGTCTTATTTTGTCCTTCCTGCTTACTTTTTTGAAATTCTTAGAATAGTGCCTGGCATGTAGTAGATGCTCAATAAGTACTTGTTATTTCTGCTCTGTACTTTGCAATATTATGCTTGATCTTTAAGGTTACTAATTCAAGCCTGGTTGATTATCAGGGGAGACTTTTAAATTGTTTTTTTTTATTCCCCTCCCCACACTATACCCTCATTTTTTTAACACTTGCAGAAATATATCAGAGAAATATGGGAGGTCTTTAGAGGCTTCCACTTGAAACTTTTTAAAAATTGTTTATTCAATTGATATTTGTCAAGCCTATTTACAGGGTATATTAATGAACCTTTTTTGAAGGCAGTGGTCATCTATAACTTCTCTCTAATGCTTTCTACATTTGACATATTTTCCTTCCATGCTGTTTTGCCTGATAATATGTGTCTTTTCATCATGTAAGGTACGTGTATCCTGCAGTATTTCAAAGGAACATCTATGCCAGTTGTTTATTTCATTTCAACTTGATTCTGGTTTTAACTAAAACCATTCATGGAACCCCTGTGAAATGCTTAGTTTTTAAAAATGTATAGAAATAATAAATGCACTTGTTTTATTGACATAGCCCTAAACCCGTGCTTAACCAAAAGCCTAAAAATAGCATCACAGTTTGGCTTCGCCTCTCGTTTATACTTGCTACCAAGCCTTTACTTTACAATTAAGGAAACACCTTAATAAAGAAAAAAGTCATCCCTTTAACTGAAGCATTCTTTCTGTACAGTTTATGCTAAAAAGCCCAATTTAAACTAAATCTTTAAAAACCTTTAAAGAAAACTCTGAAAATTAACTCTTAAACTATACCAATTGTAATAATGGACAGAATAACTTCAAAATAAAGATTATTCAATAAGGGATATGTAGGTATGTAGAGCCCACTGTTAGTTGAAACACCAGAAAACAAAAAACTATTAGCTTTGTTATTTAAAATCTGAATGACACACTGATAGAAAAGATTTACCTCAACAAACTAATCCCAATTATTTTTCAAGGAAAAATCACTATCACACAATAGAAAGGAAAATTTCAAATTAGATATTAAAATAAAAGCTACATAGTTCTATTTCAGAAATATTACTGATCAGTAATACACTAATACTTGGTTATTTCTTTCTTTTTTTTGAGATAGAGTCTCACTCTGTCACCTGGGCTAGAGTACCAAGGCATCAAGCCTAGCTCACAGCAACCTCCAACTCCTGGGCTCAAGCGATCCTCCTGTCTCAGCCTCCCGAGTAGCTGGAACTACAGGCACATGCCACCACATTCGGCTACATTTTTCTATTTTTAGTAGAGAAGGGGTCTCACTCTTGCTCAGCCTGGTCTCAGACTCTTGACCTCAAGTGATCCTCCTGCTGGACCTCCCAGAGTGCTAGGGTTATAGGCATGAGCCACTGTGCCCGGCCAATACTTGGTTATTTCTATAAAAATGATGTAACTACTGAAGATTAAAAAAGCTGAAGACATTTCTGTAAATTATTAATTTTTATAAACAAATTGGTAAATTTTCTTTCCTTTAACTTAATTTTTTTCTACATTCAGGTAATTGTTTTCCTTTCTGGAGTGCATGGTGTGATCATAGCTAGGTGTAACCTCAAACTCCTGGGCTCAAGTGATCCTCCTGCCTCCGCCTCCCAAGTAGCTAGGCCTATAGATGCATGTCACCATGCCCAGCTGATTTTTAAAAATTTTTTTGTAGAAACGGGGTCTCCCTGTGTTGTCTGGGCTGGTGTCAAACTCCTGGCCTCAAGCAATACTCCTGCCTAATCTTCCTAAAACTGCTGGGATTACAGGCGTGAGCCACTATGCCCAGCTCAGGTACTAATTATTAAGCCTGAACTTAAAAACTCTAAAGTATCATTAAAGCACTAAACTTAACATCAGTTGAACTCTGCTAGAAATGGAATGGCAAAAAGGCTGGCACACTTGGGATTTTTGTCATTCAAAATGTATAGCAGAGAAGGCTAATTACAGAAAACAATTACTTTGTATTGTGATGAAGGTTCTAGACATCTGAAAGTTAAATCTAGCCCTCAGGATAGAGTTCATTCTTGTGTTTTAATGCTGGCATAGTATTAAATTCAGGGGACAAATCTAACAAGGTTTAATCATGAATATGGCTTTTTTTCTTTGCAAAGAATATGTGAAGTTCTTCTATGCTACCTAGAATCACTAATAAACCTTGGTGCTTAGAATTATTACAAGTCATTCATTATAATACAAGTTTATCTATCTTACTGGCTCTGTCAGTAGCATTCTTAGATACAGGAGGCATAATTCTTTGCTGCCATCTAGTTTTTTGTTTTCTGTTTTTTCTTTTTGAATTAGGCAATTGCAATTTCAAAACAAGGGGGAATAATGAGACTGCATCATGACCTCTTAGTTCTCTGTGTGTAGGTTTCTACAAACGTCCTGTGTCCTCTTGACTAGCCACTCCTCATGAAGGTACTCATACACTTCGTGCTAGTGGTTTGATATAGCTTCCCTAGTTCATGCTTTCCTGAGGCTTGGAAAGAAATGGTGTCACAGTCCTAACCTGATTAGTTATTCTGTCTCTAAAAACACAATTAAGTAAATGTTTAAGACTAAGTTCTTCAAGCTCCTCGTGTTTTTTTGCTGTATTAGTTTGTTGATGGTTATGGTTATTGCAAAAGGTTTTGCAGAACTTCTAACCAGGTAGCCCTAGGCCTGGCCAGAAACTTTGTTTTTTGGCATTGGTGGTCAGCTCTTTAAGGCAACTAATGATTGGCTCAGGTGACTGGCAGGAACCACTTCTCTTTTGTTCATTTTATCCTTTGTGGCAAGGGTTAGTGCCCACACTAAGTGAGGGTCTGTTAACACCTTGTACAAACACCAGCAGGAGCAGGAGAACTGCTACTCCCACGTGGCTCAGACACTTAACTCTCCAGCTTCTCTTCACCCTCTGTGATGGCATCATTCACTGTTGTGTGAATTTGTATATTTTCTAAATAAATATGCTGTTCAGAGTTGTGCTAAAACATAGAAATAACATTCCTAATAAGTCTTTGAGAATAGAGTTATAATATTAACTATTGTTTTCTTATATATGTTATATATGCAAAATTCTATCAGAGTTTCAGTAAATACTAAGGAAAGAAGTTATTAAAAACAGCTCAGTGATGATCACTATGGACATTAAAGAATGGTAAGATTATTTTTAAAATTGTAATGGTTGCATGAAGAAATAAATAATAAACAATGGACTGGAAATCAAAAGACCTGAGTCCTAATTTCACTACCAAGTAAACATGAATTTGGATAATATCTTTTACCTTCTTTTTCTCACTAGTTAAAAATGAAGAAGAAGAGGACAGAAAACTGGAATAGAAAATTATTAAAGTTCATTCCTGCTCCAAAATCACAAATTGTAATATTTAGAAAGCATTTTAAAATGCTATTCACTGTGTGAAGTGCATAAATACCTAAAGGTTTATATTCAAGATTAATTAAAGTTCATTGAAGGTAAGGGTGGAGTGTCATTATAAAAGTTTCATGAATTGCCTTATACTAAATAAACATTCAGATTCTACTGGAATGAACATGGAGTTTTGCCTAAACTAAACTTTTAAAGTTTCCATCTGAATTATTACGGAGTCACCACTGATTAGCTGTTTGATTTTGCAAGTTACTTAACCTCCTGAGCTAATTGCTTCATTTGTAGAAGGGGAATAAAATACACTTTACAGAGCTGTAAGAATAAATGAAATTAAGTTCTGAGAAATAATAATCACTTAGCGAACAGAACTCTTGTTACTTAAAAATCTCAACATTATTGGGCTCTGAGCTCTTGTCAAAATTCACCTCCTCCAGGACATGATCTGCTTATTTATTTTGTCTTTCTCTCCCATCTAGAATATATACTCCATGAAAGCAGAGATTTTTTGCCTATTTTTTTAATTGCTGTATCTCTAGCTCCTGGAACACTGCTTGGCAAACAGTTGGTGCCAAAAATATATTTATTGAAATAATCAGTGAAAAAACACCATTACCAAGCACTTAACTACAAAACAGTAACTCTACTCATAATTCATGAATGATAAAGTTCTTGATTGTCATTTTTATAATTTACTATATATGAGTTGTTTAAGTGTTATTAAATATTATTTGATAAGCTGGATATTACATTAATCTTATAGTTTTTCTTCTCTCAAAATGGCACAGTCCTATTCTCAAGGTTGCTATTGGCCTGTACACCCAACATAGAACCTCCCTGAATCTCTCTAGTGGGTTCTGAGGGGCTTATTAATTTTCCCCTGTAGACAGGTTATATTGGGAGACTTGTACTGTAAATCTCAATAGCTAAACAAAAGTAAGGGAACGTTATGAAATCTTAAGTTCAGACTTCTTTATGAGGTCTTCTGTACTTCTAGTCCATTCCCACCTGGTAATATATATGGTTGGACTGAATCTCTTCATTGCCTTTGACTCTGGGATTTCTTCTTTTCTTCCATTATGGAAAAATGACAAATATTTCTGGAAATGTTATGTATTTTGGGTCATTTATTATCTTTGTACCCAGTAGGAATATAGGAAATGTAAGATGAGGGATCACAATATCAAATGCTCACAAAGGGGAGGAGAACATGGTAAATGAATGAAGAAGTAGTGGTAGCAAGAATCAAATGTAAGAATTATATTCTTCATTTTTACTGTTCTGTGGTATAAGCACATAATGTAATAAATACCTTATATTACAGATTAAATGTGTTAATATAAAATTTAAATACCCAAGTAAAAATAGGTATTTTTTTTTTTTTTTTTTTTTTTTTTTTTTTTTGTTGAGACAGAGTCTCACTTTGTTGCCCAGGCTAGAGTGAGTGCCGTGGCGTCAGCTTAGCTCACAGCAACCTCAGACTCCTCGGCTTAAGCGATCCTACTGCCTCAGCCTCCCGAGTAGCTGGGACTACAGGCATGCGCCACTATGCCCGGCTAATTTTTTCTATATAGATTTTTAGTTGTCCATATAATGTCTTTCTATTTTTAGTAGAGACGGGGTCTCGCTCAGGCTGGTCTCGAACTCCTGACCTTGAGCAATCCACCCGCCTCGGCCTCCCAGAGTGCTAGGATTACAGGCGTGAGCCACCGCGCCCGGCCAAAAATAGGTATTTTGATTATTATATTTTTCTTATAATTCATTATTTTTTTTATCTTAAACCAGAGAAATGGGACTGTTTTCTTCTGTCCTTTTGGGGAGTATTATTAATTTTATTCAAATAAATAATGTAAAAGTTTTTCACAGATAATGTTTTTTCCAAAACATAGATTCTTTGCTCAATTATTTTTTTTGTATGTTGAAAATACCTGTCTGACTTACAGAATTCAGTTCAAGGTTAGTTTTCAAAACTACAATTCAGCATGCTGTACTAACTTTCATTTTTGAGCTCTTATCATTATCAATATTAGTTGAGAAAATGCAAACTGATTCAAGTTTGTTCATTTTTATAAATTTCAAAATCAAGTAACTATTTTAGAATTCAATTCTTAGCTCCACAAGGGGTAAACAACACTTAAATTTCTGGAAAATAGCTTCTGCATGTGAAAGTAGGCCAGATTTTTCTTGGCTGAGTTTTCCAAAGACGTAATTTGGCTAGAAATTAAATGAATAAAATGATCAATTTGTGTAACTAGTTATGAACACACGCAGAAAAATAGAGTATGTATACTATCAACCAAAGGCACAATCTTTGACTAAATTGTCACTGAGTTCAGCTAACACTTGCTTTAGATAACACAAACCAATTTCTCACAACCATCCAAAAAAAACTCTTCAGTTTCACACCACATCTGTTGTGCATGCAATTATTCATCAAATAAAGAAAGCAGGGACATGCCTCGTGTGGTTCAAACCATGGTAGCACATCCATTTCATAGTATGAATTACTACATTCATGACATGTTTTCTTTCTTTCAGTTAAACATGACTCCCATTGAATTATGAAACAAACATGCCATATAACTCGTGCAAACTGCCACCATGGGTTTACATTTTGTAAAACAAGTCCAGTGTTAGTACTGACTTGCTAGAGTGCCTCCTGCAGTCCTGTTTATAAGCACTTCACTCAAGACACAAAAATAATTTCCTGATGTGCTTATCACTGTCAGAATGTTCAAAAGTTATTCAAACACTTAAACCCTTCAGATAACCACAAGTGACTATAGCTCATTGGGTAGGTAGTAGTTTCATGTTTTATATCCATACTCCTATTGGCTGAAAAATTGAAAAACCTACAAATAACCTTTTCATGCAACTTTGTACTTTTAAGTCCTCTCAACCCAGCCTCATCATGCTAAGAAATACTATTCTTAATAAACTTCTATTTGCAAATACTAGTTTCTGTTCAGGACACAATTTCTGCTGCAATCAACCTTTCTATAAACCCATCATTGGCACAAGGTTTTCATGCCAAGAATGTTTTTTCACTTAATATATTTTATGCCATTATCACTTATTATATTTGCATGAAAAAAAATCCTCATTTTCAGCTCATTAAGTTTTTCATTAAGTTAAGTTTGTTACATGTATTTGCTGTCCTGGTCATACTTCTTACTGTGGTTTGTTTCCTAATAGCTTCTTATGTTATGTACACTTAGTACAGTGTGTGTTAATATAATAGTTGTGCAGTATTATTCATGTAAGAATAGTCTCTACTTCCATAAGGACATATGCTCTTCTTCTTCTGAAATACATGGCTGTGCCAGTTTCATTTTCCCATTTATAATGAAGAGAAAAACAGTAGTATGATGTGATAATAAATGGCAGCTCCTTGTCAATGTTAGGGAGATATTAGGTGGTGGTAGGAATTGTGATAAACTTGAGAACACCTGCCCAAGGGCATTGGCTTTTATGAATCAGGATTAGGTTTATCTGAAAACTCAAAACAACATAGCTTAAATAAAATATAAATAAATTTCTTTCAATAAAATCCAGGAAGGCAGTCCTCAGCTGGTATGCTGGTTCCATGATCATCAGAGCCGAGGCTCTTTCTTACTGCTCTTGCACTCTCTCTGTTTCCTCCTTGTGGTACAAGACGATTGCTCTAGCCATTATATCCACAGTCTACCCAACAATAAAGAGAACAGGGAAGAAGAAGGTATGCTCCCTCCGTTTGGGAACTTCCCAGAGGTTTCATACACCCCTTTCACTGACATCCTATTGGCCAGAGCTCCTGGTCACACTTAACTGTAAAGGAAGCTGGGTCTGTATTCCAGGTACCCATGTGCCCAGCCAAAAACTGGAAGTTCCATTAGTGTTCACAAGAAAACATACTGGGGAACAACCAACAGTCTACGATATATGACTACTCAGCTCCAGCTAACTTATGCCATGTGGGAAGGTGGGGCTATTGTGGCTAGAAATGCTAATTATTGAAGAGAAATGACAATCCATATTTTGATGTGAAATTGTATTTTCGATGTTGACAAGCAATTCAAAACATTTTCATAGCCTACACAACTCTTGTAAATACAATAAATCCTGAGATTGGAAGGACTCTTACTCACTAAGTAAGTAAAACTAACAGTTTTACCAGCTCAGTTTAATCCATTATTTATTCATTCACAGGCTGAGCACCGACTAAGTGCTGGTGAATAAAACAGAACAAATCCTTGCCTATGCTCAAACATTTCCATTGAGAGTGGATGTTATTAGCATGCCTTTAAAGTTGTGACTGCAGAGATGGGCATGTAATAGGAAGGATGTAGTCTTTTTAAAAAAATAAGAGTATATGGCCTCATACTGAAGTGGAGGAAAAAGACAATAAATAAATGTGAAATAAGATATATTATTGAAAAATGCAAAGGAGAAAAAAAAAAAGGAGAGAAAAGTAATGGGAAGTAGGGGAAGGGAATAGCATTAAAATTTTAGGTGGGACATCCCAGAAAAGCATTGAAAAAGGTGAATTTTGAGTAATGACCTGAAGGAAGTGAGGGACCTACCTATGTAGATCTCTGGGAAAAGAACATTCCAGACAAAGGGAATATTGAGTGCAAAGGCTCTGAGACAGAAGCACAGTGGCATGTCCAAGGATCAGCAAGAAGGCCAAATGGAGAAGGATAATTAGGGAGATAATGGTAAGAGATTATGTCAAGGAGGTATCTGTAGGGGAGATCAGAAACCACTGGAAAGTTTTGAGGAGAGGAAAAGCATAATCTGACTTAGGTGTAAACAAGATCACTCGTGTCAGTGTAGGGATTGGCTGAAGGGGAATGCTATATTCTGAATATTTGTGTCCCCCAGTAAATCCATATGTTGAAAGCCAATCACCAATGTATTGGGAGGGAGGGCCTTTAGGAGGTGATTAAGTTGTGGGTGCAGAACCCCAGAGAGCTGCCTTGCTCCCTTCCATCATGTGAGAACATAACAAGAAGGTGCCATCTATGAACCAAACAGCCGGCCCTCACCAGCACCTTAATCTTTGACTTCTCGGCTTCCAGAACTGTAAGAAGTAAATC
Organism: Eulemur rufifrons; assembly: GCF_041146395.1. NCBI lineage: Eukaryota > Metazoa > Chordata > Mammalia > Primates > Lemuridae > Eulemur > Eulemur rufifrons. Next base: position 39,244,762 of record NC_090999.1, on the reverse strand, counting down.
TCTGTTGTTTATAAGCTACCCAGTTAAGTGTATTTTTTTATAGCAGCCCAATGGGACTAAGTCAGGCAGCAACAAGCAGAATCAAAGAAACCAGTTAGGAGGCTATTGAAATAATCCAAGCAAGACATGATGGTGGCAGTACTAAGATGGTGGCAGTGAGGATGGTGAGAAGAGGTTTTAGATATACTTTGAGGGCAGACTTGGCAGAGAGGAAGAGAAGAGTCAAAGATGACACCAAGGTTTTTGGCCTGAGCAACCAAAAGAATAGTGTTGCCATTAAGTGAGATGAAGAAGACTACAGGGGAGGGGTAAACATAAGAGGTTCTGTTTTGGACATTTAAGTTTGAAATACAAATTATACATCCAAAGTGAGAGGCCCAGTAGGCAACTAGATAAACAGGTGTGGAGTTCAAAAAAAGAGATACAGGCTGAACACATTCGAGAGTCATAACTATATGGATGGCATTTAAGCCTTTTCTTACTCAGATCACCTGAGCAATGAGTATAGATAGATGAGAAAAGAAAACCAAGGACTGAACCGCGGGGCACTCCAACATTTAGAGGTTGGGAGATGAGGGGGAAACTACTGGAGAGCCTGAGAAAGAATTCCCAGAAAAAGGAGAAGAGCCAGGCAAGCCTGGTGTCCCAGAAGTTAAGTGAAGACAGCATTTCAAGAAGACAGAAATCAACTGTGTCAAATGATGTTGATGGACCAGCTGAGGACTAAGAAGTGACCGTTGGCTCATGCTGTCAACAACTACATATCGGCTTCTAGTCCTGGAAGAGGAGGGGTGAGTTTCTCCAGAAATTTTTTCCCTGCCAGAATCATTGTGAACTAGGAGTTTCTCTTTAGTGTTCCTTTGGCACAGTATGCTTATCCATAGTGTATCCTTTAATTATTCAACAAAAATGTATTATTGTTACTTGCTAAGTACTACTTTAGACTGGCAGGGGTTTTTTTTAAGTCAAAAATCCTTTCTCATGGAGCTTTCATTCTAATTAGGGTGCAGAGGGGGGCAGAAAATAAAAAATATTTAAAAGAAAATTGGTATAGTATGTTAGGGGATAAGGGATATGTAGAAAAATAATACAGGGAAAGGGTATAGAGAATATGAGGAGTTTTTTGTTTTAAATAGTGCTCAGAAAAGGCCTGTCTGAGCAAAGACTAGAAGGACGTAAGAGAGTAAGCCACGTGGGTACCTGGGAGAAGAAGAGCATTCCAGGGAGAGGGTACAAGCACAGAAGTCCCGAGGCAAGAACAAGCCTGCCATGTTTAAGGGATAGCAAGGAAATCTGTGCAGCTATATCAGAGTAAGTGGAAAGGGAGTTAGGAAATAAGAATGAGAGGTAATGGGGAGAAGTGGCAAATCACAAAAGGTCTTGTAGGCCACTGATAAGATTTTTCGCTTATTCTCTGAGACCAATGGAAAGCTTGGCGGATGTCAGTGAAAAAGAAGCCAAACTCTGTGAATTAATTTAAAGGGGTTTATTCTCAGCCAAATTTGAGGACCATGGCCCAGAGCCATGCCCGAGAAGACTTGAACAAATGAACCCACTGTGGTTAGGTTACAGTTTGGTTTTATACATTTCAGGGAGACAGGAATTACACGTAAAGTCATAAATCAGTAGATGGAAGGACTACATTGGTTTGGCCTGAAAAGGTGGGACATCTCAAAGTGGGGCTTACAGGTCATAGGTGGGTTTAAAGACTCTTTGATTTGTAATTGGTTAAAGAAATGAAGCTTTGTTTAAAGGCTCAGAATGTTTTAAGTTAAGGAAGTCTGTTAATCAGAGACAAGCCACTAGATTTATCCCCAGACTCAAGTGATTTGTTATGTAAATTGAGGACCTGTATGTTTGTCTTGCATAGCCTTAGGTCTTGTTAATAAGTTACATATGATGTCTCCAAGAAGGGAGGAGGCATGATGAGGCATGTCTGACCTCCTTTCTCATGACCAGCAACTCAATTTTAGGGTATCCCCTTGGCCAAGAGGAGGTCCATTCAGCTGGGTGGGGGGAGCCTTAAGATTTTATTTTAGTTCACAAGGATTTTGAGCAGAATAACCTGAGATCACTCTGGTCACTGTTTTGATAATAGACTTAGGGGTGGTGGGTAACAACAGAAGCAGGGAGCTGGTCAAGAGGCTATTATAATAATCAAGATGAAGTTAGGAAAACTAGTCCATTAAGGAAAAATGCCAAAGAAGTTGCCAGGTCTTACCTAGCAAATATCAAAGAGAGGCCAGAGGAAGAGCTAACCATTGCCTGCTTTTTTGGAGGGTGAGTTTGTGAATCCTTTACTGAGAGCACTATCCTATTATATCTGTTGAGGCAAGCTAATTGTTGTAACAGATGCACTACAAAATTTCAAAGGCTTAATGCAATATAAATTTGTTTATAATTCATATATGATCCTGCTTCTCCAAATGGTAATTTGAGAACTCAGAATCCCTTCCATCTTGTAACTCCACCACATTCAACATATAAGGCATTTTTCAAGTTGATACAAGAGAAAGCATAAAGGATCTTGCTTGGTAAGTGTGAACTAGCCAGGCTTGGAAGTGACAAGCAACACTTTGCCAGATTCCATTGGCCAGAACTCATGTGGCCAAACCTAAACTGTAAGGAAGGCTGAGAGGTATAATCCAGCTGAGTACCCAGGAAGAAGAGCCAACATCTAGTGAATAGCTGGTTATTGTCTGCTACATGTGTGAATTGGCTTGCTCTTCATGTCTACCTGTGTCTGTCACCAAAACATTGAGTCCCCTTTCTTCAATGCACCAACAGCTAATATATTTACAGATTCTAAGTTATAAAAAGCTGGCTATTTGTGTGCCCACCACTGTTTTCACTTACTTCCCATAACTCTTCTCTTAAGCTTTTTGAACAAGTCTAATTTTTCCTCATCTAGTCTAGAAGAAAGAAGCTGAAATAAATGAACTGTAACTAAATGACTAACAAACTTTGCTTTTGGGAATACAAATCACAACTCCTCCACCCTGATTTCCTAGAGTGCTTTATCAGCATAATTTCTTTATCACTTCAAAATAGACAGGGAACTCATTCTGAATGCATTAAAATGGATATATAAAACCAAGAACAACAGAGATGAAAGATGCCTTCTTTTAAATTACATCAATTTGCAGAATCAGCTATTGTTGATCTGTGCCAAAGAAAAAGAAACATGAATAATATAAAGCAATTTACAATTTCTTTACTTCACTTAGGAGTTCAGTCACTAATATGTATATACCCATCTCCACTCAATCTGATTTTCAGAGTTGGCCTCCACTGTCATCTATACCAAATGATCTGCAAACATTGATTAACTGACTACAGAATACATCCATAGCATAAATCATTTTGAAAATATACCTTAAACTATAAAATAAAAACTTTTCAATAATAATTCAAAACATGCACTTCAAACAAAAGCTATGTTCTTTGGACAAGTAAAGACAATTTGACTAATAGTCTTGTATGCAACCAAGGTTAACATACATTGGTTAATAAACGTATCCCTTGGTGCTTCTTTCTGCTTGCTTACCACAATTTTATTATAGTAACAGTGCCATTATCTGAATGGTTGTGTCTTCCTAAATTCACATGTTGAAACCTAATTACCAATGTGATGATATTAGCAGGTGGGGGGTCTTTGGGGGGTGACTAGATCATGAGGATAGAGCCCTTGTGAATAGCAGTAGTGCTCTTATAAAAGAAGCCCTAGAGTGCCCCTTCCACCATGTGAGGACACAATAAGAAGGAGCCATATAAACCAGAAAGAGAGCCCTCACCAGACACTGAATCTTGATCTTAGACTTCCCAGCCATCAGAACTATGAGAAATAAATTTCTGCTGTCTATAAGCTACCTAGTTTATAATATTTTGAGAATTTTGTTATAGAAGCTTGATCAGACTAAGGTAAATAGCCTTTGGGAAATATCCAAAAACTACAAAAAAATTTAAGAACAGGGCATGGTGGTGCATGACTGTACTCCCAGCTACTAGGGAGACTGAGGCAGGAGGATCACTTGAGCCCAGGATTTCAAGGCTATAGTGTGCTATGATAGCACCTGTGAATAGCCACTGTGCTGCAGTCTAGCCTGGGCAACACAGTGAGATCTCATCTCTTAAAAATTTTTTTGTAAAACAGAGTATCATATAATATATAAAATCTAATGTGTAAATCTAATGTTTTTACAAAATCTTATGCGATAACCTATTAATAAAAGTGTCCATAGTTTCTTCTCTTACCCCTAATTGATAGGCCTTTTTCAAAAATGTAGCCATTATTCAAGGGAGTAATCATTCTGAATTTGTAAGATATTATGTAGGTTATGTCTTCAATAGAAGGTATTTCTAGGAAATAAAGGTAAAATATACAATCTAGAAAAACAGACGCAAAACTGATCAAGATTCTTTCCACTGACTATTTCATAGCCATCCAAATTAAGGCTGGACCACTATTGGAAGGGCCCAAAAATATGTGTTTTTAACATTTATCCTCAGTGATTATTAAAATAAGGCACGTTTGGGAAATACCGCCCTAGTACAAATGAAATTCCTCCGAGAATATAGAGCCTCCATTTGCTGAATTGTTATGTAAACTTATGAGGTACAGTGGACATCAGTTTACTATCATTACATAAAACTTAGAGTAACATATAATGCAAAAACAGTTAAGAGTAACATATAGTCCAAATAACATATAGTGTATGGTAAAAAAAAAAAATTTTTTAAATCATAAGAGTTAAGGCCGGGCACGGTGGCTCACGCCTGTAATCCTAGCACTCTGGGAGGCCGAGGCGGGTGGATCGCTCGAGGTCAGGAGTTCGAGACCAGCCTGAGCAAGAGCGAGACCCCGTCTCTACTAAAAAATAGAAAGACATTATATGGACAACTAAAAAAAATCTATATAGAAAAAATTAGCCAGGCATGGTGGTGCATGCCTGTAGTCCCAGCTACTCGGGAGGCTGAGACAGGAGGATCGCTTGAGCTCAGGAGTTTGAGGTTGCTGTGAGCTAGGCTGACGCCACGGCACTCACTCTAGCCTGGGCAACAAAGTGAGACTCTGTCTCAACAACAACAACAACAAAAAAAAAAAAAAATCATAAGAGTTAAATAAAGTTTTATAATGTAAATATTTTTTATATTTTCTTGTTTATTGTATTTTTTCAATTAAACCATTAAAATGTAGCATTTCTTGATGGTAGATTATTTAGCTATTCAATAAGAGACAAATTGTGATAGTACTATTTGTTTAAAGCTGCTTTGGCTATATGGGGTCTTCTATGGTTCCATATGAAGCATAGAATTATTTTTTCTAGATTTGCAAACAATGATGATGGTATTTTAATAGAGAATATGTTGAATCTGTAGATCACTTTGGGCAGTATAGACATTTTAACAATGTTGATTCTACCGATCCATGAGCGTGGTGTGTTTTTCCATCTTCTGTTTACACTTTCTGCTGTTTCCTTCCTCAGTGTTTTGTAGTTCTCCCTGTAGAGGTCTTTCACCTTCTTAGTTAAATACATTCTAAGATATTTTAGTTTCTTTGATGCTATTGTCATTGGGAGGCATCAATTTACCAGACTTCAAGGTATACTATTTTTTTTTTTTTTTTTTTTTTGAGACAGAGTCTCACTCTGTTGCCCAGGCTAGAGTGAGTGCCGTGGTGTCAGCCTAGCTCACAGCAACCTCAAACTCCTGAGCTCAAGCGATCCCCTGTCTCAGCCTCCCGAGTAGCTGGGACTACAGGCATGCGCCACCATGCCCGGCTAATTTTTTCTATATATATTTTTAGCTGTCCATATAATTTCTTTCTATTTTTAGTAGAGGTGGGGTCTCGCTCTTGCTCAGGCTGGTCTCGAACTCCTGAGCTCAAAGGATCCGCCCACCTCGGCCTCCCAGAGTGCTAGGATTACAGGCGTGAGCCACCGCGCCCGGCCAAGGTATACTATTAATACAAGGCTATGGTAACCAAAACAGCATGGTACTAGAGAGAACCCAGAGAGAACCCTAGAGAACCCAGATATAAAACCATTCTCCTATTGCCATCTGACCTTTGACAAAGCAGACAAAAACATACACTGGGAAAAAGAATCCCTATTCAATAAATGGTGTTGGGAGAATTGGATAACCACATATAGAAGACTGAAACAGGATCTGCACTTCTGACCAGTCACAAAAATCAACACACGATGGATAGTTGACTTAAACCTAAGGCATGAAACTATAAGAATTCTAGAAGAAAATGTTGGAAAAACTCACAGATATCAGCATAGGCAAAGGATTTATGAAGAAGACCCCAAAAGCAATCACAGCAATAATGAAAATAAATAAATGGGACCTGATCAAATAAATTAAAAAGCTTCTGCATAGCCAAGGAAAAAATTATTAGAGCAAATAGACAACCTATGGAATATAATAAAATATTTGCATGCTATACATCTGATAAAGGACTAATACCTAGAATCTATAAAGAACTCAAGCAAATCAGCAAGGAAAAAATCAAACAATCCCATTAAAAAGTGGGCAAAAGACATGAACGGAACATGAAAAAGTGTTCAACATCTCTAATCATCAAAACCACAATGAGATATCACTTAACTCCAGTGAGAATGGCTTTTATCAAAAAGTCCCAAAACAACAATTGCTAGCATGAATGCGGAGAGATAGGAACACTCATGTACTGTTGGTGGAACTGCAGTCAACCTCTATGGAAAGCAGTGTAGACATATCTCAAAGAACTAAAAGTAGACCTACCATTTGATCCAAGCACCAAGGATGCAAAGAGAAATAAGACAAAATCTCTGCCCTTAAGGATTTTATAATTTAGTTGGAGAGGCAATGATAAATATCAGAAGAGATAGGTTACATTACATAAGGCATTTCTCAAAGTGCAGCTCTCTCAACAACTGTATCAGAATCATACAGAGTGTGCGTTAAAATGTAGATTTCTTGGGTCACTCTCCAGACTTATTAAATCAGCATCTCTGGAAATATACTTTTAGGAACCTGCCTTTTAACAATGTCTGATATGGTTTGGATGTTTGGCCCCTCCAAATCCCATGTTTAAATTTGATTCCCAGTGTTGAATGTGGGGCCTTGTGGGAGGTATTTGGGTCATGAGGGTGGATCCCTCATGAGGGGCTTGGTGCATGAGGGAGTTCTCACTTGATTATTAATAGTTCACAGGAGAGCCAGCTGTTTAAAAAAGCCTGGTGCTACCTCCTCCCTCTCTTGCTCCTTCCTTTGCCATGAGACACGCCTGCTCCCCCTTCCCCTTCTACTTTAGTGGAAGCTCCCTGAAGCCCTCACTAGATGCAGATGCTGATGCAATGCTCCTTGTTCAGTCTGCAGAACCATGAGCCAAATAAACCTCTTTTCTTTATAAATTACCAGCCTCGGGTATTTCTTTATAGCAGTGCAAAATGGGCTAACACAACATCCCAATGATTCTGACTCTCAGTAAAGTTTGAAAATCACTGATAAAAGTTAAATCCATAAGAGACTGACATAGAATAAGAAGTTGACGGTAAGGATTCAGTTTTAAAGAATGAAAACTATCGAAAAGAAATAAAATTGTAATTATTCACTAGGGTTATTATTGTCTCAGTAGAATACCAAAGACACTCTACAGACAAATTACTAAAAGAGAGACAAAGGATATACAATCATTACACAAAAATTAACATTCTTATATTTATAATTACAAAATGTAATTTAAAAATACATAACATTTATAATAGCAGCAATAATTATAAGGTTCCTAGAAATAAGTCTAATAAAATATGTGAAAGAACAATACACAGAAAATTAAAACTGTATTGAAAGACAGAGAAGATTTACACAAATGGAGAAGTAATATGTTCATGGATGGGTCACCTCAATATCATAAAGATGACAAATTATCCCTAAGTAACTTTAAGGCAGTTTCAATCAAAATCCTACCATAACTTTTCATGAAGGAAAAAGAAAAAGAAAAGAAAAGGAGGGAGAGGAAGGAAAGGAGGGAGAGGAAGGAAGGGAGGGAGGGAGGGGGAGGAAAGAAGGGAGGGAGAGGAAGGAAAGGAGGGAGAGGAAGGAAGGGAGGGAGGGAGGAAGGGATTCGAAGACATGAAATGTTGGCATGGATTTAGGGAAATGGGAACTATTTTACATTGTGGTGGAGTGTGAGTTGGTACCAATTAGGAATGTAAGTCAGTCAGTGTTATGGACTGAATGTTCATGTACCCCCCCCCCCAAATTCATATCTGAAGCCCTAACAATGTGATGGTATTTAGAGGTGGGGCCTTTGGGAGGTAATTAGGTTTATGAGGTCATAGGAACCTCATGATGAGATTAGTGCCCTTATAAGAAGAAGTAGAGAGCAATCTCTTGCCAAGGAAAGGCCACATGAGCACATATTTGAGAAGGTAGCCATCTGCAAACCAGGAAGAGAGCTTTCACCCAGAACCCAACCATGCTGGCACCATGACCTTGGATTTCTAGCCTCCAGAACTTTGTGAAAATAAATGTCTATTGTTTAAGCCACCAGTCTATGATATTTTGTTCTAGCAGCACAAGCTAAGACAGTCAGAGTCCTCACCTACAAGCAATAGGAACAAACTCTGGGCTGGGTGCAGTGGCTCATGCCTGTGGCTCAATCCTAGCACCCTGGGAGGTTGAGGTGGGAGGATTGTTCGAGGTCAGGAGTTCGAGACCAACCTGAGCAAGAGCAAGAGTGAGACCCTCTTTCTACTAAAAATAGAAAAATTAGTGTGCACCTGTAGTCCCAGCTACTCGGGAGGATGAGGCAGGAGGATCACTTGAGCCCAAGACTTTGAGGTTGCTGTGAGCTAGGCTGACACCATGGCACTCTAGCCTGGGCAACAGAGCAAGACTGTCTCAAAAAAAAAAAAAAAAAACAAAGAAAAAGAAAAGAAACAAACTCTGGCTAATTTAAACAGAAAAGGTGATTATTTAAAGAATATTGAGAGGATTACAGAATCTCTACCAAGGCTGGATAACAGGCTTGGAAAAGGTAGGAACAAAGAGAGGCTGTGCTAACAAACCAGAGCTAGATTTATGCCATCCCTACCACTGGCAAACACAACTTCTTTGTGTCACTAGCTTCCACTTCAGAGTCCTGGGGGATACGTGGGGGTGGGGGAGCAGGGAGGGTGTTTGCTTGGCCCAGCCTCAATCACAACCTTGTGTTCTAGCTGCTCAAAGGGCTGGCAAAGTGAGTGTCATACATTTTCAGCTTTTATCATGGGGGGTGAGTTCTGCCATCCACCAAGTCTTACAAATAGGAACTTCCTTACATATAGAAAGGGTTCAGGTACAGGGCAGCCAAAAAATGACAAATGTTCACAAAGCAGTACAATCTGTTCCATGACCAAAAATTCCATTTCTAAGTATAAACCCTAGAAATTTTTCTACATGTGTATAAGAAAATATTTATTGCTACATTCATTATCTCCCTATGGGAAAAATTGGAAATAATCCAATTTTGTTCATTAGCAGGCAAATGGATAAATAAATGGTTTGGTCACAAAATAGAATACTATATAGTGATTAAATGAATGAAAAAGAACTACATGTATCAACATGAATACATATAAAAAATGCTGACTGAAGAACAAAGTTGCAGAATACATACAGTATAATATCATTTACATAAAATTTAACCAGATACGAAAGTATATACTGAGTACATATTTACAGTATATACTGAGATAGATATATATGTAATCAAAGTATAAAAACATGAATAGAAATGATACATAGCTACTTCAGGATAACTTTAAGGGAACAAAAGGCATTAGGGTAGGATGGAGCTTTAGCTGTAACATTTTATATTTTTTTAAATGTCTATTTTTTATTTTTAATTATTATGGGTATACAATAGTTGCATATCTTTATAGGGTACATATGATCTTTTGATATTTATTTCTACTCTTAGCCAAACCGAGACAGTTTATCCACACTAATTGGACAGGCCATGGTGGCAGTGTGTCCTCCTCTTCGTACAATGCCTGATCAGACTGTTCTGTCACCCTCCACGATTCCATAGACATTCCACATGCCACACGGCACTGCTTACATGGCCCTTTGCCCTCTTTTCTGCTCAGATCTCTTAAAGTGTTGTAAGACACTCCTGAAAAAGCCAAAGCCTATTTGTCAAGTAGTTCTGTGACAGCCATCTGTCCTTCCCTGCCCCTTGGGACTGATCAGGAGCCAGTCACTCCTTTGACAACCAGCTCCTTGCAGCAGTTGCTTCCACATGTCCCCTGTGGGCTAGTGAGGCTCTTGTCAGATAGTTGGGAAGGTGTTTGATCAAACTGGAAACGTTGTATCATGCAGCTGAATCCCTTTCTCCTTTACTCAATAAAGGCCACATTATATTTAAAAAAAAAAATGAGCCAAATTTAGAAAATATTAATATTTGCCTAGTGGACAATGTCATCATTTTACCCAGATCCTCTTGCATCCCTTACTGACCTCAACAAATCACTTACAAACGACTTTTTGTCTCATTATCTGCTTCTAGGCAACTTCACCTAAGGTAATCTATTAACACAAACTCCCACTTCCCTTTATACATGCCCGTAACTCTACCTTCCCTCCTGTTACCTATTGGGAATGTGCCTGTTCAGATCTAAGGCCAAATTCTCTACCTGTGCACTAAATCTAGGCCCTCTCATCTACTCAACGACATCACTACAACAGTTTTCCTCTTTCTTTCCAGCACTGTCAGTTTTTCTTTCTCTACTAAATATTTCCAAAACATAAGCATACTGTACATATCATATATCTTTAAAAACAACAACTCTCTGAACCTCATTTTCCACTTCTGCCATTCCCTCATTTCTTTGCTTCTTTTCGCCACAAAAATCCCCAAAAGAACTGTCTAAACCTCTATTCTCCAATTTCTCTCTTTCCATTTACTCCCAAAATTCACTCCAGTCAGGTTTTCACCCCTTCCATTCTGCCGAAACTACTCTTGTCAAGGTCAACCAATGACTTCCATATTGCTAAATTGATGGTCAGTTTCTAGTCCTCAGCGTGTGACACATTTGACATAGGCAATAACTTCTTCTACTTTATAACATTTTCTTCTCTTCCTGTAATAAGAGTTTAGATTATTGTTCAGAAAATATTCATTCTCCTCACCCTTCCACTATGGGTTAAATCAGTTTCCCTGTCCCAGTGACGTGGGATTTGGCTATGTGACATACTCTAGCCAATAGAATATTAGCCAACTTAATGTGAGCAGAGGCCTTTTAAAATGTGCTCATAGGATTTACATTGGCTTTTGCACCCCCATATAAGAAGATCTTCTCCACAGTGGCTGCTGCCTCTTCAAACTGGGCTCCAGCATGAACACACAAGGAACAGACAAACTCAACCTACAACCTAAAGCAGAGTCACTCAGCTGAACACAGCCTAGGTCATATGAACTGCAACCAACTTGTAGATGCGTGGGCATGAGAACAAATACATCTCTAAGCTACTGAGTTTGGAGTGATTTGTTATGCAGCCTTACTGTGGCAATAATGACTAACACACTTGCCTTTCAGGACATATCATCCTCCTGATTTTACTCCAGCCTCATTGACTATTCCTCCTCATTTCCCTGGTTATGATCAAATGATACTGGAATGCCCCAGAACTCAGTTCTCAAATTTCTTCTCTATTCTCACTCTTGATGCTCTTAGCCATTCTCATGCCTTTAAGTATCATCTGGAAGCCGGGCACAGTGGCTCACATCTGTAATCCCAGCACGTTGGGAGGGCAGGGCAGGAGGATCACTTGAGCCCATGAGTCCAAGACCGGCCTGAGTAACATAGCCAGACCCTGTCTCTACAAAAAAATAAAATAAAATAAGAAAGGAGCCAGGCGGGAGGGACGGTGCACGTGTGTAGTCCTAGCTACTCCAGAGGCTTGGGTGGGAGGATCCCTTGAGCCCAGGAGTTCAAGATTATAGTGAACTATGATTGAGTCACTGCACTCTAGCCTGGGCAACAGAGTGAGACCCTGTCTCTAAAATAAATATTATCAGGAAACTGATTACTCCCAAATTTATACTATCAGCCCAGATATCTCTCTCTTGAACTCCAAATGGGTATAACCAACTGCTACTTGACATTCCCACCTGGATATCTAACAAGCATCTCAAATTAAATCAGTGCCCTCAAACAACTCCTGACCCACTCCCTCCCAACTTTCTTTCTCTCAGTCTTCCTTTTCTCACTAGATGGCAATTTTCTCCTTTCAGTTATCCAAGGCAAACACCCTGGAGTCATTCTTGGCTCTATACCGAATCCTCAGGAAATCCTGTTAATACTATCTTCAAATATATTTTAAAAGTCTTATCACCTTTCACTACTACCAACCTGGTCCAAGCCACTTTCTTCTCTCACCTGGATTTTGCAAAAGCCTCCTAATCATCTTCTTGCTTCTGTCCTCTCCCCACTCCCACTCCATGCTCTATTCTCAAAAAAGTTGCCAGAATACTCCTTTTAAAATTTCAGTTAGATACTGTCACTCCTCTACCCAAACTGCTTCCTTAACTCTTTGACCTCATTTATTACTGTCCTCACTCACTGGTCTATGAACATGAACATCTCAGGCCGAGGCCCCAGGCCCTTTTGCCTTGTTATTACCGTAGACTGGAATACTACTGCCAGATAGACAAGCTTGCCACTTCACTCTTTAAAGTTTTGGCTCAAAAGCTTCCTTTCATTGAGGCCTTCCCTAACCACTTTAACATTGCAATTCCCCACCTCCGAAAGTTCTTTCCTTCCCTTCTTAGTTTTTCTTCATAGCACTTATCACAACCTCAACACTATATTTTTTACTTTTTTATTCAATTATTGCCTGTCATCCCAACTAGGATAAATGTATAGTCCCTGAGAACAGGGATTTTGTTGTTTGTTTTGCTGTCTGCTGAATCTTCAGGGCCTGGAATATTTGAGCAACATTCAAATATTTGTTAGATAAATGAATGTGTTTGACCTTCTGCATATTTACAATTTCATAGATATATCTATAATAAATGGGTAGATAGTGACAGACTCAAAGGCAAATATCATTAAACAATTGCCTCCAATTCCCAAAGGATTTCCCAAATCTACTAAATGATGTTTTTAAATATCAAAACAAAGTTTATCTAAAAGGAAGGAGAAAACTTTAGTTTCCTTGACTTCAAGATTCTCTTAAATTTGAGCTTTCATGTTTTTTGTTTTCCTTTCAATGGCTACTAAATGGGCACTCTCAGAAGTTTTACATAAAACATTAAAACCTCTTGTTCAATGTAGTAGAGTTAAGCTGTAGAAGGCAAACCCTACATGTGGGGAAAATATGCCTCTGACCAGATTGTTCTTCTCCCTACCAACTCTGCCTGGTTGCCCTCTTTATAAAAAAAAAAAAAAAAAAAAAAAAAAAAAAAAATCCTGATTCCATGTTGAGAACTCACACACAAACACACAGCCTCACATTCGTGAGGTGGTTGGGTCAGGACTGCAACCTCCTAGAAGACAGCTCAACACTAGCCCTTGGTTTTGCCTTATAAGCAAGTAACTTCTCTAAACTCCCGTTTTGCTGGGAAAGCTATTAATGTCGTGATTCCAAATCTCCTGGCGGTTAAAAGGATAGTTACCAGACACAAGGCCAGGTAAGTTAGAAAAAAAACAAAAATTGAGCGCAGGTGCACACGCTAACATTCATCCTCACCCCACTTCCCCATCCAAAAGTAGATAAAGAGAAGTGAGTTTGCTAGACTTTGTTCTTGCAGCAGTTGCTGTTATCAGGAAAAAGAGTTAACTTGGATTATATACAATCTGCTCTTCATTGCTGTAAAAGCCCCCACCAGTCACCCCCCGCCCCCCACCGTCTGCAGCAATTCTCCAGGTTCTTGGTGAGCATGGGTAGAGCTGACACAAATCGGGCTGCTTTTATCAGGACCGTCGCTGGGCTGGCCTCCATTTTAGATGTGAATTAACCCTCCGAATATCCCTTCGGGAGCAGGGACTCCCTTCTTTCTCCTTCTCCGCCTCCAGCCTTACCCTCGGCCAGGTTTTCCTCATTTCAGATTTTCCTGCAACTCATCCCCTCATGAGTCATGCCTGACGATAATTTTCACATTATTTATATTAAGCCTCGAGATGACGGCATCTGTGCTCAGAAAGACACGTAGTACGAGGACCAGAACCGATACCCCAGGGCGCCCGGTACTGGCGGGTCCCGGGCCGGCAAGAGTGGCGGGGCGCTCGGTGAGGTGAGGCGCCCGGAGCCCGCGCCCCTCCCGCCGCTCCCCCGCGAGCCGGCGGCCGCGCCTCCCTCCCGCCCCTTGCCGGGTACCTGGCCCCGGCGGGCGGGCAGGGGGCGGCGCTGCGCCGCGTCACGCGGCAGGGTGGGAGAGCGGGCAGATGACACCAGGCGGCCTCCTCGCCCTTGCAGCTCAGTCGGCGGCCGGGACGGCACGGGCCGCTGTGAGGAACTCCGTGCTCGCGCCACCACCCTGGCTCTGCGCGCGCCCCGCGCTTCGGCTCCGCTCCCCGCGCGGTGAGTGCGGGGCTCCCGGCCGGCGGGCTGGGCCAAACTTTTCCGGGGCGCGCAGAAGAGAAGGGGGAAGGGAGAGAGCCGAGGGGAAAGGTGTCGGGAGTGGCTGGAGGGAGGCACCTGGGCACGGCGCGCGAGCAGTGGGAGCCGTGTGCGGGGGGGACTCGCGGAGCCTGGCCAGGCCCTCCCTGGGCTCCGGGGAGGCGCTTTGGAAGTTCTGTCCCCACGGCCTGCGCGTGCGGAAGGCGAAGGCCGTCCTCCGCCGGAGCGCGGGGCTGCCGCGCCACCTGCCTTCGCGGGGAGCCTCCGGCGCCCCAGCATCCCCGAGGGAAGGTAGCGGCCGGCGAGCGCCCCGCGAGCCGAGCCTGGGCGGCGGGTCCCCGCGGTGCCGGCGGGAGGGGCAGAGGTGCTCGCCGGCGGGACTGGGAGACAGAAGAACCTGCTCGACCTTGGACGCCGAGGTCATTTTCCTAGCGCCAGGACCTGGCTCGCTGGCCATGTCCTCAGATTCCCGACCCCTTCTGTCCTGTTTCCTTCCTTCCCCTCTTGGGCGCCGTGTTCTCCCGGCCGGAGTGAACTCGGGGCGCTGCTCTCGGAGCGGGGCGCTGTCTCTCTTGGCTCCCGGCGCGGCATCCTGTCCCGGCGGCTGATGAGTACAGAGCCGTGGAACAGGTCATACCTGAGAAGGAAATAGGAAAGCCTGTTGTTCTGTCGCCCAAAGTATCATTCGCTGGGACGCTGGCCTCCCCCCGCCCCAGTCAGTCAGCGCCGCTGCAAACTTAACCTGATGCGAGGGAGAGAGCGCCCTTGGCGCCCCCTGGGGAACTCGGGACAGGAAGGATCCGGTCTCTGCCGCTTCCCACCTCCCGGTGTAGTTGGGCAGACAAGTCCCAAACTGGCTGAAGAATAGTTTCAGCGACCCGAGTCCCTCCCTTACTGGTCTTTTCCCTCTTGCTGTGATGTTCCTTTGGAAAGCGTTTTCACTTAACCCCACGCTCTCAGGTTATCCTTTATTCCACTCCTCACTTTTATTGCTTAACTGCCCTAAAAGGGTCATCAATACTTAGTGGCTGCCCCCGCTTTCTTACCGCACGCTTATTAATTCACTTATTTTGTAGCTTCTGCTCGTTCTACTGATCAGAAATTGGTCTTCTCAAGGTCACCTAGGGCTAAATAAAATCCGCCCCCCCCCCATGGCAGACATTTATCAATGTTTTTGCGCCAGGCACTGATCTAAGTACTCATGCTAACTCTTCCAATCTTCACAACGATCCTGTGGCGTAGATATTAATATTATTCTCATTTTAATGAGGGAACTGAGGCACAGAGAGGTTAAGTAACTTGCTCAAGGCCACACCCATTGGAGCAACAGGAGATTCCAGCTTTGGGGCTCTGGCTCCAGCGCCGCAGCGGTTAACTACTGCCCTGTACTACTTCACCTAGAGTTCCTTTTGTCATCCTTATTTTCCTGAAGTCCTGTGCATAGGACTCATTCAGGCGTCATTGTCCAGGCTCTAAATCTTAGGTCCCTCTTTTCCTTGTGTGTCTTTGTACTAGTTTAGGCTCTTAAAAAAAAAAAAAAAAGAAAAGAAAAGAAAAATAGATTTATAGAACTTTGTTGCTTCCTCTATCACCTCTACTTATCTGGCTTAATATTCTGTTGTATTCTGGGTGTCTTTAGTTTTCATGTAAACATCTCTCAGTGCACATGATAATATTCCATTTGGACTTGCCCTGCTTTCCCCCAAAGCACCTCTAGAAGGTCATTTCTATCAGGGGTCCCACCATTATCCTAGTCACCAGCAGGCAAAACTCAACAGTCCTGTCTCATGTCACCTCTTTCCCAGTCATGACATCTCAGAAGATTCAACTTTTACCCGGTTTCTCCTAGCCTTTGTCAGTCTCACCCACTTCCATCCTCTCGTCACTACTCTCCCTCCTCCCCACCCCTGAACACTCATTTATCATTATCATATGCCGTTTTCTACTATTGATTATCATCTTTTGTGTTTTCTTTCCATAAGGAGATTGTAAACAACTTAGGACGTTACATCTTCAAGCCTTACAGCCCATAATTGCTGGATAAATATTTGTAGAATAATATAAACAATATAAATTAAGGTAGCACAGATGGGGTGAGTTTGATGATGGTGGGAATTTTTAAGCCAGATTTTACAGAATGTTAAGGAGTTTGCGTTGGTAGACACAGGGGAGGTGGCAGACATTGTAAATGAAGGGGAGAAAAGCTTGTGTTCACTCGATTGCTACAGAGAGCTGCCCAGTTATCCTGATGAAACATTTAGACGTATAAGGTAGTAGGGCCAAATCAGCAGAGAACCACGAATCCTTAACTTAACAAAACAAAATGTGAAACCACAGTAAGTTAAAAAAATCTCTGGGGAACAGACACGCCTGGAGCTCTGACTTGGGGGGAAAGGCGGTACATGGGCAACGTATGTAACCTGCAATTCTGTATCCCCCATAACAATAAGATGAAATAAAAAAAAAAATCTAACCTTTTTTTATTAAAAAATACAGCACATACATAAAAGTGCATACAATATAAATTAATAGATTAACACAGTAGATATATTTGGCAGTAGAATTACTGTCTTATTCTGATGGTAACTATGATAGTTGGATGAGGCTGCTGTCAGGTCAAATAGTAACCTTTTAATAAAATCTGCATAAGGTAATGCAGTCCTGGACTAATTACCGAGAGGCATTGCCAAGAAAGAATTGGCTGTGCCTGGGGAGGTTTGAGGTGAGGGGAGAAGACTGGATAGTGGTACCGAAAGGTGAGATTGGAGAGCCAAGAAGAGAATTCTGACCCACTGAGCATAATTCTACCACACTGAATATTTTGCCATTTTGCCTGCATCTTTCTCTTTTTTTTCTATGTATGTTTTCCTACATCATACTCCATATAGAATTTTGGTATTCTGTGTTTTCCATATAATACCTAGTAAGCATTTTTCATCTTACATAATTTTTAAAACTCTTATTATTTATTTTATATTCTAGTAATTATAATGTGATTTACTTAACTAATACTCTATTGTTAGATGGGTATATTAGCAACAAATTCTAAACAACCTAAGCTATAGTAATGCTTATCTTTGCAGATGTATCATTTTACAAATTGGGGATTGTTTCCTTATGATAGTGTTCCAGAAGTGGAATTACTTTGTCAACAAGTATGGTCATTTTTATGGTTCTCAGTACACATTGTCAGATTTCTAAAAGCAATTTAAAAAGCAGGATCAATGCACTGTACCTACCTTTTCTTCCTATGAAGTAACAGCAATTCAATTCAATATGGACATATTATTAAATACTGTATCAATTTCCTAGGGCTTCTGTAACAAAGTAACCACAACCTGGGTGGCTTAAAACAGCAGAAATTTATTGTTTCATAGTTCTGGAGGCTACAAGTCTAAAATTAGGGTGTCATCAGTGTTGATTCCTTCTGAAGGAGAATCTGTTCCATGCCTCTCTCTTAGCTTCTGATGACAGCTACAATACTTGGCATTCCTCATAGAGGCATCACACTGATCTCTGCCTCTGTCTTCACATGGTTTCTCCCTGTGTCTTCACATGGCCATCATCTTATAAGGACACCAGTCATATTGAATTGATGGCCCACCCTGCTCCAGTATGACTTCATCTTAACTGATTACATCTGCAAAGACCCAATTTCCAAATAAGTTACATTCTGATGTATTGGGGGTAGGACTTCCACATATTTTTTTGCGGGGGACACAATTCATCCTGTAATAGGAACTATGCTACACATTAGAATGTACATAAAAGAAAGCCCCTGTCCTTAAATAATTTCTAGTCAGGTTGAAGAAGTAAGATTTTTTAGAAAATTTCTAATTTTTAGAAATTGCTTATTTTCCATGATGTGCTACTTGTGCATATCAATTCAGGATATGGAAGGATGCTATTTACCAAACAATTTTAGAGTTATTGTAAATATAGTAGCATGTTAAACTGAGAAAGAACTTGGAATTTCAATAATACACATCATACACCATGGAAAGAAGCATGCCATAAACAACATTTCTTACATGTGTTTCTGTGACTTATCCAATTTTGACCATTTACAGGTTATGAAAAGTTGAAAGCTAATACAAATTTGGCATTTTATAAGATTGGTCTTCTAAAAAATTCGAAGTTTTCATTTTTCCTAATTGATTTAGATATAGTAAAAGCACATATTATTGGCAAGTGAAATTATCCTTTTTGTAAATGACAGAAGTAGGCATAGCATCTTAAATATTTCTTAAGAGACTATTATTCAAATTAAATAAGTGACTGGGTGCGGTGGCTTACGCCTGTAATACTAGCACTCTGGGAGGCCGAGATGGGAGGCTCGCTTGAGGGCAGGAGTTCAAGATCAGCCTGAGCAAGAGTGAGACCCTTGTCTCTGCTTAAAAATAGAAAAAAAAATTAGCCAGGTGTGGTGGCTCACACCTGTAGTCCCAGCTACTCAGGAGGCTGAGGCAGGAGGATTGCTGTGACCAAGGCTGACACAAGGGCACACTAGCCTGAACAACAATGGAGCAAGACTGTCTCAAAAAAAAAAAAAATTAAATAAGTGTCCATGTAACTTACAAGTCTTACAGGTTAAAGACCAATCTTAATCAGTATGGACAAGCAGCCACTTAGGCCATGAACACCAGCAGCCTGGCTTCTTGTCATCTCCAATATAAGGTAATAGAGCCAAACCTAGACAAAATTTGGGAGTATGAAAAGTTGTATACCCCGCAAACATGTGAATGCCAGCTTTGTGTCAGGCAACCTGGCTGGCAGGATGCTAAAGCCAGACCAGGTCTGTGTGGGGTACAGGGAGGTAAACATCACAAAGTTACAGTACAGTGTGCTAAACTGTGCTGTGATATACACAGGGTGTTGGGAGGCAGATCAGAATTAGGCAACAGAGAGTCCTTCAGAGCTGGAAGAAGGAAGAGCGGGAGTTGGGGCAGCTGCAAAATGGAATGAGGGAAGGGAAATCAAATTTAGGCAGAGAGAATGCAGGTGTGATCACAGAATTGGAAATACTTTAACTACAGAAGAAGGTGCTAGATGAGGTTGCCTAGGCATGTGGGAGCCAGGTTTACTGAGAGCCTTGTTTGACCTACTAAAGATTTGTGGGTTTATCCTGAAGTCAACAGGGAACCCTGGGAGAACTATAAGAAGGTGAAAGACCTGTTAAGATTTGTATTTTAAAAGCATCCCTGGTGTTTACCACTTTACCTTTCTGAGACCTCACCTCCTCTCATCAAGTCTCTATCTCATATCTCTGTCTGATCTGGAAAGGACAGCTACCTTCATTGTTTACATTAGATATCTTGATTATGCTTAGCTTGCATATGAATTTTGGAATAGAAAATAAATTTCATGGGCATCCTCTGTGCCGCTGTGCTTATGGGATGCTCAAGCTTGCATTTAAGTTTTTAATCTCTCAATGACAATTGTAAGGTGAAAGTTTTGGTTTCTCTTAGGCATAATAGTTGCAGTGAGGCACTTAACGTACATTTTCTCATGACTTTTCTGAAGCCAGGAAGGTCTGGCTCTTCATATGCATAGGTACAGAAAGGTGAAGAAAGCAGAAGGGTCTTCAGGCTACACTGGTAGAAGTATGGAGCCAGGATTTAAACCCAGGTTTAATTACAATGTTTAGGCTTTTCTCATTCTGCATACTAACTCTGTGGGTTGATAGTTTAGCATGTATAGGAGATGCTAGGATGCTGATATCATACAATAGTTTTGTGAGGGCATAAGGCAACCATATAAATAAAACTGATTTGTACTTTTAGGGGCAGTGGTAGAAATGTGAAATCCAGAAAAAGAGAGTTCCCTAATAGCCCTTAACCTAAATACAGCACCCCCCTTCCTTTTTGTTCCCAATTTCTGGGTTTTGTCCTAATACCCCATTTATAATTTATTTGTTTATTAGAATTAAATGACCCAAGAGGGTGCTTAAAGGGTGCTTGTTACTTGAAGGTGAATTACTATGCGTCTGTCCAGGGGTTTCTCTGCCTCTTGTCCTACCTGTCTTTTTTGTGCCTTTTTAGGCAGACAGTGCTGTGTTTGATCCTGGGGGCCCAAAAGACTTATGTCTCAGAACTATCAACCAGCCAACCAACCATGTCCACCTACATTTTAATCCCTCTACTGCTTATTCAGTTAGCTCAAAGGCACATACTTATACCTTCATGCTTCATCCTCTTCTTTGTAATTCTAACAGGTATGACTTTAACTTGAAGAAAGAAAGAAGGTAGAAATGGCCTTGTTAGGAATCCAGAATCTAATTACTGATTATTCAGTAGCTTACAGTGAGTTCCTGAGCATATGTGGAATCAAACAATAGTGAGAACGACTATTCATTGTTCAAAGGAAGAAAAAAATGTGTAGTGGATGTAATATTTAATATTAAAGTCAGTATTTTAAAAATAAAATGTGTGTGTGTGTATATATATATGTATATATAGTTGAACATGCAATTGCCATTTCTGTAGGTAAGAAAACCAGCTGGATATTGGCAACTTGCATATGGTTCATCCTAATACAGATACAATCCCATCAATGCTGGTTGACCTATGAGCCTATACTCTTCGTTTCCCAATAAAGCACACTGGGTGGTGCCCAGGCAAGATGAACACTGGCATCTAGTAGTCCATTCTCTTCTCTACTTGCTAGGTTATTGGCTTAACAGAAATTTGTTGTATTTATTGCAAACATCTTTTTTTTTTTCTTTTTTTTTTTTACCAACTGAACATTGTCCCAGATATTGCAAACATCTTGGTGCCAGTTATACCAATTATTGTGAAAGATCATTTAGATAAGTGTGTAAACTTATGAAACATAAATATTATACAAAGGGAAAGAGTATTACTATTTCTGTGAAAGGAATATTGAAATCTTTGGAAAGATTCCGTAAAAGTGAGTTGCAAAGAAAGTGGTCGGGAAAACTGTAAAAGATCAGAAGTAAAATTGTAAAAACCTGAAAGATAATATCCTGAGCTTTCCTTACAACTTTGTTTAGTTGTTTTGTTTTTGTTTTTTGTTTGTTTTTCGAACAACTTAGAAAGTTAAAGCTGAAAACTGTGGAAGATAAGTTCTAGGTATGGTTTATATCAGACAAATGTTGGTGAGGACCTCTTCCTCAAGGAAAGTCTTAGAACTACTTTGGAAAATTGGGGAATTGATGCATATTTATGTTTTTTAAGGCAAAGTGGTATTTATAAAGGTAAGTAAATACTTTTTGATTCATCACTATAAACAACTTTTTGATTAACTAGAACTAGTCAAAATTGCTGTTTCTATTAGTCTTACTGTAATAGTTTATGTTATAGTATTGTGGGTAGTCAAAATCTTTGCTTTTGGAGTTACTCTACGTGCCTGTGTTAATAAAGACAAAGTGAAACTTTGCCACTGGGAATGTAATACAGCAGAATACATATTTTTCTTTGTTTAGCATATCATGTATGTAATCAACTCATACTTTTGTTTTAAATTGGGTTTTTAGTATTCTTATGACATTTGAGTTTATTTTAATAATATGAACCCATATGTAGAACTTAGAGCTGTTTTCTAACTGCCTTAAATGGCTTACATACAAATTGAAAGCAAAAACGTATAGTATAGCATTAGTTAGAGTCTATTAAACTTGATAAATTTCTTAGTGCTATTAAGCTGATCAGTTTAATTGGTTAAGGTATAACTTATTTTAGATTCAAATAGTAATTATAGAAGTATAGTCATTCTTTTCTGAAGTATTAACAGATTAATGAAAAAAGACCAAACTTATAAAATGAGAAAAATAAAAGTATATTTTATAATAATAGCATTTATTAAGCACTGGCTATGTATTAATACCAGCCACTGTCCTAAATTCTACATGTGCCTTATCTCATTTGATCTTTATAAAAGCCCTCCGAAGGTGATACTGTTTCCATTTTCTAAACAAGGAAAGTGATGCCAATAGGAGTTCAGAAACTTGCCCAAGGTCACATGATTAGTAATAGCACTGAAAATCAGACCCAGTTCAATATGAACTCCAGTGCCCGTATACTTACCACGTTATAACTTAGTCATTTTAATTTGAATTTCTGATGTAGGTGTTTTTTTTTGTTGTTGTTTGTTTGTTTGTTTTGTTATGTTTTTTAAGAGACAGGGATCTTGCTGTGTTGGCTAGGCTGGTCTCAAACTCCTGGACTCAAGGGATCCTCCCACCTCAGCCTCCTGTGCAGCTGGACCTACAAGCGTGTGCCACTGTGTCCCAAGTACCAGCAGTTGGAGAGTGGGGAAGTGAGATAGGGAAATGTTACGAGGGGGCTATTATACTGTGGGCATCTGCGGCTCAGTGCCGTTGGATGTCCCTGAGAGTTATCCTATCTAAAGGGCTAAGATGTGAAACGTTTGCTGGCACATGAGCATGTAGAGTGTTTTTTAAAAATAGTGTTTCTAGTCACAAAGGACGTTAGAGGTTGTTTAGGCCCACCTCTTTTAAGGCTGGAGACGCTGAGGCCCAGTGACGCCAAGGCCATCTGCCTATTTAGCCTATTTAACCTATTTAGTGTGTAGGGACCAGAAACAAGTTCTCTCAAACAGAGCCCAGGTGCTTTTCTAACTTATAATCATTTTTCTTTGTTAACCTTAACTATGAATATGGCTTTACACTGAATTTTTGAAGCTCCTAAATCTCCCTGCTCCGTCTTTGTCTACAAGTAACAACATTAATTACTCCTATAAGCGTTACTGTAGAACATGGCAGGGCAAGGATTATACATCCTCCATGTTACTTACAAGTAGGAAAACCAAAGGTCAGGGCAGTGCAGTGATGTACCTAGTTCTGAGGACCATGTGTTATAAAATCTAACCCTGAACCACAACTGAAAGTGTAAAAGAAAAAAATATATTTTAGCAGAGATGATTAAATCGTCTAGCCTAAGCCATGGGCTTTCTCTTCATCCAGCAGCCCCCATCCTTTCTTTAGAGCTGAGTTCATACCCTTTAGGTGATTGCCTGAGTATTTTATGGAGGTAGCATTTGTGAGGCTGGGTAGGGGTGAGGTGAATGGAGACACAGTGCCCACTGCTTTGCTGTGCACTCCCTTAAAAACAAATCTGCCAGTCCCCAACCCTTGGTTTTATCATTTCATCAGTAAAGAGGGCAAGGATGTGTTGCTAGCCATCTCCTTATTAACAGGCAAATATGTGTTGTTGCTCAATTCTTATTGCAACCCTGTGAGGTATGCTCTCTTAACTCAATTTTAGAGACCAAAAATCTGAGGCGTCAAGAAATTTAAGTGTTTTTTTCCCCAAGGTCATCTGAGTGGGGAGTGACAGATCTGGGTCTAGAGTGCAGAAATTCCAGCTATACATCCTGCTACTTATTATGTGTGCCTTTACAATCTATTTTCTCATCTTTAGAAAAAAGTGCCAGTCGGGGGAGGCAGATAATATGCTTCTGATGTAGGAAGACTGCAAAGTTTGCATATGATCACACATAATTTACATTCCACATTTTTTCCAAAAAAATACTTAAAATACAGTAAATATATTAAGATCCAAGCATAGAAGGGGAAAATCTAGGTGATGAAGTTGTGATTAATGGAGCACTAAATTTTAACTGTTAGCTAGGAGCTCATATTGAAAGAGTAACCACAATTCTAATGGTCTATTTTCTTTAAAGCATAGATACGTATTTTTTTTTCCTAGAAATGAAGTATAAAAGATATTTATCAAGTAGGCTGTTATAAAGAGGATCTTGAATTGCTTTATGGATAGTATTTTAAATAACAATTTTGTTGAGGACCCAGAGATTTTTTAATACTAATATTGGTTATTGATAGGTCACTTATTATGGATGGTAATGAAGATAAACTCTTTGAAAGCATTTCTCCATAGGCTCCAGGGCTGATAAGGTTCTCGTAATGATACACAATAACAACTCTAGCACTGAGTAGACCAGAGCTTCTTAAACTTGAGGTTGGTCTATGGACTTCAGAAGGTCCATAAACTCTCCAAATTATCAAATTTGTGTATACACGTAATCTCTGGGGAGGTGGCCCGTAGTACCATAGTCTCTTTAAAAGCTATTGATTTAGAAAGGTATAAAATAATATACGTAAAATGCTTAATAAAATTTAACTTAGTTGTATACATGTAAAAGATGAGCTTTTAGTGTTAATGTTAAAATTAGGCAGATCATGCTAACATGAACCAACTGTGTAGCCTTTATCCATGTTACAAGGTGACAATTAGTTCAGACACTAGAAAAAAGATATCTCCTATGTCCATGGTAGTTTTCATTTTTGTTGTCCTAGTTCTCTAGGAAGAAAGGTTTCTGCGTTTTAAATGTTAAATCAATATTCACTCATTTATGTAATAAACATTAGCTATTTGCTATGTGCTAGACACTGGAAATATAAAAATCTAGAAATCATCTCGTATCCTCATTTCTTTATCTCATACTCATCCAAATTAGCAACAGTCATGTTAGCTGTGTCCACAAAATATATCCTGAATCCATCTACTTCAGTAGGTTGCTAATCTTACTGTCTTCCTATAATCAATTCTCTACCAAGCAACTAAATTAATTTTTAAAACATAAATCAGATTATATCACTGCTTTGCTTAAAAGCTTCTGATAAGAGATTCAGTTTTACAAGTTTAAAAAAATTCTCTTGATGGTTGTACAACAATATGAATGTATTTAATACTCTGAAATGTACACTTAAAAATGGTTAAGATGGTATAGTTTATGTTGTGTATTTTACAATAATTAAAAAAATTGAAAAAGAAATAGTCCTACTACAAAAAACAAAACCAACCAACCAACCAAACAAAAAATAGCTCTGATCGTTTTCTCTTGCACCTAGGATAAAACCCAGGCTTCTTAACTGCGGTAAGAAGACCCTGCCTGTCCATCTCTCTGAGCTGTCCTGCGTCACTCTCTTTGTGCTCTGCTTTCTGTTCCTCTGACACACTAAGTTTGTTTCTCTCACCAGGCCTTTGCCTTTGCTATTTCTCCTTCAGGACCACTTGGCTCCTACATCCTCTCCAATGTCCTAGCTCTTTCTGCCTACCCTTTACTGTTGCAGCCCTCCGCCCTGGTTACCCTATCAATCACTTCATGTTATATTTTATTTTCTTCATAACTCTTGCCATTATTTGTCTTATTTATGTTTGTGTTTATCTTTGTTTACTTGTGTGTCTTCCCACAAGAAAGTAAACTTCATGAGAACAGGGATCTTAGTGTATTCCTAGTGTCAAGCAGGGTGCTTGGCACAGAGTAGGTACCAAATATTTGTTGAATTAATGAATAGAGACATGGTGCCTTCCCCAAGGACCTTACGGTTTCTAATACTGAGTCTTGGGAGCCCTGATGCTTATGAACAAGGACCTCAAGAGCCTCTCTGCTGGGCCTCACATAGAGAATGGGCAACTAATTCTACTCAAAATAAAATGATGTGGGGGAGGAGAAGGAGGAGAGAATTATGTTGGGGGCAAAGAGTCAAAATAGATTAACTGTTTCCTCTTATTCAATGATGAAGAGAAATTTTTCCTCTCTTCTGTCTCCCTAATCATCTAAAAGCAAAACAAAAAGAAACAATAAAAATATAGCTGTATATCAATCAGTAGCCAGACATGAACCTTGCCCAAGCTAAACTTAAAATGAAAATAGTGTAAGATATCGTATATCACATTCCCAGAAACGCCTGACTCCTCTGGACTATCTGCTCTTAGAGAGTCCATTATGAGCACTCAGTTGTGTGAGTCAATAAGTCTGCCTTGCCAAAATGAGACCAAAATCTTACCAGCCTTCCCATCATTCCAGAATTATCTTCTCTAGTACACCTTTCCCCAATGACAGTCAAAACTCACTCTTCTATGCTGCTGTTATAAGACAGGTAGTTTTTTGGACAGCTGGACTCTGTGCTCATGTTTTCATTAGTATTTTTCATGGTAAACATAGAAGAAGATACAGAGATTTATGGTACAAAACAGGTTTTCTGTGCTTGATGTGGAAAAATCATACTTCCATATAATCAGAAAAATCAGATTATTTTCTGACTGTAATAATATGTACTGATTTTAGAAATACAGAAAACTTGTAACAAAAAATAGCAGATAAAAAAACCCCAAAATCTTGTAACAACAATAAAAACAGGTATCACCTGTAATCCTGCCAACCAGAAATAACAATTGCTAACATTTTGATAAATTGCTTTATAGCCCCTTGTAGGCATTTTTTAAAAGGTTGTTGAAGTATTTCTTGAGGAAAAAAATTGGGGAATATTTATATGAAGAGCAAGAACCATCTCCTAATATGCTTTAAAAAAAACTTTATAACAAGCATTTCAAAATGGAAATTTTATTTCCTCATTTTAAAAAAACTCTTATTATGGAAATTTCCAATCATTTATAAAAGTAGAATGATGTAATGAGCTGATATACCCATCACTCAGCCTCATGGCTCATTTTATTTCATCTGTAAATATTTCAGTATATCTCTGAAAGATAAGGACTTAAAAAAATTACAATATTATTATCCCACCTAAGAAGTTAAAAATAATTTCTTTTCTTTTTTTTTTTTGAGACAGAGTCTCACTCTGTTGCCCAAGTTAGAGTGCAGTGGTGTCAGCCTAACTCACAGCAACCTCAAACTTCTGGGCTCAAGGAATCCTCCTGCCTCAGTCTCCCAAGTAGCTGGGACTACAGGCATGCGCCACCATGCCTGGCTAATTTTTTCTATATATTTTTAGTTGTCCGGTTAATTTCTTTCTATTTTTTAGTAGAGCTAAAAAATAGACCAGCTCAGGCTGGTCTCAAACTCCTGACCTCCAGCGATCCTCCCACCTTGGCCTCCCAGAATGCTAGGATTACAGGCGTGAGCTACCTCGCCTGGCCTAAAAATAATTTCTTAATGTCATCAAATATCTAATTAACCTGAAAAAAAAAAACCAATCTGGTTATGATTAAAAAGGCAATAGTGAGATTCTTGCCAACAGGATGATATGCAGTCTAATTAATTAATTGTATAAACAATCACAAAAAAAATTAAAACAGGAGAAATTTAACTGCTCTTATCTCATATAAATATAAATATATTAAGCAATCTGTCAGTTTGCATTTTAATAACTTTGCTATTTCTTTATTCTCAATATTTAAAATGCACTGTTTACCTACACCTCATGATTTTAAAAAAAATCTCTTATTCATTGTTTGGGATTGTATAGGGAAAAAGTATGAACTGAGGACATAAAAGTCAGCAGTTTGACATGTTTCCATACGGTCCCATACTATGATACATTTAATGCATTTTCTCTAAAGCTATAAATACCTTACCTGAAGTAGAATAAAAATGAGATATTAGGCATATGCTGTGCTAAATTAATAAAGCAGAGCAAATCCATTTATTCTTAGATTTTCAGTAGTAGAAATAATTTTTATATTCTTCAAGAAGTATGTTAACTTTTAAAGAAAAAATGATAAATCCTCAAAGTTTCTGAATAATGTATTCCTATTACAATTTTAAAGTATATGAAGGTGTAACAGAGAATGCAGGGGACAGCAAGAAAGATTACTTGACTGAGAGACTAGTTTATCAGGGATCAGAGTGAGAGGTGAAGGTAAGGGGTAAAAGGAGTCCAGTTAATGAAACCCAGGATCAGGAATTCCAGCTTGGTTGAGACTCCAGAACAAATGGCTAGAGGACTCTGAAAAGAGAAGGGACATGCTCAGAGTACTTTGAGCTGGCTTGTCACACTGCTAGTGGAGAGAGAACTAGGGGTGTAAAATAGGGGAAGTTGACCCCTTGATCCATCACAGAGCCTAGTGGGAGTGTGCCTGTGTGGATGGAAAGGAGTGAGAAGGGCAGAGAAAGGGAAAGAAAGGTGAAGAGTTTGGGTGTGCAGGATGGATGGGAGGCCAAGGCTTAGAGCCTGTAACATGGGTAGATTGTGGAGCCAAAATTGGTCATGGGGAAACTGGGTCAGAAGGATGTTTTGGTTGAGATTATGGAAATTCCTTTATTTCTATTCCTTGTTAATCATTGCAGGTTAAGTGAACACATTACATGCTCATTTATAGAATTTGAAACTTTTAACCAAGGTGGCCTCTTTTGGGCAATTCCTTTATGATGGGGCATTTAAAGGTTTAGAAACTATTGAGATATTTCAAATATCAGATGTATTAAAATTCATAATGGTGGATAAAACCACCCAGAACGACTAGAATTTCTCCTCCACCCCCAACTAACCAGGAAGAAAATCCATGGTATTTGAATATTTTGTGTAAAATTATCTAGAATGAAAATGTTTTTCTGTGTTTACCTAGACAAATATTTGTAAATATTTTCCAAGATCACTTTTACAGGGCAGTCATTGTTTTAATCTTGCGTTATCTGCACTTTCTGTCTATTGATGTTGAGCTTTTGTTTGAAAGGGGCATACACTGAGGAGATATGTATATACTT
This sequence comes from Eulemur rufifrons, assembly GCF_041146395.1. Taxonomy (NCBI): domain Eukaryota; kingdom Metazoa; phylum Chordata; class Mammalia; order Primates; family Lemuridae; genus Eulemur; species Eulemur rufifrons. The sequence goes on along the minus strand of NC_090999.1, from coordinate 39,215,716 downwards.
ACGTATTAATATATATTTTATTATGATACTTTGTCCTGTGACAATGATAGGGTCCCCTTCTGTTGCCCAGGCTAGAGTGGGTAATATTGAACTAAACAAAATGTTCTCATCCTAGATAAATCATGGAGGGAAATATTAGTCTTTCTAAATTGTTTCTGGCATCTTTTCCTTCATATCAAAATTATTTAGCTTAAAAATTAAGTAATGATATTTTTAGCAATACCATATTGCAGATATATTTACAAATATGCAGCAAATCAGTTTGTCTACTAGCTTAGGAGCGTAACTATATTTTCCCTAAGAAAAAATTTTCTTCAGTTACAATAACCAAATTATAAATTATAAATTTTGTTCTCAATTAGAGATGTCTTTTGCAGACATGGGATAAATGCAAATCCTGTGTTGTCAAAATATGTGTTCCTTTTTTAATTTGTTAAAGAGGATTGAGATACCGTAATAACAATCATTTCAGTAGAACTGAACTGAAGAAAGTGTTATGGATACAAGAACAGTCTGCTAACCCAGAGGTCATTGATCATGAAGTTTCAGTACCCAGACTGCTGCTGAAAATAAGTAAGAGAGCAGAGAAATCATCCCCGAGCAGAGGAAACAATGTCCCAAAGTCCTTTGAATAAATCTGTACTCCACCCAGAGGGAAACCCTCTGGTTTTTAATTGCAGTCCACTTAGCACTATTTCAAACATTCCAGCATCATCAGTTTTCTCATTTCCCATCCCATAGCAGGCTAGGGACAGCAAATTAGAATGAGTGAGATTTTGTAGAATCAGGAACACTAGTAACAAACAGCAGGAAGTGCAGTGGCTAACAAACTGACAGGGAGGAGACAGGAACTCTGTTAAAAAGCAGACTCAAGTATTCCAAAATGCCTGGCAATGTGGCACTTGTCATTGTAGGGCAAAGGTCCACAGCCATATACCTGGAGAGCCCCAGAGGACATTGCTGTCATACTGTTGTTCTTCATAGTGTCCCTGAATCATCCAGAAAAGTTCAGGAATAAGATGATTGAAATATTTAAAAAAATGTTTTACCTTTTTTTTTAAATCGGAATCATAGATACAAGTATATCTATGATTACACCTACAGATAAGCATTTCGGTTATCTGAAATACTTCTTGGAACACTGCATTACTAGATGAGGCTGAATCAATGAATTGCACCCATAAATAGAAAGCAGGATGAATTAATTTAATCTTACCATTGTTACTTTTTTTTGTCCACCCTTCTCTTTGAGGACCATTTATTTTTCTTCCCTTTATGGGCTTACCTGTATATTTTGTGGATGTGTACTATTCTGTGTATGTGTACTGTAACACTTTCCCTATGTTCAGATTTGTAATGAAAGACCATTAGGATTTTTGTTCTCTGCAGGTTTCATCAATCCACATACCTGCTCATCCACTGCTGGCCACCACCCCCTCCCCTGATGGAGTGCCATGTCCTAGTCCTGTTCCCACCTGGACTGAACCTGTAACTGCCAATCCTTGTTTATCTCAAAGGCAGGGTATTGAATGCCAGTCGATTCCCACCCTTCCTCTCATTGTTGTAATTCGTGGTTACCGCCTAAAAGAGAAACCCCTTACTGGGTATTATAGCCTTTCTGTTGACTCCCTTACTTACTGTAAGGTTTTTGGACGGTTGGCACCAGAGAAAGAAAGATGAGCAGAGTTGAAAGGGTTAAGTAAAGAGGCTTTATTGGAATGTTTTAGGGTGAGGGTAACCAGTCCCAAGGGAGGGACTCAGGCGAGGTTCCCGGGAAGTCGCAATCATCTGGGACTGAGGCAAGGGTATTTATATATGGTAAGGGGCATAAGTGGAGGCGGCTTTTTCTGGGAACGGAGGCAGGTGCTGCCCTCGGCCTAGTGTCTAGGTCACAGAAAGCAGGATGTGATTGAGCCCGGGCTGGGGTGTTCAGCTAGCAATGACAGGATGTAACTCTGAGGCAGGCTTTTGCCTACCACTACAGAGAGTAATCTGCCTTTAGTAGAGTTTCTCTTTTTTATTGGAGAGGGGAGTTCCCACCGCCACTTACTATACTTACTATTAACTTACTATTAACTATATACTTACTATTACTTACTACTACTATTAACTATTAACTATACTTACTATTTTTTTTTTTTTTTTTGTTGAGACAGAGTCTCACTTTGTTGCCCAGGCTAGAGTGAGTGCCATGGCATCAGCTTAGCTCACAGCAACCTCAGACTCCTCGGCTTAAGCGATCCTACTGCCTCAGCCTCCCGAGTAGCTGGGACTACAGGCATGCGCCACCATGCCCGGCTAATTTTTTCTATATAGATTTTTAGTTGTCCATATAATGTCTTTCTATTTTTAGTAGAGACGGGGGTCTCGCTCAGGCTGGTCTCGAACTCCTGACCTTGAGCGATCCACCCGCCTCGGCCTCCCAGAGTGCTAGGATTATAGGCATGAGCCACCGCGCCCGGCCTATACTTACTATTAACTATACTTTCAGGTCTGTCCTTTATTCTTGAAAACTCATGTTCCATTCTTTACCAGCTCCCTTATATCCTCATTCCCTTCACTTTCCACGCTTAACTGAATCATGGCTCTTTCCCCTGACCTCTTGCCCACATACTGCTTATGAGGAAGGTTCATACATTCATTTGCTCAATAAATACCTGAGTGCTGACACATGCCACTGTCTCCAGTGCCAGAGAGGCAGCAGCGTGCAAAACAGAAGATCCTTGACCCTTAGGAGCTTATATTCTAGAGTGCTATTGGGGGAAAAGGGCAAGACAATGAACAAACATAGAATATTGGTGAAATTTATATATGTAAAAATATATAATGGTGAAAGTACTATGGAGAAAAATAATGCAAGGTAAGGAGGATAGGGAAGTGCGCATTGGTGGGGTGATGAGGGTGACCTTTTAGCAGAGATCCGAGGAATTAAAGGAGTGAGTCGTGAGAGGTATCTGGAGGAAGAGAATTCCAGGTTGTGGGGACGGTGGTTTCAAATGCCTTGAGGCAGGAGGATTCTCTGTTTGTTCCAGGAAGGACAAGGGGATCTGTGTGACTGAAGTTCAGAAGTGAGAAAGGAGGAAAGATCAGAGAAGTAGTCAGGGCCCAGATCGTGTAAGGCCACATAGCCTACTATGAGAACTTGACTTTTACGGTGAGTGAGGTGGGAAAATATTGGCACGTTTTAAGCAGAGAAGTGACATGACTTGTTTTTGTCTTGTTTTTAATGTGAAGAATAGATTGAAGAGGGATAAAGGTGAAGTCAGGGAGACCAGCTAAGAGGCTACTGCAATAAGCCAGATAGAAGAGGACAGTGGCTTGGGCCACCAGTAGAGTGAAAATGGCTGGATTCTAGAATATATTTAGAAGACAGAGGTGTCAGGATTTGCTGACAGATCTGATATGTAGGTGAGAGAAATGGAGGCTTTCTCCCGTATTCAAAGGTACTACATGTCTGGGGGGACTGACCAGAATTCCCCCATCTATCCATTGCCACTTCGAATCAATTTGTTACTTTTTTACCTCTGTGGGAAAACAAACAAAAGTCTCCTGTTTTGAACTTCTCACTCTTGGGCTCACTCTGCCCTCCTTAGTCCTCTTGTCAGTTGTTCTCTGCTTCCCTCCCCATGCATTGTGGACTCTAAACTCCTTTCAGATGCCAACTTGTGAGCACCTTAAACTGCCTTGTCTGACTCAACTGTAATGACCTCAACAGCACTGCCACCACCTGCTTTTATGCCAGTCTCTGGGCCTTATCACCTGCAAATGTGTCAGGAAGATACAATTAGCTCCTCTATCCCATCTTCAAGCCACAGCCTCTGGCTGTGCAGCTCTCCTACACCTCCCTCTCTTCACTTGCACAGAGACTGTAGTTTTCCTTTGGTCTCTTGTTACTTGTCTCATTTCCATCTTTATCTGGCAAAGCCCAAACTCCAAATTCATCCTACAGTCATGCTCTGCGTGGATACCCAGGCGGCTGAGCAGTACTATGGAAAATCAGGTAGAACAATGAATTGATTAATTCATAGTTTCTGGTATCAGCTGAATCCTGACCAACATTGAGAGTCACTAAGTGACTCTCGGCCATGGCTACATAATAGAATCATCTAGGAACTTTAAAAAATCTCAATGCTCAGGCTGCCCAGTCCAATTAAATCTGAAATTTTGGGGTAGGACCCAAGCATCGGTATTTCTTCCTGTTCTGCAGGTGATTCCAATGTGCATCCAGGATTGAGAACCATTGCTTTAAACTTGTCATTGAACGATTTTTATTTTCCATTTCCTTGAAAGGCCATGCTGTTCTTTCACTGCTCTCTAAAAATCCCCTACCTAACTCCATTTTCTAAACCCTCAGCAATTGACCTCACTTACTTTACTACAAAAATTGAAGCTCTTATTGGTGGATCTCTTTAATTTTTTGACCTCATTTAGTCAACTATACATTTAATTAGGGCCTCAGTTGTGCCAGGCAGTGTGCTCGGCATTGGGCATAGAGTTTTGAACAGGGGGATGTAGTTTTCACCTTCCTGGTGCCTACAATCTAGCGCTGGACACAGGCAGGTCACTTAGGCATTTACAGACATGGTAAGTGCTGTGGGAGCACATAAGAAGGGCCCTATTCCAGACTTGGGCCCTGGGGAAGACTTTTCTCCCAGTTACTAACTCACTTATTCATTCCCTTTCCCTTTTCCCTTCTTGGAGGAGGAGGTGTCCCTGCCCCAGTGGAGGGGGAGCACCACCTTGCAGGGCTCCTTTCTGTCCCCTCCCATTTTCTCCTGCAGACCTTCTGTTCCTTCTTTTTTCTATTATTTCTTCTCCTCACTATAAAAATACTCAAGGTGTTACCTCTGTAAGAATAATAAACCTTGATTTTTGCATCTCCTTCCTCTTGAAAGAGGCCTGTTCAATGCCTTCTGTTACTCACCTACCTGCTTTTGCATTTTGGCTTCTGCCTCATCACTGCTTAATTTCCCCGTCCCCAGGGGCTTCCAGGTTGGCTCAGTTCGCTGGAGACCATTCAGCTCTATGACACTGGGCCTTTCTGGTGCATTTGACTGTGTTCCTTGCTGTCTCCTTCAGAATTTTTCCCACTTTTGTTTTTGTGATTCTACACGTACTTAGTTCTGGTAGAGGTTTTTTTTGTTTTTTGTTTTTTGTTTTTACTCTTTGTTTTTTGTTGTCTTTGCGAGATTCCCTCCCACGGCCCACCCCTTAAATCAGCAGTCCCCATCCTTTTTGGCACCAGGGACCACTTTCATGGAAGGCAATTTTCCACGGATTATGGGGGGGGTGGTTTTGCGATGATTCACGCACATTACATTTATTGTGCAGTCAAACCTCTCTGCTAATGATAATCTGTATTTGCAGACGCTCCCCAGCACTAGTATCACTGCCTCAGCTGTGCCTCAGATCATCAGGCATTACATTCTCATAAGGAACGTGCAACCTAGAGCCCTCGCATGTGCAGTTGACAGTAGAGTTTGCACTCCTATGAGAATGTAATACTGCTGCTGATCTGACAGGACGTGGAGCGTATGCGGTGATGTGAGCGATGGGGAGCAGCTGTAAATACAGATGAAGCTTCACTCTCTTGACTCCTCACTTACTTACTTCCCGCTGTGCGGCCTGATTCCCAATAGGCCATGGACTGATACTGGTCCGAGACCCGGAGGTCGAGGACCACAGCCTTAAATGATGGAAGACTCCAAGGGTTTGTCCTTAGACCACTATTTTTCTAATACATCCATTACTGTGGTTTTAATCACCATCTAGATGTGAATGCTTCCAAAAGCTCTATCTTCAGCCTTTACCTTCCCTCCAAGTGCTTGCTGAACATCTCCACCTGAATGTCCCACAGGCTTGTCACACTGGGATTTACTAACTCCCTGTCTCTTGAACCTGTTCCTTTTCCTGTATTGCCACCCAAAGCAAACCAGAAACTTTAGTCATGCTACCCTTCCCTTTTCCTATCTAATGAATCACCACGCCCTCCCTATATTGCCTCATAAATATTTCTTGACTTTGTGTCTACTGGGCACTAGACATCACCAAACTGTCTCTGCTGTTGTTCAGGCCTTTAATCACTTATTAGGATGATTGAAATTAAATCCTAGTTGGCTCACCCCCTCACAGTCATACTTCACATAGCTCACTTGCCTGTAGCTAAGGCTTGCAGAGTCTGAACTGAGGGGCTTCTTCTGGGGTAGACTTGGGGTTGTCAGTGTAATAGGACTCTAGTTACCTTCTGCATAATATTTCACCTTTGAAAGCTTACTATTGCCTGTATGACATCTTTTTACACTGTTCCTCCTTTGTACTCCTTCCTCAGTGCATTTACCCATCCTCTTACTCCAGAGTGCCCAGTTCCTACCATTCACCAGGAAATAGTGCAATCTCCAGTCTTCCGCAAAGCCTTCTTATCACTCATATCTTTATTTCTTCACTGATATTTATTGGACAGCTGTATCATCCCAGGAAGGAAACAATATTCCTGAAGGAGAAGATAAGAACATACCTGAGGGCTTTAAAGAAATGTTTCTCAAACTATCTGTGGGAATGGACCCAAGTGGGTTTTCTATTTGTTTGCGTTTGCTCTATCATGGATCGATAAATGGTCCTATTGCACATGATGAATATGCAGGTTGTACCACCTGTGACTTGCCACACAAATTCAGCAACACCTGAACTGGTTTATACCTTATTCAACAAGTGTCACATATTTGAATGAATGTCACAGCAATGTCAAGTTGCTATAAACATTTTTTTTTTTTTTTTTTTTTTTTTTTTGAGACACAGTCTCGCTCTGTTGCCTGGGTAGAGTGCAGTGGCATCATCATAGCTCACTACAATCACAAACTCCTGGGCTCAGGTGGTCCTCCTGCCTCAGCCTCCTGAGTAGCTGGGACTACAGGCACGTGCTACCACACCGGATGATTTTTCTATTTTTAGTAGTAACGGGGTCTCGCTCTTTCTCAGGCCGGTCTCAAACTCCACTCCTGAGCTCAAACAGTTCTCCCAGAGTGCTAAGATTTCAGGCGTTAGCCACTGCACCCGGCCTGTTACAGACATTTCTAAATGCTTATACTTGATTTCTGGACTTAGTTTGTACCAAGCTAATAATAAACCATCAGCACCAGTCACAGGCCACCTTTGAATAGCACTGCAGAAGAGAGTATGCTAGATGCTATCGTAGAAAAGGGGACAGTTTACATCAGGGCTCAGACGAGATCAAACAGTTTGCCTGGATGATTAAGCCGTAAGGGGAACACAAAGTCCATTAGAGGAAGACAGAATCTTAAAAAGTGAGCCATGCTTACCAGCCTGGTAGACAAGGCTTTTTAATCCTGAGGAAAAACTAGAGCATAGGTAGAAAGGGAAGGTGGACCAGTTTGGACAGCAGGGGCATAGCGGAAGGGGATTGCTGTACAGCAGGGATGAAGCTGGAGAGTCAGATGTGGTTGAGGTCATTCATTCAGCGAATTTTTTTTGGGAATCAACCATGTGCCAGATCTGGTCTAGGCACTGGGATTAAAAGCCAAGCAGAGATTATTTTTGCCCTGATAGAGCTTAGAAGGGTGTTAAGGGTAAGCAAAGAGTTAGACTTAGTAGTAACTGTAGGAAGTCTTTGAAAGATTTTGAGGTGGAACATGGCGTGATTGACTTAATTCTTAGGCAGATGACTCCGGTGGCGTTGGGGACAATGGATGGCTGCTGAATCAGGAAAGTTAGTTGAGGGGTGCTTGTGGTAATCCAGGTAAGAAAGGATAAAAATATCAGGAGGTAGCAGTCAGGGGTTGGGGGGAGAAAATGTGGGTAAGGGAAGAAGAAAGGGACTTTCAGCAGAAATATCTATCATTGAGGTGGTATAAACCACAGGTCTTGAGGGGTCAATGCAGTTTAAGGATGGCTTGTGAGTTTTGACTTGTGATAAGGTTAGTGGTCCAATTCGTTGGAGGAGTGCATAACAGAAAGGGAAGTGATTAGAGAGGTGAGAAGTCGAGAGTCTTGAGGATGTCATGCCAGTTAGGCGCCTCCTCTGTGCTCCTGTAGTGCTTTGTGCTAACTTCTAGCGCAGAGCTGTTCAATGGGTTTATGTGCTTATGAGCTCCTTGAGAATATGAACCCATTTTTTCATCCCAAACTGAGCACAGGGTCTAACGTGTAGAACTGGCTCAACAAATGGTTCTTAATCTCAACAGGAAGATAGTGTGTTAGTTTTCTATTGCTGCTGTAACAAATCACCACAAACTGTTTTAGTGAATTAAAACAGCACAAATTTATTATCTCACAGTTCTATAGGTCAAAAGACTTGGTTGGCACAGGTGGTTTCTCTGCTGTATGTTTCACGAGGCCCAAATCAAGGTGTTGGGCAATTGGGCTCTTATTGGGAGAGTCTGGGGAGGATCTGTTTCCAAGCCCATTCAGGTCGTTGGCAGAATTCAGTTCCTTGTGGTTGCAGGACTGAGGTCTCAGTTTCCTCACTGGCTGTCAGGTAGAGGCCACCCTTAGCTGCTAGGGGCCCCTGTCTGGTCCTTGAATGTGGGCCCCTCCATCCCAGAGCCACAACAGTGCATTGAACTGTCATGCTTCAAATATCTCTGCCTCCTCCTTCTTCCAGCCAGAGACAGTTCTCTGCTTTTAAGGGCTCATGTGATTACATTGGGCCCACCTGGATAATCCAGGATAATCTCTCTATTTTAAGGTCTGTGATCTTAATTACATCTGTAGAATCTCTTTAGTCATGTAACATAGTCACAGATTCTACGGATGAGGTCATGGATATATTTGACAGTTAGGGGGAAAGAATCATTTTGTGTACCGCAATAGTATTAATAATTATCCACCAAGCCATGTAGGCATTATGATCATGGCTCTAAAACACTTATATATTCTAGCACCTCTCGTTTGTACAGGGAAGCACAAGGAGATTAGACTTTCCCAGCGTCAGAATGAAATGGGAGCAGAGGTAGATCACAGCCCTTCAACTTCCACTCTTTCTTCTAGTCATTAGTCTATTTATCCATCATGCATCTGTCTATCCATTTATCCCATCCATTCTGTCCATTCAACTAGTCATTCATTCAATCATCAACATTTGAGTACCTGCTTTTTCTCAAGTCTGTGCTAGGTTGGGAAATGAGGAAGAGAGTGAGCTACAAAGATAAATAACACCTAATTTCTGTCAGCTAATTTTCAGTATATTGAGTGAGGTCTATGTAAGATTTTCTTAGATCTATGCTATCTATATGTTTGGCGTATGTTGATATTGTTTTCTTCTCTGCTTAGTGAGTGCTTGCTTCTTCTCTTTTAGTATGTTGTAACTTCAGGCCCTGTACCAAGTGCTCAGTAAATGTGTATAGTTATGATAATTACTGCTTAGTTTACTCTTTTCTATGTGTGGCCATAAAATTTAGGAACCATTAGTACATGTATCTTATTGTTTCAATTTTTGACTTTATTCAGTGACCAGTATTATCAATTGCTTATTACTCTTTCCAGAGATATTCTGTGCACATAAAAGGAATTATTTTTCTTGTACCTGGTGTTAATTATGTATTTTAGCAATTATTCCGTAGCAGCATAGCTAAAGCTACTTTATTCTTTCATTCTTTTTTATAACTTCATTCCTTTTTATGGCACAGTGTTGTGTGATACAAATATTCCAGTTTATTAACGAGCCTCATATTGTTGGAAATTTGGATTGTTTCCACTTCTTTTGCTATTAAATGATTGCTATAATGAAAAATCTCATATGTGCACCTTTCACACAAGTGTTAAGTATACACCTAAAATATTTATGTTATAGTAGATATTGCCAAGTCACTCCCCTAGAGGTTGTACCAATTCACATTCCCCCCAGCAATGTAGGAGAGTGCCTGTTTCTACATACCTTGGCCAACAAAGTTTGTTATCAAACTTTAGGATCTCGCCAATCTGATAAGTAAAAATGGTATTTCACTCTAATTTAAATTTGCATTTGACACATTGTTGAGTAACACTGGGCATCTTTTTGTATATATTTTAGAGCTATTTGTATTTCCTTTTCTATACACCCTCTGTCCATTTCTTTGGTGAGAAATGTTAGTTTTCTTCATTTTAATTAATTTGTTGGAAGTCTTTATATATGCTAGCGAAAGTAGCCTTTTGGGTTATGAGCTACATATATTATTCTTTCAGTTTGCATTATCTTTTAACTTTGTACGGTTAGGCTTTTGACTGCCCACATGTTTAATTTTAGGTGGTCATATTTAATTAATCTTTACATGTGTGACTTCTATGTTTTGTGTTATGATTGGAAAAGCCTTCCTCATCCCAGTATTACAAAATAATTATCTCAAGTTTCACCAAATTTTTAAAAACTTTTTATTGTGAAATAAGTACAGATTCACAGGAAGCTGCAACATTAGTACAGAGAGATCCTGTGTACCTTTCACTCAGTTTTCCCAAACCACCAGGTATTTTTATAATTTCATTTTTTATGTTTAAATTTTTGATCCATCTGAAATTTGTTTTAGTATGAGACTCCAATTTTATTTTTTTCCGATTAGTACCTATTGAACCTAACATCATTTATCAAATCTATATTTTTCCCAGTAATTTAAAATGCATATATATCCATCATGTGCTAAATTCGTATATAGACTAGTTAATTTCTGAAATATTTAAAGTGTCAACTGAAAGAGAAGCTACCATGGTGTTGGCAGTATATAGTTTTCAAAGAGCCACAAGTTGAGATAACCAGTGCTGACCTTGTTTCAAAATCCTGTTATAGCGTAATTTGTCCTGTTTGTCTGGAATTGACTTTGTGGAGGTTATGGGTTGTGTTGTGGTATAGGTGAATGATATTTATTCTTTGCCCTCCAGAAGTTCACCTTATCTTATTGATCTCAATCTATTAAGGTAAATCCTTTTTTTAGACTATGTTGTGCTTAAGGTTAGCTGTGTAATCAATCCTCACAAAACTCTTCTAAGGAGCATATATTATACTCATTTTGTAGGTAATAAATAGAGACTCAGAGATTAAAGTTGTTAGGATCTCAGGTCACAGAGCAGGTTCGCAGAGCTCAGACTCAGGTTTTGCTCTTGCGGTTAGTATTATCCCACACCTTCCAGGACATGCCTCAGGTCTGCCTAAGATGTCTTTCACTCCACTGACCTGACATAAAAACTACCGTAATGTGTGCACTACAGCACAACTCCACTGTTCCATCTCTGCTTTAGAAACCTAAAGGCCTTCACCATTTTAAGTTTATTTTATTTCTAAAAATAAATTGTATATATTTGAGGTTTACAACATGATGTCTGTTTTTAGTTCTGACTTTTCAATGAAAGAAAGGCTAAGCAAAGATAGATGACTTCTCCAAGGTTTTTCTGACTTCACTCTGAGTAATGCTAAAAAAAAAAAAAAAAAAAAAAATCAACTAAAATACTCATCTGCTTATTTAGTTATCTGAATTTAGGGGGCAGATTTAGGTAATCTTAAATTCTTTCCCAACTGTATGATTCTAGATATATGTTTTTTTATCTTGCCAGTATTTTCCATCATTTTATGTTCCCCTATAGGACAGATTGAACAAAAGCATTTAAAGAATGACAAGTATTTTCATGTGGGCTATTTAGAGAGAAAACATGCTAGAAATTTCTTAATCCAATTAAAAATCACATTTGTTAGGGGAAATCATGTAGGCTGATTATTGTATAAGAGTAGTTTTGACTTCAGTTCATTACATTAGCTTACTAGCATATGTTTAAAGGCCACCACTTAAAATTCTGTAAGTGCTTTGAATTTAAGTCAATCAGTTCACATACCATGTAGGATCTTCTTACAGTTTCCTGTTAGCTGCAAGGTAGTACATGTGATGTTTTTTGTGGGATAGGGAATTTGGGAGAAGTAAATGGGGCTAGGGCAGTGGGAAGGAGTCTCCAGCCCTGAATTTTGTGCTTACTGGTCAGAATGATCACCATAGCAAGGTAAGGTCTTCCAGAGGACTTTGCCCACATCTCTGGAAAGCTGTGTCTGTGTGGAGTAGACTCTGTGGACAGCCCTCACACTGGCCAATTGGGGTACTTAGGGACATAAGATGTTTAGTGTGTTTGGTGGGGAAGAGTACGTTCTTAGGGTCTGTCGAGTTAATGCAAGGCCAGCCACACCCAAGAAACTGGTTCATAAACTGGAATTACAGAAGTAATACATGTAAAATTGGTCATATACATAGATAAAGCCAACATTGAGCAAATGTGTATGTGGGTACTTCTGCTGAGGAGATTCAGGTCCAGATGAGACGGTTGTTTGGTAAAATTAAAGCAAAAAAGAGCTTGACTAATCCTGTTCTCCCCTCTAGAGATGGTTCTGTCTCGTAAAAGCTTCATTCACAGCACCCTTCTGGGCAGTACTAGAAAATCCTGGTGAATACTTCACCAACTTTGTTTGGGAGACTTTGAGGGAACCTCTGTTTTACAGTTTGCATTTAGTTTTATATCACTTTCCCTAATTTCCACAGAACTGTCACAACCTACTAAAGCGTATTTACCACATAAATGTTCAGTTATTCCTTGTTTCTATGAAGAGTGACACCTAATCCTTATCAGGAGGCTGGCTCTCATTCATTCCCAGTCCACAGGATGGAAAGACCTCTTCATGCAGAGACTTTCAACTCTCTATTAACCTTCAGAGGGTAGATGATTGACACTTCCAGATTTCATCCCAGAATTAGGAGATTCATCCCACCTGGGGGCTTGAACTTTCTATTCCTGAATCGACCTTTATTCTTTTCTGAAACTTTTCTACATGCTGGACTTGGGAGATAAGCAATGTGAACCAGTTTTAAAGGTCAATCCAATTATTGTTAAATAATCAGAGACTGCTGGTATAGATTGTATTAACCTTTTCTGATTAGATAGTCCCAGGTTACCTTTGGGGTGTGGCAGGATAATATATGTTTTTCACTAGCTTAGCTCCTGCTTGTGTTTTGAATGGTCTGCTCAGATGTGACTTTCTCCGGGAAGACTTTCTTGACTTTGGGCCCCAGCCCCCACTTTGCTGCTAAAGCATCTTAGGCTTATTGCTATTGTAGAGCACATATTATATAGTATAACTGTTTGTGAGCTCCAGCAAGGTAAATACTCTGTCTAGTCCACTTTTTAAAAACAACTTTATCGAGATATAACTCACATACTACACAACTGAGCCATTTAAAGTATACAATTCAGTGAGTTTTAGTGTGCTCACAGAGTTATATAGCCATGACTACAATTAACTTTAGAACATTTTTATCACCCCCAAAAGAAACCCAGTACTCACTGGCATTCACTCCCTGTCCGCCTCGCCACTCCCCTAGGCCTAGGCAACCACCAGTTTACTTTCTGTCTCTATGGATTTGCCTATTCTGGACATTGCATATAAATAAGAGCATATGTGATCTTTTGTGATTCATTTCTTTTACTTAGCATAGTGTTCTCAAGGTTCATCCATGTTGTAGTGTGAATCAGTACGTTATTCCTTTCTTTATTGTTGAATAATATTTAATTGTTTGGATATACCACATTGTATTTATTGGCTCATTAGTTAATGGACATTTGGGTTGTTTTCACTTTTTGACTATTAATGAATAATGCTGCTATGAACACTCATGTACAAGTTTTTGTGTGGGCATATGTTTTCAGTTCTCTTGGGTATACACCTGGGAGTGGGATTTCTGGGTCACACAGTAACTCTATGTTCAACTTTTTGAGGAACTTCCAAACTGTTTTTCATAGTGGCTGTACCACTTTACAATCTCATCAGCAATGATTGCATTTTCTAGTTTCTCCACATCCTCACCAACACTTATTATTGCCTCTTTTTAATTATAGTCATCCTAGTGGGTGTGAAGTTGTTGTTCACTTTTGAATTCCCAGCATAGGGCCGGCTTACCATGGTGTTAATAAATGTTGGTTGATTGACCAAATCTGTTTCACCATCTTGTTCTTACCGCCTTCCACACTGAGAAGCTGTGTGCTATAGTGGATGAACATAGACTGGAGTCCTGTTCAACTTTGAACACCTCCTGCACAGCTTAACTGGCTCACACCTGTAATCCCAGCATTTTGGAAGTCTGAAGTGGGAAGATCACTTGAGGCCAGGAATTCAAAACCAACCTTGGCAACATAGTGAGACCCCATCTCTCTAAAAAAAAAAACAATTAAAAAATTAGCCAGGTGCAGTGGAATGCACCTATAGTCCTAGCTACTCGGAAGGCTGAGGTGAAAGGATCAATCGCTTGACCCCAGGAGTTCAAGGCTGTAGTCAACTATGATTGTAATACTCCAGCCCAGGTGACAGAATGAGACCCCATCTCTTAAAAAAATAAAATAACTGTGTGATCTGGAACAAGTTTCTTAACTTCTCTGAGCCTTAGTTTCCTTATCCATAAAATAAAGCTAATGATGCCTCTTTCCTAGGGTTGCAGTGAGTATTGAATGTGATAATGTGTGTGGAACACCAGCACAGTACCTGACACAGAGCCTTCAATAAGTGGGCGCCATTGTTATTCTGTTGAATGACTTGGGTAGCACTCTCTCTACTCCCTTGCTTCAGGAAGTAGAAGCAACAGTTGATTTCAGGAGATGTCCCTAGTTGCACTGCCTGTGCTATGCTGGGTCAGCTCCTTTTATTTCTTCAAGAAAACTCCCTGCAAATCTCCTCACAGGATCTGTTAACACCTCTTCAATTTTTGAGCAATACTCCAAGATGACTACTGAGGCTGGATGAGAAAGCTGATTGGCATCTGTGGTTGTGCTGCTGCTTCCTTATGAGTTTCTGCTTAAGTTAAAACTGACCCATTTCATAGATTTGGTTGCTTCTAGTAACTCGTTACGAAAATAATATTCTTTTCAGAACCACCAGTTTTTAAAACTTTGATCAAGATAGCTTTTTAGTGGCAAAATCCCCAATAATGAAGATTCCAGGTTGGCACATGTTGATTTGGGCTACTGAGAAAAGTCTTTCCGACCTTTGTCAGAGCAGTTGCTTACTGAGCTTGTCCTTGTTGCCGCCTTGCTTTTGAACCTCTTGATTAATTTATGAAAGCAGAGGAACTGCTTTCATCTGAGGCACACAGTGGCAAAGTTCCCCTGGCAGGAAGTGTTTGTTCTTATGAACATCATACGTAGTGGTCACAAGGGAGACCTTAGTATTTTGTTTTACTTGTTTTGGGCTTTATCACAATTTCAGGATTGTGTCGGTGTTTTTACCTGAGCGCTAAGTGTCTAAGAGAAAAGACTGTGACATTCTTGCCCTTAGAGACCTTCATTACTAGCCCCAATCTACCTGTGAAGTTTTAGCTCCTGCTTCTCCTCTTGGCAAATCCTTATGTACTACAACCAGACTGCTGGTCTTTTAACAAGTACCCTCTGAAGTTTTCCTAGTTCCCGTTTCTGTTAATAGAAAAAATGTGATAGAAATAAAAACAAACAGTTGGTGACTTTCGAGGTTTGGAGGGAATGAAGGGGTCAGGTAGGACATAGCTTAGTGAAGGGGGGAGTAAAGATTTTAACTCTAGACAGTAGTAGGAAGTGGTGGGAAGTAAATTTGTACGGGGAGAGTAGAGTCAGAAAATGGAGCTGAGTTGGAACTTGATGTTATTTAGAATAGGGAGTCATTGTACATTCTTGAGAAGGGAAAAAAGTGATGAAAGTGGTATTTTAGGACTTTCTTTTTTCTTCTGTTAACAAGATTAACCCTAAGCATGGATTTAAGGGATATAAGAGTAGATAGAGGCAGGCAGAGGAATTTGTAATGGCTCATAGGTTGGAGGTGAAAAGAGCACAGCCAAATAGGATTCCAATGTTTTGGATCAAAAGAAAAGTTAAGCCATTAACACCTGTGGAGGTGCTGGATCAAGAAGCCAATTGGCTGAAGATAGAAGTTGGGCAAGATGAGTTCCTTTTGGGATCAGTTAGGTTTCCTGTGACAGTTTAATAGCCAAGATGTTTATTGGTGGCTGGAAATAATTGACTCTGGCATGGGTGAAAAGTTGGGGTTCAGAATGCAGATCTGGGAGTCATTACTATTATATTTGAGAAGATACAAAGAAAAATAAAGTACCAAGGATTGAGAGGAGAGGCCCTCCCGTGCAGGGATATTAGAAGAAAAGAACCAGCTAAACAAAACCATGAGGGCTGAATGATGGCAAGGCCTGAGGCCAGTCAGAGGAGTGCTATGTTCTGAAAACCAAGGTCACAGCTCTGCGAAGGAAGGAGAGGTCAGCAAGGTGGGACTGCAGGCAAATCAGGGTAGATGAGAACTCAGGAGAAGCCTCTGGGTTTAGCAAGAGGAAAGTCCTTAACCTTTGTGCATAACCTTTAACCAAGCAAGACGGTTGTCTGAGGAGAGGCACGCCTGCCATCAAGCATCCCTTAGGGATGCTGTGGTCCAGAATCCCCACGGTGCCGGTGCACAGTAGGCCAGCTCTGCTCAGGAACAATCCCTTTCCCTTATTTCGTTATCATATGCTGATTCTTTATTTTTCCCTGTTAAATCTGGTAGCTTGTCACTATAGTTATTGATTTAATAACATAGGTCACAACCAGTTAGACTTTTTTCTGTCCCATCACATGTTTTCTGATGAATATAAAATACATGCCAAACAATAAATTTGGTTCTCTGCTGTCAAACTTATCAGCAAGGATCCCTTTGTTGCTTTGTGCTCCTTCCTTTTCCCTCAAGATAAGATTTTATTTATAGTTCTCATTTTTTTTAGGACTTAGATTAAGATTGAGACTAGGTGTCTTAGCCTGATTTCTGTTGCTATAACAGAATACCTGAGACTAGGTAATTTATAAGAAAAGAAATTTATTTCTTACAGTTTTGGAGGCTGCGAAGTCCCAGATCGAGGGCCTGCATCAGGGGAGGGCCTTCTTGCTGGTGGGGACTCTCTGCGTAGTCCTGAGGTGGTGTGGGGTATCATGTGGTGAGGGGGCTCACGAAAAACCACCAAACTGGCTCTTGTAACAGACCCACTCTCCTAATAACTAATCCACTGCCTTGATAACCCATTAGTCCATTCATCCAAGAATAGGTTAATCCATCCTTGAGGGCAGAGCCCTCATGACCCAGTCACGTCCCAAAAGTTCCACCTCTCAACACTGCTGCATTAGGGACCAAGTTTCTAACACATGAACTTTTGGAGGACACATTCAACCATAGCGCTAGGTAAATAGAGAAGCACTCTTGGTAGGAAATAAAGGAGAGCTAGAGTAAGAGGAAAAGTAGGATGACAGTGGTGATTTGGGGAAGAGATTTTATATTATTACTATCCTTGCAATCCTTGCATTGCCATTGTCCTTACACCGTAGCTCAGCCTTCTAAGAACCCTGAGAATGATGTTTGGGTAGAGATACAAGATCAACACATCTAATATAAATACGATTCGAGGTTATATTCTTACATTTTATTTAGAGAAATCACAGACTCTATAGTTCAGATGAAAGATTAAAAGAAATCCAATAAATATTGCTCCTGTTTTAGGTGGGGAAAAAAGGTAAAGGTGAAATCCTTTGTAGTTTAAATGGTATGATTTCATGGTAGGGCTACATTTTAATACAATGATTGATTGATTCTCTGAGATAAGAAACTCTTATCAGAAAGAAGTTTCAGATGACAAAAGAATAACACTTCTATCTTATATCTTTAGCTATGTGGTTATCAGATACTTGGGAATTTGTTAGGTGATAAATCTCCCTATAGTAAGCTCTTATAAAAAGTTACTATTAGACTTTAATTACCGTGGAGAGCTTGAAATTTATTTATGCTAAAAATTTTTTCAAGGCTTTTATAATATTTCACTTTAAAAATTTTAGATATGTGCTGGATATATAATTTGATCAAATTAGTAATATACAGTAAGCAAAGGATAAAAAAACATTTTTATGTGCACTTTGACTAATTCAGCAGACTTTGTGATACTGTATCTTTCAATTTGCTATCCAGGAGGAAGAACACATCAAATTTCTAGGGAATTTATATTAGCAATAACAAGAAGTGTATTTCTGGTCAATCCCACCTGTAGCAATACTGAATTTCACTAATTTTTTTTTTTTTTTTTTTTTTTTTTTTGAGACAGGGCCTTTGTCACCTGGGCTAGATAGAGTACAGTGGTGTCATCATAGCTCACTGCAACCTCAAACTCCTGGGCTCAAGTGATCCATCCTCCTGCCTCAGCCTCCTGAGTAGCTATGACTATAGGTGCACATCACCACACTTGGCTAATTTTTCTATTTTTTGTAGAGACTGAGTCTTACTCTTGCTCAGGCTTGTCTTGAACTCCTGGCTTCAAGCAATCCTCCTGCCTTGGCCTCTCAAAGTGCTAGGATTGCAGGTGTGAACCACTCTGCCTGGCTTAATTTTTTGTATTTCAGCAAGTAAACCTCAAAGCTGAAACTAGACTGGGACAAAATTCCCATTTTTTTTTCTCAAGAGAAGTTATATGTTGTGCCGTACTAATGAAATATATCTGGGAGCTTTTTTCAACCTGGAGGGTGCCAGTATGTGATGTGGGCTATATTAGATATGACACTTACTGGTTCTTTTGTTTTTTTTTTTGAGACAGAGTCTCACTCTGTTGCCCGGGCTAGAGTGCTATGGCATCAGCCTAGCTCACAGCAACCTCAATCTCCTGGGCTCAAGTGATCCTCCTGCCTTAGCCTCCTGAGTAGCTGGGACTACAGGCATGTGCCACCATGCCCAGCTAATTTTCTCTCTCTCTCTCTCTCTCTCTCTATATATATATATATATATTTTTTTTTAGTTGTCCAGCTAATCTCTTTCTATTTTTTTAGTAAAGATGGGGTCTTGCTCTTGCTCAGACTGGTCTCAAACTCCTGAGCTCAAACGATCCACCCGCCTCGGCCTCCCAGAGTGCTAGGATTACAGGCGTGACCCACCGCGCCTGGCCTCTTATTAGTTCTTAATGATGTCATTTATGTTATTGGGTCTTGGATTGGCTGCAAATTATATGGCAAATGGTGATTTACTTTAACAGAGGTTTTGATCATTTCTTCAAAGTTTAGAAGAATTTAACCTCTTCTCCAGGAGTCAATAGGAAATCTGGGTTGTTTAATAGCTTGTTGGAGGTCTTTACTGTGCATCTTTCTAAGTTGTTTAAAGCACATACATTGAATTATGAATTCTCATAATATCAGTGAGGGATTTAGTACATGCCACCCCCAAATATGGCACTTTGGCAGCTGAGAAAACAGCAGAAGCAGGAAGACTACTCCCACCTTCCCCTTGCCCTTCTTCCCTGAAGCAGGTTAAAAGATCATTTGAGAGGTGCCCTCCTTATACCCAAGTAAAAGAAGCTGAAAACACAGAAACACCACGAAGGACCTGAACAGGCCTTGCTAAGGTCCTCCAGTTTAGCACCATGAGATCATACCCTTTTGTCCTCCAATCATATGTCTCCGTCTTCATCAAAACTGGCATAAAAAATACACAGAGGTCTTCATATCCTTATGAAGGCTCCCATGTCACATAGAATTTACATTAAATAAATTTGTGTGATTTTCTCTTGTTAAAAAAAAAAAAGGAAACTAAACTGGGAAATGAACCCCAAAGGAAGATAAGGGGTGATGGCTTTTGTGTACATTGTATAGGCCCTAGTTTCTCAGTTTCTGATCTTTATTCTTGGTATGTCATTATTTGTTAGCCTTTCTAACAAAATGTAGTGGGAAAGAGGAAGAGTCCTTCTACTTATCAGGAAACAGGTCAGATGAACTACTTTAGAGAGACACTGAAGCCAGTAAAGAGAAACACTTAGAATGCCCAGTATGCTAATTTAACTATACTATCTTGTATACTGTTAATGTATAGAATATAGTGTGTGTGTACACATACACACACACTATACTCTAAATATGCTGTGTTTTCCTTCCAGGTATGAGGATTTGGTTAAATGATCATAATTCAAATGAATAAAATACAACTAATCTTATTCCCAAAGTTTTTTTTTTTCTAAAAGGTACAACTGACCTTAATGAAAACACATTCCTCAAGTTTTTGAGAATCAAATCTCATTAAAGAAAATCTTTTGAGAAGATCAAGTGCAGCCTCTTAGTAAAGGGTGACAGCACAAATAGAATACAATTAAACAACAGAAGTTGAGAAGTTGACCTTGTTGTGTAAGATAAATATGCCTTATTTACTTATACATCTAACTTAAACTTGTGAGAAAAGTGGGCCTTCCTGCTACCCAGTGCAGCAAAATAAATAAATAAATAAATAAGTCAACTATGATAATTTCTTTTATTGTTTGATTGTTTAATACTATGAATTTTTATTCCTTGACTCATTTCCCCTGGGTCAGTAGTGTGCAAGACACAAATTTGCTGAAGACACTTCCTACCCTTCCCACCCTACCCTACGCAAACTTACATAATTTTAGGTAAGGAAAGACATGTCTACAAATGAAATGCAGTAAGTATAATGACTACCAAATATAGAGATAAATGCAGAAGTGAGAACCAATATATTTAATGAGTGTGGTATGGTTGTCTAACTGATAGATTGGATGCCAGCCCTGAACAACTGACCTGGCTCTCTCAGTGCACAGAGTGCAGTACCAGTGCTGGTTACATACAATGTGCTGTAGGATTACATAGTTGTATAATTTAGTAATTGATTCAGCTGAATAATCATATAGAGATAACGGGCTAATCTGTCATCAGTTTGGATAGAATGATGTTTCTATCATCATGAACTCTCCATAGAAACTCTTTTTTTTTTTTTTTTTTGAGACAGAGTCTCACTCTGTTGCCCAGGCTAGAGTGAGTGCCGTGGCGTCAGCCTAGCTCACAGCAACCTCAAACTCCTGAGCTCAAGCGATCCTCCTGTCTCAGCCTCCCGAGTAGTTGGGACTACAGACATGCGCCACCATGCCCGGCTAATTTTTTCTATATATATTTTTAGCTGTCCATATAATTTCTTTCTATTTTTAGTAGAGATGGGGTCTCGCTCTTGCTCAGGCTGGTCTCGAACTCCTGAGCTCAAACGATCCGCCCACCTCGGCCTCCCAGAGTGCTAGGATTACAGGCGTGAGCCACCGCGCCCGGCCCATAGAAACTCTTTAAGCAGAAGTTTAGGTAAGCAGTGGGCTTAGAAAAACTCATATGAAAAGCCTTTAATAAATGGATGAACTCACCATCTCCCTTCCCCTTCAGTATGGGATTACAATGTCAGCGTCCTCACCCATGAATGGGAAATGAAGGTATGTGTTAAGTACTAATATATAGCAAGAGAGGATCCTAAGAGTACTGCTCCAGGCTAGGCCAACCTTCTTCTTTGGTTCTTCAGCCCCCAAATATTTTCTTTCATACTATGTTTTATTTATTTATTTTTTAGGTACCTAAAACACTCAAAGATTTATTTGTGTTGACAAGCATTGTCTTAAAAAACAACACCAGAAAAATCATAGTGCCATGTTTCCCTAAGTGAGGTTGAAGGACTACCTAGATATGACTGCCTGCAAGGGGAGGCTCTGGAAATATGCGTTTCAACAAGTATCTCAGGAGAATCGAATGCACATGCAAGTTTCAGAATTAATGATGAAACTAGTTTCTTTCCAATAACCAGCCAACATGAGTTGCAATTTAATAAACTGACTTTTTGTTTGTTTGTTTGAGAGAGGCAATTGTGTACTTGGGGCATTTTTGGTGAGGTTAAGGTCTTGGTGGATTTAGGGCAGAATGAGATCCCTGGGTGTAAGATACACCCTAATAAGGTTATCTAGTATTGAAATAGAGACTTTCTCTTGCCTGCCTGTTTTGCAGTTGTGGCCAGGGGGACTTTACCTGGGGCTTTGGTTTCTTCATTTTCCTGCTTTGTCCTGACTTCCTGTGAATTCAGAGTTCTGAAGATACATGGCATATATATCTTAGGCATATACATGTACATACTCATGCAATTTCAGCTTCTCCTTTACCACCAACTTTTCCTGGTCCTATAAATGTATTCAGGATGTTTTCATTATTGAAATAAAACTGTCTTTCACTCTACCATCATCTTTTTCTTTCTCCTATAATGAATATATTGACTAGAATGCAACATAGAATGGGAAAGAGCCCAGAAGTCAGTTGGGCTGAGTGTTGGGTCTAACTCTTTCTTGGAAAATCCTCAGAAATGTAATCATCACAGCTGGACAAATTCTAGGGGTGCCTCCAGTTCAAACCTTCCTGTAGGATAAATATTGTATGTATCTAAACTATTTTCAGTGCCTCCTCACCCCTCAAGGAACTGGATTGAATTTCTACCACTCTAGAAGTTTACAAATTATTTGCTAGTTTCAGCATTCAGTAGTTCTTTTTCTTCATCCTCATTCACTCGACACTGGAGAACTAGTTTTCTACCTTAGAATCTTTGACACTACCAATACCAGTTGTTAGCCTTAGCATTCTTTTTCTTTCTTTCGTCTTTTGAACATTTTAAACTAGAATTTTCAGACATACACAAATGTAGAGATGTAAAATTAACATCCATGTACCATTACCCATCCTCAAATATTGTCAACATTTCGCCAGCCTCTCAACATTCTTTTTTAAAGAAAAATCCATTTTGTTCCATTGCTTTAATCCTCTAGAATGAATATGTACTATTTTAGGAGAACAAAATGATTTTGTCTTTATGTTGTAGAAGTTTATAATATTTCCATTCTATTTTGTAATACTAATATTCTTTCTACACTTACATGGATTCTGCCTATCGCCACTCTTTTTAAAAGGGCTTCTTCATTCTGAAATTATTTCTTTTGATTCATGGCTATAGTCACTGGATTTCATCATGTCATCTTTTTTTCAAGAAGGCTAATGGACGAACAGCCCCTAAGTTCTTCCATTTTTGAGAAGGTATTTCTATTGCCTTTATACTTGAATAAGATCTCAGTTAGGTATAATATTCCTGAGTTATGCTTTTCTCCTAGTAAAACTTTGTAAGTGTGAATCCAGTTGACATTGAACACTGCTTTAGTCTGATATAGCCTACATTTCTTCTCTCCTATATATAATTTGCTTTCTTTTCTGTTTAAAATTTTTTAAAAATTTATATTCAGTAAATTTATTTTTTTGGTATGTATTTTGACTCATGTATAGAATCATGTAGCCAACACCACAGTTAAGATACAGACATTTCCATCACCCCTCAAAATTCTCCTGTGCTGCACTTTGTAATTAGAATCTATCCTGTCCATTTACTTCTCTTCAGATTTGGGGATACTTGTAAGATTTCCCACAGTTGTACTGGTGGGGCAGAAGACCCTGAGAACTCTGGATCTATTCTTTCAGGAATAGATTCTGATGATGGAGGCTCCACACTTAACTGTTGAACAGATAAAAAAATACATTAAAGGTGTCTCTTGGAAATGGGATACACCCTGTGAGGTAGAATGAATCTTGGTATGGATATTTAACAACACTTTATAAATGAAAATACAACTCAGTTGTTACTATTTCTGTTACATTTTCTTTTTTGACCATTTATTTTTCTTTTTGGAGCTCCTACCAGACTTCATTCTGTAGCTTTCTGACTGTGGCTTTTTTTTTTTTTTTTTTTTTTTTTTGGTAGAGACTATGTCTCCCTATGTGCCCAGGATGCTCTTGAACTCCTGGTCTCCTGGTCTCCTGGTCTCAGGCAGTCCTCCCACGTTGGCCTTCCCAGGTGCTGGGATTACAGGCATAAGCCACTGTGCCCGGCACTGACTATTCCTTGTTTATATTTGTTTTGGCTTCTTTTTCTGTTTCCTAAACATGGGTGTTCCCTGAAGTAATTCTCTTTGCCATGTCTCCTCCTATGTTATTTCTCACAGAGATTTTATTCTGCTCCCATGTTAATTACCACCCATCTTTATAGTTAGTTCAGGCCTTAATGCTGAGCTCTGGTTCTAGATTTTTCTTCAAGTTGAGTGAACATTTTCACTTGGTATATTAGTTTGCTAAGGTTGTTGTAAGGTGCCACAAACTGGGTGTTTAAGCAATAGAAATTTATTATCTCACAGTTCTGGAAACTGGAAATCTGAAATCAGGGTATTAGCAGGGTTGGTTTCTTCTGAGGGCTATGAGGGAAGGATCTCTTCCAGGTCTCTCCTTGGCTTGTAGATGGACATCTTCATGCCCACATGAAGTCCTTCCTCTGTGCATGTCTGTATCCAATGTTCCCTTTTTTAAAGACAGGGTCTTGCTCTGTTGTCACACAGGCTAGAGTGCAGTGATGTGATCATAGCTCACTGCAGCCTCAAATTCCTAGGCTCGAGGGATCCTTCCACCTCAGCATCCCAAGTGGCTGGGACTGCAGGCACTTGCCACCATACCCTGCTAATTTTTTGTTTTTTGCAGAGATGAGTGTTGCCCAGGCTGGTTTTGGACTCCTGGCCTCAAGTGATCCTCCCACCTTGACCTCCCAAAATGCTGGGATTACAGGCATTAGCCTGGTCCAAATTTCCCTTTTTTGTAAAGACACCAGTCATATAGGATTAGGAACCACCCTAATGACCTCATTTTAATTTGATTGCTTCTGTAAAGTCCCTCTCTCTAAGTTAGGTCATATTCTGAGGTATTGTACTGGGAGTCAGGAATTCAACACAGGAACTTTGGGAGGACACAATTCAATCCATAACACTTGCTTATCTACTCATGCCACAAATATTTTCTGCTACAAACCAGGCATTAGTCTAGACCCTGGGAATACAAAGGTAATGAGACTGTCTCTTTCCTCTTGACAAGTAGAAAAGATAAGGATTATAGGCATATGTAATACTATACAGTAAATGCTCTCATAGATGAGAGATTATTTCAAGGTCACCTTAGTGGAGCACCTAATCCTGACTGGCTACATCAGTGATAACATCTCAGAGGAAGTGATGTTTATTCTGGCTCCTTCCCAGTAGTATGCAATAGTGCATAATTGTTCTCCTAGGAGAACAATTAAACCACGCCCTCTGTCACCCAGCCCTAGACTACACCACCCACTTAATCTTTTGGAAGCACCACTTTGATTAAGACATTCCCAAGTTGAGAAACCTGCAATGGCTCCTCATTGTCAACAGAACTAAGTCTCAATAAAGTTCTTTAGGCTAACCGGCTTTTGTTCCCTCCACAATGAGGTACCACCACCGGAATCTACTTTTGCTGTCTTGATCTTTCTATTGTCCCTATCCTTAGTCCTGTACATGTACCAAAATGGATTAACAAACATTCTGGAAATACACCTGGAATTTTTCCATAATTTCACAAAGATAGGATTGTTGTTTTGTTTTCTACTCTGTCATTGGCACCTAAAACAGTGTTTGGCATATAACAAATACTTAAGAATACTGGTTGAATAAATGAATGAATTTTCCCTTGAAGGTCTCTGTGCTTGTGAGGCATGCCTCTCCTCTCTCCCAGGTGCACACATTTTTTGCCTATGGTAATCTTATTCTCAAGTCTCAGCTCAGGTATCCTGTCTTCCATTATGCTTTTCTTCTGGGTCACATGTGCCAGATGCGACCCTTTATTCCTAATGGCTTTCGTATTCTGTGTAAACTGTTTGCATGACCCTGCATTCTGCTTTGCACTGTAGGTATTTGAGTAGGTATCTTTTACCTGCAATATGGAAAGCTGTCTGAATTCAGGAACTATACTTAAAAAATAATATTGTATCCTGCTCAGCACTTCCTTGTATAATAATGGATGGTCAAAAGTTACTTCCTATGTGAAGAGAAGGTTAATGAGAGAAGTATCTTGCATTCATTTGAAAAAAGTAGGGAAGAAGGCTGAAGGAACAGAGCATTTGGTCTGGCCCCCTCGCCTTGCCTTATTTTCCTGAGTTTACAACATTTTAAAATTCATTCAGCAGATATTTATTGAGCACCTGTTTTTATTCAAGGCATTGTACTAGGACTTAGATTACAAATAAGAATTAAACTGCCTTTGAGATACTTATTTCTGGCACAGAAATGTTCTCAATCGGTCCCTGTGGTCACTGTCATCCATACAGTTTTTAAGATGCTTTTCTTTTGTGAGATTTACTTATCCTGGAATCTAGACTCTTTGCACATGCTAAGGCTGCCTGAGATCAAGGCCCTGTCTTCATCCTCCTACTTCCCACCGCCTACCACTCAACTTACACCTGATGATGATTTGAATGGATCCTTTATTTACCCAAAAGATTCTCTGACTCTTTTGTAGGTTTGCCTTGTCTCTCCAATTATAGATTGCTGAATTGCGAGCAGACTCTTGGGAAGAATAGTGATTGCTCTGCTTAGATTGGGAGGCCCTCTGTTATTATAAGAGTCATAATAAGCACAATAAATAGCACAATGTTTAGCAATGTGCTAAAGGTTTTACATGAATTGTGTTTCCTAGTGGGGCCTATTGCTAATATTGTTGACTTCTAGGACTTCTTCATTTCTAACAAGTTGTCTTGTTAACATGTTGAGGTGGTTAAGTGAACGTCTAAGCTAAAGTTTGTCTGCCTCTTGGCTCAAACTGAAGAGTCATGATGATGCTGCAGAGCTTGAGCCAAACAGGAATGTAATTTGAATTAGTCTGGTGGGTCATGCATATGTTATCTTTTCCAGAGACATCTATATCTTAGTAAGACCCTGTATGAGGGGAAAATGAGGAAGTGAAAATCGAGATCAAATAATGGAGTGGTAAGGAATGGAAGGGATGGTAAAGATATTTGCCTTGAGGTCCTGCTTGACATGAGCATGACTACTCTTAAACCTGAGTTTAAGACAAACCTGAGTCTATTTATATAGAAAGAGTGTTAATATATGCCACTATGTGGTTGTTATTGGGGTGTGTGAAATGCCCGTTATATTTAAATATGCTGTGTACCAGTTAGAATAACATAAGTGCATGGAAATGGTATAACAACAATTACAAGTGTGTAATACTCCCAACCCTGTGCTCTCTGTATTTATAGATTTATATTGTGTTATCTGTATCAGAAAGACTATGGCACAAGATAATTCTAAATAGCAGATATATAAAAGTCACTAGAAAGTCTTCTCTGGTGTTATGAAGCATGTTTAACTTATTAGGCATACTTAACTCATTCACTTATTAATCGTGTTCTATTTGAACAAAAATCAAGATTACTTTATCCTAAGTACATATTAACAGGAAGGGTAGAGAGCACCTGGATGGGCTTAGGTTGTCCGAGCTTCAGTTCGTATTTGAAATAGTGTTGCAGAGCAATCTCTTTAAGGCACAGTTAGAGCCAACATTTTTCCTCAGTACTAACCCCCCTTCTTCCTTGTGGCTAACCAGACTTCTTCCTTATTTAAGAATTCTCCAGCCTGAGCAAGAGTGAGACCCCGTCTCTACTAAAAATAGAAAGAAATTATATGGACAACTAAAATATATATATACAAAAAATTAGCCGGGCATGGTGGCGCATGTCTGTAGTCCCAGCTACTCGGGAGGCTGAGGCAGTAGGATCGCTTAAGCCCAGGAGTTTGAGGTTGCTGTGAGCTAGACTGACGCCACGGCACTCTAGCCCGGGCAACAGAGTGAGACTCTGTCTCAAAAAAAAAAAAAAAAAAAAAGAATTCTCCTTCTTCCCTGAGTCCATGTACTTCTCCATACGACTTGAGAGGTGAGGAGGGGGGTAAATACAACACAGATTAACAAAGAAATCACTGAAGTCCCATTCCTTTTGCAGTGCTTGATTTAGATGTTGGCATGTAATGCAAAATTCTTGGAAGGGACATTTAAGGGCCTTCTATGAAACATTGAGAAGGGTTTTGAAGCTCTGAGACACAAAGAAAATTCCCTTTTATCACTCTAAATGAAAGTGTATGAGAATGTGATATTTGGAATGACTGCCACTATCATTTTCCATAAAAATAACAAAACTGAACTTTACCAACACAGAAGAACTGCCATATTTTGGGACTTCTTGTTTTATGAGATAACACATCCCCTTATGGGTTAAGCCATTTTGAGTTGAGCATTCTGTTACTTGCAGTCAAAAGCATCTTCCCCGATTCTGTAACATTTCCATTTGAAAAAGCAGAAAGGTATTTCGTACCCTTATTTGATATTTGTCTCAATCAGTTTTGTTTGCCTAAATAACAAGGCTTATGGTCTAATTTTCTGTAATTTATTAAGAACTAAGAAGTAGTAGTGATTTTCTCTTTCACAGATGCTTGAGAATTTCACGCTTATTTCACCCCTCAAAATAAGAGGATGTTAACTAATATCCTTGTTGTATGTGCTAACTCAAAGATCTGTTCACATCCCTTGTGAGTTCTTTTGAGTGACCAGATTAATCCTTTCCAGTATAGATTACTCCTCCTGTTCCTGCCCTTCTTGACCCAGATGTCTTATCATGTCCAGGTGACCTCCATTCACAGAAACCTTTGTCACATATTTTATGCCTGTTCTCGTATTGTGGGTGTTGTCATGTCTGAGAATGATTTATGAGGTATTAACAAAAGTTTCCCAAACTGGCCCATTATCAGAATTTTCCCAAACACTAACTGAATCCAAATCTCTTTCTGGGTGATTCTGATTTTCAACCAGGTCTAAAAACCACTAACATAAGGGATAAACCAGATGGAAAATTATACTGACCTGATCCCACACCTAAAGGAAATGGTTTCAAATATCACTTGATGAAGTCAGCTATGTGAGAACATAATTTCCCCCCAGGTTTATTAAGGCATAATTGACAAGTAAAAACTGTACATATTTACAGTATACAATGTGATGTTTTGATATATGTATATATTATGAAATGATTAAATCAAACTAATGAACATATCCAGGCTTTACATACTTATCATTTTTTGTGTAAGAACATTTAAGATCTACTGTCTTAGTAATTTTCAAGTATGCAACACATTACTATTAACTGTAGGTAATGGAGAGCCTATAATCAGTCTCTGGAACTTATTCATTTTGTCTAATTGAAACTATGACCTTTGACCAATATCTCTCCATTTCCCTACTCCCAGCCCCTGGCGACCACCATTCTACTCTTTGCTTCTGTGAGTTCAACTTTTTTAGATTTCATACGTGAGTGAGATCACACTATATTTATCTTTCTATACCTGATTTATTTCAGTTAGCATAATATCTTCCAGGTTCATCCCTGTTTTTGTGAATGACAAGATTCCCTTCTTTTAAAATGCTGAATAGTATTTCATTGTGTATATATACCACATTTTCTTTATTCACTTGGACACTTAGGTCGATTCCATTATTTTGGCTATTATGAGTAATAATACAATGTACATGGGAGTGCAGATATATCTTCAATATACTGGTTATATTTCCTTTAGATATATATCCAGAAATGACATTGTTAGATCATATGGTAGTTCTATTTTTAATTTTTTGAGGAACCTCCATATTGTTTTCCATAGTAGCTGTACTAATTTACATTCCTACCAACAGTGTTCAAAGGTTCCCTTTTCTCCACATTCCTGTCAACAGTTATCTTTGTCTTTTTGATACTAGCCATTCTAACAGGTATGAAGTGATATTTCATTGTGGTTTTAATTTGCATTTTCCTGATGATTAGTGATGTTGGACCTTTTTTTCATTTACCTATTGGCCATTCGTAAGTCTTCTTTTGAGAAATGTCTATTTAAGTTCTTTTGCCACTTTAAAATTGGGCTTTTTTTCTTGCTATTAATTCCTTATGAGATACACGGTTTGCTAGTATTTTCTCCCATTCTGTAGATTGTGTCTTCATTCTGTTGATTGTTTCCTGTGCTGTGCAGAAGCTCTTTCGTTTGATGTGATCAATTTGTCTATTTTTGCTTTTGGTGCCTGTGCTTTTGAGTCGTATCCATAAAATCTTGGCCCAGACAAATGTCATAGAGCTTTTCCCCTATGTTTTCTTATAGTAGTTTTACAATTTCAGGTCTTATGTTTAAATCTTTAATCCATTTGAGTTGATTTTTGTACCTGACATAAGGTAATGGTCTAATTTCATTCTGCTGCATGTGAATATCCATTTGTCACAATGCCATTTACTGCAGAGATTGTCCTTTCCCCATTGTGTGTTATTGCGACTTTACTGAAAATCAGTTTACCATAAGTGCATGGGTTTATTTCTGGGCTCTCTATTCTGTTCCATTGATCTATATGTCCGTTTTTATACCAGTACCATGTTGTTTTTTGTTTGTTGTTTTTGCTTTTGTTTTTTTTAGCTTAAAGAAAGTGATACCACGGAAGTGATACCATGTTGTTTTGATTACTACAGGCTTATAGTATATTTTGAAATCAGGTAGTGTGATGCCTCCATCTCTGTTCTTTTTGCTCCAATTTGCTTTGGCTACTTGGGATCTTTTGTGGTTCCATATGTATTTTAGCATTATTTTTGTGTTTCTGTGGAAATTGTCATTGGAGTTTTGATAGGGATTGCATTGAATCTATAGATTACTTTGGGTAATACAGACATTTTAACAAAATTAATTCTCCCAGTTCATGAACACAGGATATCTTTTCATTTATTGGTGTCTTCAGTTATTCTCATCCATGTCTTCTATGTACACGTCTTTCACCTCCTTGGTTAAATTTATTGCTAAGTATTTTATTTTTTGTAGTTATTTTAAAAGGGATTGCTTTCTTGATTTCTATTTCAGATAGTTTGTCATTAGTGTGTAGAAGTGCCACTTATTTATTTTTTCGTGTCAGACAGGTAATATGGCAAGGTGAGGTTTGAGGGAGGCATATCTCACACAGCAGAGTGAAAACCCAGTCATTGTGCTTATAAACTACAAAAGGGATCTGCTACTGATTTTTATGTTGATTTTGTATCCTGTGACTTTACTAAATTCATTCATTATTTCTAACAGTTTTTTATTGGAGTCTTTAGGGTTTTTAAGATGTAAGAACCTGTCATCTGCAAACAGAGACACTTTAACTTCTTCCGTTCTGATTTGGATGTCTTTTATTTCCTTCTCTTGCCTAATTGCTCTGGCTAGGTCCTCCAGTACAGTTGGCCTTTTGTATCTGTGGGGGTTTTGTTCTAGGATCCTCTTGGGATACCAAAGTCTGAGAATCCTTAAGTTTCTTATATAGTACGTTAGGCCATCCATGTTTACAGGTTCCACACTGGGGTTTCAACCAAAATATGTACAGTTGGCCTTTCTTATCCGTAGATGCAGAACCCATGGATATGGAGGACCAAATGTACTATGTTGAATAGAATTGGTGAGAGTACAGGAAAAAAGTTGTGCAAGCACACAATGAGTTGGTTGCCACCTATAAGCCAATAGAAGCGGCCTCAAAATGAGACCTACCTGGTTTGGTGGCACCTTGATCTTGAACTTCCATCCTCCAGAACTGTAAGAAATAAATTTCTATCATTTAAACAAACAAAAAAGAGACCAAGACAGAGAGAGAAAGAGAGAGAGAGAGAGAAAGAAGTGAGAGTGGGCATCCTTGTCTTGTTACTGATCTTAGAAGAAAAGCTTTCAAGTTTTCACTATTGAGTATGATGTTAGCTTTTCATATATAGTGTTTATTATTTTGCAGTAAGTTTTTTCTAAACCTAATCTGTTGAGTTTTTATCATAAAAGGTTGTTGAATTTTGTCAAATGCTCTTTCTGTATTTGCTGAGATGATCATGTGTTTTCTTGTCTTTCGTTCTGTTAAAGTGGCGTATCACATTTATTGATTTGCATTTGTTGATCTCAACTGACTTACCATTACATCCCAGGGATAATTCTCACCTGATCACAGTGAATGATCCTTTTATGTGCTATTGAATTTGGCTTGCTAGTATTTTGCTGAGGATTTTTGAATCTATGCTCATCGGGGATATTGGCTTGTAGTTTTCTTGTAGTGTTCCTGTTTGGCTTTGGTATCTGGGTAATGCTGGCCTTCTGAAATGAGTTTGGAAGTATTCTCTCCTCTTCAATTTTTTGGAAGAGTTTGGGAAGAATCACTATTCTTCTTTAAATTTTTGGTAGAATTCAGCAGTGAAGCTAGCAGGTCCTGGACTTTTCTCTTATGGGAGGTTTTAGATTACTGATTTGATCTTCTTACTTGTTATTGGTCTGTTCAGATTTTCTCTTTCTTTACGATTCAGTTTTGGTAGGTTACACATTTCTAGGAATTTATCCATTTCTTCTAAGATGTGTTTATAGTTTTTCATAGTAGTTCTTATGATCCTTTGCATTTCTGTGGTATCAGTTGTAATGTTTCTGCTTTCATTTCTGATTTTATTTGAGTCTTTTTTCTTTTTTTTCTTAGTCTAGCTAAAGATTTGTCAATTTTGTTTAGCTTTCAAAAAAACCAACTTTTAGTTTTATTGATCTTTTTATTGTTTTTCTAGTCTCTTTCATTTATTTCTACTCTGAGATATGTTATTTCCTTCCTTCTGATGACTTGGTTCTTCTTTTTCTAGTTCCTTGAGGTGTAATGGTAAGTTAGTTGAGATCTTTCTTTTTTTCTAACATAGACGTTTTCACTAAAAACTTTCCTCTTAGAACTGCTTTTGCTGTGTCCCATTAAGTTTTGATAAGTTGTATTTCCATTTTAATATTTAAAAATTTTCCTTTTGATTTCTTTTTTGACCCATGAGTTGTCAGGTGCATCTTGCACTTTCCACATAATTGTGATTTTTCCAGTTTCCTTCCTGTTATTGATTTCTAGTTTCATACCATGGGATCAGAAAAGATACTTGATATAATTTCAGTCTTCTTAAATTTGTTAAGACTTGTTTTGTGGCTCACCATATGATCTGTCCTGGCAAATATTCTGTGTTCACTTGAGAAGAATGTGTATCCTTCTGCTGTTGGTGAGAATGTTCCCTATTTGTCTGTTAGACTCCCAGTGGTTGCCTAAAGCCCCATTGGCCACCTGTCCCACTCTGCCCAGGCAATAGGGCCTGACCTCTCCTGCTCTCAGTCCCCGTCATACTACCTGACACCTCCTCAGGACTCATTGCCCTTCTCTCTGGGATCTGCACTAATTGCCTTCCCTTTGATTCTCCCTTCTCCCAAGCCTGAAGCATGCTCTTCTGTGCTAGGAGGCATGGAAACCTCTTATCTATGCCCTGAGTTCTGTATGGCTAAGTACCTAAGCTTTTGTAACCCCAAAACTAGGATAAAACTTTGTTTCTTTGCCTTCTATTCTCTTTTATTTCCAAGGCAGTGTGTACAACCTAGCTATTAAATAGAGAGAAATGGCAAAAAGGAGAGGGGGTGATAAAGGAAATACCAAGGAAAAATATCAGTTAATATATGTATGAAACATCAAAACAAAACACAAAATCCTTTGTGGTAGGCATAGTGGACACGTATTTTTGCTTCTGTAATGTGTACATATATGTATCTTAAGTATTTATTACAGCATACACACACACATATATAGTAATGAACAAATTTGAAAATTTGTCATTTGAAATAATTTTTCTCTGAGCCTGTTCCACATTCTAGATTCACTTGCTTTTTATTTATTTATTTATTTATTTATTTGCTTCATCTTTTTGTATCTTTCTTCTTTTTTCTTCTGATACCATTGGTACACACTTTTCTTTTAAATTTAACAGAGTTTAATTGAGCAAAGAACAATTTGTGAATCGGATAGTCCCCTGAACCAGAATAGGTTCAGAGAGACTCCTACATCTCCTAGATTCACATGCTTTTTTTTTTCTCTCACTATGTTGCCCAGGCTACAGTGCAGTGGTGTGATCATAGCTCACTGTAATCTTGAACTCTTAAGCTCAAGTGATCCTCCTGTCTCAGCCTCCCGAATAGCTGGGACTACAGGCCCATGCCACCATGCCTGGCAGATTTTTCTATTTTTTATAGAGACAAGGTCTTGCTATGTTGCTCAGGCTGGTTTCAAACTCCTGGACTCAAGCGATCTTCCCACTTTGGCCTTCCAAGGTGACAGATTTACAGGCG
The DNA here is from genome assembly GCF_041146395.1 of Eulemur rufifrons. Lineage (NCBI taxonomy): Eukaryota > Metazoa > Chordata > Mammalia > Primates > Lemuridae > Eulemur > Eulemur rufifrons. The sequence continues at coordinate 39,181,835 of NC_090999.1, read as the reverse complement.
TGAGCCACTTTGCCTGGCCTCACCTGCTTTTAATTGGAGTTTATAAGAGATGATAAAGACAAAAGTGATTTAAACTATTTTGCTGGAATGTATACATCTGAATGAGTGTTTCCTCAAAAATTGTCACCTCAGGCTACTATATATTTATTCCACTGATATTGCCATAGCCCTAAAGATTTCTGGACTTGTTTTTTTTTTTTATTTTTTGGAATTGTTCTCATTTTATAAACCATAATCTGAAAATGTTAGTAACAAATTACTTTATTATTAAACCCAGCTCCCACCCTACTGATAAAGGTATAGCCCAGCTTGATCCATTTACTGCTAACCTGTATTTAACTTTTGATTAGTTATGAACTTGTTTTTTAGAAGCAGTAGACTAAGATTTTTCCTTCCTTAAAACCATTTAAATGAAATTCTGAAAAGCTCTGAGGTTGATTTTTCTTTTTTGTGTCTTTATCCTTTTTTTATTTCATTCCTTTTTTTCTTTTTTTTTGAAATTGAATTTTAAAGAAAATCTCAAAAATTGTTTTAACAACAGCATCACTGAAATAAATCTATAATTGCCAAAATAACTACTCTGAAGCAATGTGTTATTTGGATAAATATGTGTTGGTAGTTTACTTTAAACCAACGGTTCTTAAGTCGGGAGGCTTCTGACCCCAGGGGACACTTGGCAATTTCTGGGGACGTTTTTGATTGTCTAAACTAAGGAAGGACTTGTTTCTGGCTCTAGTGGATAGAAGCCGGGATTGGTTCTAAATATCCCACAGTGCTCAGAACAGTGCTTAGTTGCCCACAGCTAAGAATTATCTGGCCCCAAATGTCAATACTGTTGAGGTTGAGAAATCTTGCTTTAAACAAATTATCACTTTATAGTCATCTCTCACATTTTAATACATTTAAAAGTTTCTAGTCACTTTCCTCCAGCCTCTGCTGTGCTAAATCATGGAGAAGGAACAAACTTAAGCACCCAAATCGTTCTCTCCAGCACTTGGGCTCATGACCTCTTTGAGGCTTTTTCTGCTTAAGCATAGAGGGTGAGAATGGGAGGGAGAAACCAGTTTCAGTGAGAAAACAGAAGGGGAGGGGAACACCAGGACATGCATGGATTAATATCTAGGTGAAAGTTCCCCTAGCAATCTTTGCATTCTTACTAATTTATCTTATCTCGGGATTTTTTTCTCCCTAAGACTTCTTCCTCCCTTTCTAATCAATCAGGGTTGGCTGCCTTTTCCTTTTCATTCACTATCATGCTGCTCCTGCTCTCTGCCCTTCACAGCACCTTCTGCATTTGAAGGCAAGTTTCCCTTATTAGTTTTCCAATGAACAATTATAATTTCTGTGGAATAGCTTGATTTCCCTGTCCTCCTCTCCTCCCTTACTCTGTACAAGGGGAAAGTTTCAACCCCCCTCCCCACCAAATATGAGGCCAGACATGGCTTTCTACATAAGGGTTAGCTGTTTTGTTTTTATCCTGCAGTCCCCAGTTCTACCACAGAGCTCCCTCCCTGTGCTGGGCCCTTCCTGTAGCTCATTTCAGTTTGTGTGTCCCTGAGCAGCATCTAGAAAGTTCTGTTCTTCCAGGTTTGTCCCTGATGTGTGAGTCCCAAAGTAGAAATCAACAGGGAGCGCAGAACCTCCCCAATATCAAAAGAGAAAGGAAAAAACCATATGGCTCTGTTCCTAGATTATAGGCATGTCCTAGGAAAGCCATATGCTGATTCCACCACTCCTTTCCCTCAGGGAGAGTGTCCCCAGTGTATTGTGCAGGGTTTGGACAAATCCCTACATTTGAGGGTCCACCTGGAAATGACTGGCCATGGTTTTAGATTTCTGTGCTCCTGCCAAGTACTTCTAACCACAAGCAACTCTGAGGTCTCATCAGAGTTGAAAATGAATTCCAGCAAGATGTTCTCCCAAATGGGTTCTGCTTTCTGAGCACTGTTGAGATAGACAGCAAAGAGGAAAAAGTGATCAGGTGCCTCAAGTGCACTCTCTGTGCTTTGGGGTTAGATCTTCATTGTGCTAACATAAGCTGCCCGTGGCTTTGAATAGTCTCTGAGTAATCTGCCCTGTGGGAAGGGCTTTCTACTCTATACACGAAAACAGTTATATTTCTTACATTTGGACTTGACATCTTTAATTTGGGCCCAAAGAACCTGGGTAGATTAAGTTCCTTCTTTACCAGATGACCAAGGCACCATGTGATATTGTCAAAATAAAGGGTCAGGATTTGTGGGGCAGTTGCAGGTGCTGGGCAATGAGGTACCAGCACCTGTACCCCATCAATGAGCTCCTGTTTCCTCTAATCCTGCCATGCATTCTTCCCCTGTCTCTTCCACCCTTAATGAAGGTGTGGCGATTAGTCTACTGCCTTATGGTCTAAAGTAGCCCCAAATTCCGGTTACTACTTTCCCATTTCTCGGGATTACCTTCTTCTCAATCTCTCCACAGCTTTATAGTCAGTTAACGTTATGGTGCAAGCACTTCTCTTTTTAGTCTACTTCTTTTTTCACAATCAAGGGCTCCAGGACTTGGATATTATGCTGGTTAATTAGTTGTTGTTGTTGTTGTTGTTCTTCTTCTTCTTCTTTTCTTTTTTTTTTTTTTTTGTGACAGAGTCTCGCTCTGTCACCCAGGCTAGAATGCCTTGGTGTCACCCTAGCTCACAGCAACCTCAAACTCCTGAGCTCAAGCGATCCTCCTACCTCAGCCTCCTGAGTAGCTGGGACTATAGTTGTGCACCACCATGCTTGGCTAAATTTTTTTTCTATTTTTAGTAGAGATGGGATTTTGTTCTTGCTCAGGCTGCTCTTGAACTCCTGACCTCAAGCAATCCTCCTGCCTCTACCTCCCAGAGTGCTAAGATTACAGGTGTGAACCACTGGACCGGCCAGTTAGCAGTTCTTTAATGTGGTCTTGCAAGTAGATAATTTCAAACAATTAAGTCCTCTGAGAGTCCTTCCAAAAAGGACAAGGACCTCTCTCTTCTGTCCTCTGTTGCTCATTTTGTAAGTGGCCTACATGCAGCAGGATAAGATATTACTCTGGTTTGGAGTTTTAAGTCTGTGCTTCATTTCTTGGATAGCATGAGTCTGCCAAATTAAAGCTCTTGAGTTCTAATATTTCCAGGGCTCTGTGGATGCTACTCCTAAACCCAAATCTTGTTCCTCTACTCAGTCTTGATCTTCCTGTAGACAGCAACATATCATCCTGATGTTTGGTGCCTGCTTGCTTAGGGCAATGTTGAGCTAGCACTTTGAAGATGCTGGAGTTCAGTCCAATGAGTCCGTCTTTCTCCCAGTGCCTCCCAGGCCTGAGCAAACAACTTCAGCAGTATTGTCCTATTCACTGGTTGCCGCTCTTCCTTGGAGAAATTGCAATCTAATGATCATAGTATGCAAATATTAAGTAGATTTGTGAACTTCTGAAGTATAATACCAACTTCTTTAACTTATGCATTGGGAAGTAGAGTAGATGCTTGTCAGAGAACAATCTGAAATCCAAACCACTTGTGACCCATCATTAGTGCCTACCACTCCTCAATCCCTTGATGATCTCTCTCCAGTCTTCTGCCAATAGTTTAAGCAATTAATCAACTCTCTGTTCCTTGAAAAGTCTGTTTGGGCATAATTCAGCAATCTGTGAATTATGGGCATAATTCAGCAATCTGTGAATGCCCCAGAGGGCATGCTTCTTAGAGGCACCAGTGACCTCAACAGCGGCACCTCTTGAGTATTCCATCAACCTCTAGTGTTTCTAAGACTCTCATACTTACTACCAAAGTAGCATCTATCTTATGACTCAGCCAAGGTTCAAAAGCCTCTCTACCTGGCCCTGGTGTACCCTCTCCTGAAAGTAATATCAATATTAAATGATAATTTTCTCCAGTAGTAGAAGGAATAACTTCTCTGGGTAAGGGGTGCTCTGGTGACATGCTTCCCTTGCAGGCTGACAGGCCATGTTTGGGCTATGGGGCACTTCCACTAAATGTAACAGGTCAGGCCATGGTCAGGCCTTCTACCCCAAGGGATGAGGCTATCCTTTGACATCAGGAGGAGAAGTTTGTTGATCATTTTTTAGACTCTTCCTCCTCTATCCAATTCTCTAGAGACCATCTTGTGTGCAATAGTCTGGTGAGCTTCATACAGTCCCCACAGTGTGACATTGGTGCCCAGTCCATCACTGTCTCAGCTTATGAGGAAATTCTCAGCAGTTTGTGTTCAATCCCAACAAGGTGAAGGGATCAGGTTTTACTGTTGTTCCCATCTCTAAGCAAAATACTTCTGGTGGGCCTACAAAGTATTAAGGACTGTTGGATAGCAGGTTATCTACAAGCAACACATCAGTGAGAAAGGAGTCCATACTCCAGAAAGCTGGGGCTAATGGATCCCTTTCATACCTCTATAGTCCTTCATCTCTTGCTTGCTTTGATGACATCTATTCCTGCCACATCCAGTTTGAGTTCTTCCTCTGACTACCTTCCCCACTTCCTCCATCTCAGTCTTATGTAGTCTTTGGGTTTGGAGAGACCAGCTTTCTTTGCTGCCTGTGAATATTTCTGACCTGCGTTAGACTGGTTTCTTTGAGTCTTTGTGCTTCAGTGAGGGCTAGGGAGGGGAAATGGCCTATGTGGAACTAGTGAAAGAAAAGAGGAGGAGGAAATTGCACAGAAAACAGAATAACACTCTGAAAGGTAACCCTGCCATATGCCTTATAGAATTAGAATCGTTCACTCTGATTCTGAATAACTTAAACAGCATTATTTTGGCAGTTTAATTATGAGAATAATGGCTTGAGGTTTGGTATATCAGTGGTTAACGTGAGGCGGGGAAAGTAGCCTTTTGCATGGTCTAAAACACTCATACCGAGGGAAGAATCATATATAATCTGTTACATACCAACTCTTAAAATAAAAGTAGTGGAGTTTTTTCTAGATTTATTCCATAAACTGTCATTCAACTATACTAGATAATGGGTTTGGCCAGGTGTTTTCCAATTAAATTGGCACATATTATCTCTCTAAATTATAAATGGCTGATTTTGATTGAATGTTCATTCTTTATCATATTCTGTGCCACAAACTTTATAATATTATCTAGTCCTCAAAACAACTCTGTGAGTTAGTTTGTTTTATCTTGGTAGACTATGGAGTTCCTGTTTTACAGATGAAGAAATTGAGCTGTAATTTTGCCCAGAGTCACCCAGCTGTTAAGTGATGGGATCCTTTGTGACCCCAGACCCCCTGCTCATAACCCTACATCATACCTTTGCTACAGAAACAATCCATTAGGAAAGTAAGAGTCCAGGCGGCCTCTGGCAAGACCAATCTTGAGTCTGAACTCAGCTTGAGGACCCAGGGTGTACCAGATCAGAGCCATGCTGAGATGCCTCCCTGGACTTGGAGACATCCTTGGAATGGGCATTTGAAGAATTTAGACAAAATCCCTATTTTGTGTGCATGTGTATTCCTGTATGGGTGCTTAAATAATGTTCCAGTAAATGTGCAGCCAATCTCATTCTTTTTTTTTTTTTAGGTAGATAAAATATGCATGAGCCAAAACCCAACAGTATAAGGTCTTTCTTCTACTCTGCAGCCCAATTTGTGCCCCATTCCCTTTTCCATGTCTACTTTTTTAGAGTTCCTTTTATACTAATATGAATAAATGTAAATTTATATTCATACTCCTTTTCTGTATATAAGGCCACCATCTTTAAATTCCGTACTTTCCTTTGCTTTTTTCACGTGGAGATTTACCTTAGAAATCTTTTCATATCAGGACATGAAGAGGTTCCTCATTCTTATTTACAATGGCATAATATTTCATTGGCATGGATGTATTATCATTTATTAACCAGCTCTCTATTAATAGACATTCGGGTTGTTTCCAGGCTTTTGCTCTTACTAACTGATGCAAAGAATATACTTGATATATGCCATTCTGTATACCTATAGGGTCAGTTTCTAGAAGTAGGATTGCTGGGTTTAAAAATATGCATTTATAATTTTGACCAATAATGCCAAATTTCCTTACTAAGGGTTGTACTGATTTGTACTCCCACCAGTAATAAATGAGGACAGAGAGTTTCCCACAGTCCTGCCAACAGAGTTAACATGTTTGGATTTTGGCCCATCTGATTGATTAAAAAATGCTTGGACTTTGGCCCATTCGATAGATAAAAAATATTGGAGATTTCTATGATTAAAGTTACACAAGTTTTCATATGAGGAAGAGCCTTTTTATATGTTATAGTTCCTTCTCTGTGAACTTTGCCTAGTTTCTTCTTGACTTATAGGTCTTTTATCAATTTCTAGAAACTCTTTATATATTAGGGAGAGTAGCCTTTGTCTGTGATATGAATTGAACATATTTTTTACTGTTTGTCCTTTATGGTTAAATTTGTTTGCCCTTTCTTATATCTTCAGAATTTTAAGTCACAATAGGCCTCTCCCACTCCGAGGTTATAAAAGTCTTCTCTCATGTTTTCATCTGATGCTTTCATAGTTCTATTTTTCTTAAGTCTTTAATCTCTCTGGAGTTTATCTTAGTTTATAACATAATGCTTGGATTGAACTTGTTTTTCAGAAGGCTATCCAGTTGTACCACACTATTTATTGATTAAGAGCTGGTATAATCTAGTGCCCACTGATTTGAGATGCCACCTTTATCATATGCCATATGTCATATATGTATTTATTTTATTTTATTTGTATAGATAAAATAGCTTACAATGCTTTAGGAGAAAGTCTGAATTTTCCTGTGGCAACCTTAAAGGCTCTTTAAATTGTGGTAAAATATACTTACTATTTTTACCATTTAATTTATATTTTAACTTAAATGGTTACCATTTTAACCTTTTTTTTTTTTTTTTTTTTTTTGAGACAGAGTCTCACTCTGTTGCCCAGGCTAGAGTGAGTGCCGTGGCGTCAGCCTAGCTCACAGCAACCTCAAACTCCTGAGCTCAAGCGATCCTCCTGTCTCAGCCTCCCGAGTAGCTGGGACTACAGGCATGCGCCACCATGCCCGGCTAATTTTTTCTATATATATTTTTAGCTGTCCATATAATTTCTTTCTATTTTTAGTAGAGACGGGGTCTCGCTCTTGCTCAGGCTGGTCTCGAACTCCTGAGCTCAAACGATCCGCCCACCTCGGCCTCCCAGAGTGCTAGGATTACAGGCGTGAGCCACCGCGCCCGGCCCATTTTAACCATTTTTAAGTTTGAAGTTCAGTGCCATTAAGTAAATTTACACTCCTTCCACTATGTGAGGACACAGTAAAAAGGTGCCATGTATGAGAAAGTGGGCCCGCACCAGAACCTGACCATGCTGGCACTCTGATCTTGGCCCTCCCAACTCCTAGAACTGTGAGAAACAATTTCTGTTGTTTATAAGCTGGAAAAAAAAAAGTACATACACATTGTTGTGCAAGAATCACCACCATCCATCTCTAGAACTTTTTCATCTTCCCACCATATGGCTTTGAATCAAATATACCAGCAATTTTATGACACACCATTCATTTGTAAGGTGTACCTTGATTCCAGAGATATTAAAAGATGAGAAAGTATACATTTTAGGATTAGTGAAATACGATTCTCAATCCCCAAATGTATTTTGTATATTTCTGGATGTTCTGTTCCATATGTTTGTCTCTCTATGTGCCAGTGCCACACTGTTTTAATTATTGAAGATTTATGATATCTTTTAATACATAACGAGGCTAGTTTCTCCTTGTTGGTCTTTTCTTTTTTTATTTCAGAAGACTTCTTTTTCTGATTATTCTTGTCTTTCTGTCTGGATAAACTAAGCAGCTTCTCCTTGGCTCTCATAGATCTTTCCCTCCCTCTTTGTGTCTCTGTTCCATTTAAATTGTAAAACTGCACACATACAAGACCTTACTAAGCCTGAAAGGTGAGCTCTAAATCTAGGGTCAGTGTACCTTCTCTGAAAGTTTGTGTATCTGCTCGATTTTCTTCTCCTGGGTGTTTACTTTAGCATTGCCATGGTAGGGTGGGGTACAGTCCCTTCCTGGTCTATGTTGTCTCCATAAAAGGGAGATGTTCCTATCAAAGTTCTTAGAATCATTTGCTCCTTTTCTATCTTGTACATAGTATCTCAGCCTTTTTCAGTGAAGTTAGCAGTGTCCCTAGAAGGTTGGAGAGTCTGAAACGCAACTGCATCAGGGTTTAAAATGATTCACTAATGGCATTTGCCCTCAGTAGAAGTTTGTTGTTTTGCCAGTTATTAAATTTTTAGCATTTTTAATATTGTATTACTATAAGCTTGGCTATATTTGCATTTATAGACCATAAACTCATTTCTGTTTTGTTTTACTGAAGAACCCATTAAAAGAGCCAGTAAATCTTGTGGAAAATGGCCTTCAGCGATCTTACATGGAGGACTGTACGTCTTTATGATAATTGGATCAAAAATGCTGGTGAGTAACCAAATTTCCTAATTGAGGCTCATCCTTCTTTTTTATGTCATACTCCCATGTTTAATAGGATTTCATTAGAACAGAATGAGAGACATTGCAACTTAACACTCCCTTATTACTAGTTAAGGAAGCAGAAGTGTCAAGGGTTTCATTGCAGACATATATAAAGATAGAGCTACACAGATGGTCATTATAATGTTTACAGTAGTGAAAACAGTCTAAATAGCCAGTGAAGGGAAATGGTTAGTAAATGATGGCATATTCCAACTTAGTAGCCATTAAAAGTGATTTTGGAGAAACAGTGCTCTTTGGCTTGATTCTTCCCTAATGTTCCAAAGGGAAATTAGTTACTGACAACAGTAGCTCTGTCCATGGAAATTCCTGAAGGAAAGAGCTGCAACCCCCAGGAGTGTATCAGAAAGAGCAGGGAATGATTGCTTGGGACACCCATAAGTGATTCTGGATGCCTACCTTCTTTCCTTGTCCATTAAAAAAAAAAAATATATCAATGTTTTAGAAAAGCATTTAATGCCACAGCAGGAAGTTTAAAATATGTTAAATGAAAGCAGGTTATAAAATACCACATATATTTTTTTCATGGGGGTTAGCAGTTATCTCTGGGTGGTAGGATTATGGGTAATTTTTATTAACTTATCTATGTCTATGTATTTTTTAAATCACAACAAATGTATATTGCTTTTATAACTATTTAAAAAAATTTAAAAGTAGAACAAAGGTAAAATTTTAAAAAAAGACAAGGATTCAGAGCATTTTAGATCTAAGATGGATCTTATGTCACTGAAGCTAGCGCAGCATAGCTTTAGAGTTGAAGAAACTGAGACCCAGAGATGTGATCTACCCCAGGTCATGGTTAGGTGATGGCAGAAAAGACTAGAACCCATGTTTTTTGGTTATTATTAGTATTCTGGTATTTAACATCTGAGTTATTTTAAGTTATTGAGTTATACATACCATCATCACCACTGTAGATTGGTGCTTTTTTTAAAAATTTTTTTTAAAGAAGCAGGGTCTCACTCTCAGACCCTGGAGTGCAGTGCTGTGATCGTAGCTCACTGCAGCCTTGAACTCCTGGGCTCAAGCGGTCCTCCCACCTCAGCCTCCTGAGTATCTGGGACTACAGGCACAAGCCACCATGTCTGGCTTGATTGGTTCTTACCTATCTACAAGAAATCACATGTCCACCAAGTTCAGGAGGAAAAAAATGCCACTTCTTGGCACCTACCACATTTGAAATTATATTAAGGTTCCAATTTATGATGATTTCAGCAAAGTTATACTGTTCCATGGTTGGCATCTTTCTCAGCAGACTGCTAAAGACCTGTTTTATTTCACTAAAAAAGTTCCCAACAGTTTTGCCCTTGAAAAATGCCAAGGATCTCTGTAAGTATCCCAGAGGTAGAAAGGCTTCACTCTGGTAGGGGATGGAGAATGACTATTTCTTTATTTTCTTCTTAGTTTTTCAACTTAGGTAATGATACAGGGAACATACAAGTTTCTGAAGGTTTACAGTAGTTCTCATAAATTCAGTATTTAATTTAAATACTAATATTTTAATTGCTTTACAAAATAGAGATCTGCCTTGCTACCTGAATTCTCATTGTTTGAACTTAGGAACCAAGTAGATTTGGGTACAGTTTTTGAAATAGAGCTGTTTGGAAGAATAGATCCCTTACTATCGACTCTTACTTTTCACTACCCCAAATGCAAAAATCCAAGAGATTCAGATAATCAATATCCTAACTCAAGAGCCAGACAGATTTAGATGATGATGAATATCGATATAGTCCTAAAAGTTCAAAATGTTTTAGTATGAACCACTTCAGAATTCCACTTCCACTTTTAGCCACAGATCAGCTCTTTACTTTTTATTAGGAATACTTACATTAAAAAACTGAGTAATGCTAGACCAGAAAAAGGAGTGACACAGGGCTGCAGGTGGTTAAAGATACGGAGTGAGGGGAGGCCTGGAAACAGCAGTGTCAACAGTGCAGGAAAGGTGAGAGGAACTAGGCAGGGAGAAGGCAGGGAGAGCCCATTATCTGAAATTATGCCAATTTGAAGTCTTGGGAGAGGGGAGAAGACATGGGAATGTGGAATGAGAACACCTAGATTTAAGGTCTGACACTACTGTAGACTAGCTAGGTGATCTTGAACAAATTATTTATCATCTCGGAGTCTCAGTTTCTTGTTAGTAAAAACATAGGTGAGAATAGTATCTACCAGCTATCATAATATGCATGAAAGTGCTCTGCTATTTGGGTAGTGGTTGTTACAGATGATAGAGGATTTCATCTTAAACTACTTTTAATATAAAATATCACTTAAAAATGTTTTTTCTTCACAGTTTTTTTTTTTTTTTCTCTCATGGTCTAGCAGGATTAAAATGTTTTATGTTAAGAGTTACAGCTTTGGCCGGGCGCGGTGGCTCACTCCTGTAATCCTAGTACTTGGGAGGCCGAGGCGGGCGGATCGTTCGAGCTCGGGAGTTCGAGACCAGCCTGAGCAAGAGCAAGACCCTGTCGCTACTAAAAAAATAGAAAGAAATTAGCTGGACAACTAAAAATATATAGAAAAAATTAGCCAGGCATGGTGGCGCATGCCTGTAGTCCCAGCTACTCAGGAGGCTGAGGCAGTAGGATTGCTTGAGCCCAGGAGTTTGAGGATGCTGTGAGCTAGGCTGACGCCACGGCACTCTAGCCCAGGCAACAGAGAGAGACTCTGTCTCAAAAAAATAAATAAAATAAAAAGAGTTACAGCTTTATGAAAATCCTATCAGTTATGACAGGAGAGTATTTTGTTTCTATTCAGTGTAGTATTTATCTCTGAGAGCCATTAGGAATCATTTATGGCCATCTTAGTCCAGTTTTACTTTGCTTACTCTGTGAAGGTCTGAACTCATGATCAAGGGCCAAGAATTTCAAGTGTATTCTTGGCTTCGGCCCTAATCCTGAGTGTCCTTGGGGAAACTTACTGACATTCATTAGTTTTCTGATTGCTAGAAAAGTGGGGGTCATGCATAGTTACTTCATGTGGAAAATTCCACAGCTATAGAATTTAAAAGTGGTTTAATTAATACTTAGGCTATAAGAGGATTTATTTTGATTCTTAGATGTGAAATGTCAGATTTTGAAATAATGCTATAGCAGCATGTTCAGCTATGGAAAAATGAAGAAAGTGTTTAGAACACAACTTTCCTTGGGGTAGAATGATGACTTTTCAGACTTAGTTGTGATCTTTGTTTCCAAGTAGATGGAGTATGAGTAGGATTGCTGCCATTCTGAACCTTTAGTATTTCAAAAAGTATTTAAGGTACATGTTTTCTTTCCCTTCCAGCTTCTTCATTTTATTGGTGCTTAGAATTTTAAAGGGTGTACTCTCTGAGTTAGTACATGCTACTTAAGAAGAGAACACTCTCTTATAAGTAGTTGATGGAAAATCTCATTAATATCCTATGTATGTGGCATTCTACTTTCCCTGTACTCTCTCTCTCTGGGATACTTTTAGAAAAGAATTATTAAGCTAGTGATAAGTCAGAACTTTGGTAATCACTGGGTATAGACTCTCAGACAGCCTGTATTCCCATCTTGAGCTTCCGTCTTGACCCTATTCCTGACACTTAAACCAACTTCCATGCCAAATAGATGGCACATGAAACACTCCCTCCCTCATCAGCCTTTCATCTCTGGGGAAAACAGAGAGCACCTCACTCCTGAACCTAACGCATTTGTGGGACCATAGATTGAGTCAGCATTAACTATAGATACCATCCAGCAGCCCTTTCTGCCACCCCCATATCAAGGCATCATCCACACCTGACTTGCTGGCTTCTCATGTCCATTACCTCACCTGGAGGTGGACTCCTTAATCAGAAATTTATAAACCGTTGTTGAGAGACAAGGCAGGAAAATGAACAATAGAGTCACGAAGGTCATATTAAAGGCTGTGAATTTTATTTGCTCCATAAGGGAGAGCTAATTTAAGCAGAGGAAAACTCTAAGCAGAGTTTTGCTTTTAGAAAGTGACTTTGGCAATTGTATGGGAGACAGATGTAGCAGATTGGATCAGAGGCAGGGAAACCACATAAAAGACTACTGCAGAGCATCTAGGGAGGGGTGCTACAGCCTTGAATATAGCAGAAGGAACCAGTCACACATCAAACCCCTAGTTCCTAACTATGACAGTTCATTATGGTCGCCTTTTTAAAATTATTATATATTGACAAATTATAATTGTATATATTTATAGGGTACAAAGTGATGTTGTGATATATATATATATACAATGTAAAATGATTACATGAAGCTTATTAACATATCCAACATTTCAAATATTTATTTTTTGTGGTGAAAACATTTGAAATTTACTCATAGGAGTTTTGAAATATTCTATACACTGTTGTTAACTATAGTTACCATGCTGTGCAATAAATCTCAAAAAACTTATTCCTCTTGTTTAACTGAAACTTTGTACACTTTGACTAACATCTCCCTATTCCCTCTGGCCCCTAGCCTCTGGCAATCTCCATTCTCCTGTGCTTCTATGAATTTGATTATTTTAGACTCCACATGTAAATGAGAACATGTCTTGTCTTTCTGTACCTAGCTTATTTCACTTAACATAATGTCTTCTAGGTTCATCCATGTTATTGCAAATGACAGGATTTCCTTATTTTCTTTAGACTAAATAGTATTCCATTGTGTACATATACCACATTTTCTTCATTCATCCATCAGTGGACACTTAGGTTGATTCCATGTCTTGGCTATTGCGAATAACACTACAATGTACATGGGAGTGCAGCTATGTCTTTTAACATACTGATTTCATTTCCTTTGGATATATATCCCGAAATGGGTTCGTTGGATAGTATGGTAATTCTATTTTTCGTCTTTTGTGCAATCTCCATACAGTTTTCCGTAATGGTTGTACTAATTTATGTTCCCACCAGCAGTGTACAGGTGTTCTCTTTTTTCCAGATCCTTGGCAACACTTGTTATCTTTTATCTTTTTGATAATAGCCATTCTCACAGGTGTGAGGTTATATCTCACTGTGGCTTTAATTTGCATTTCTCTGATAATTAGTGATGTTGAAGAACATTTTTTTTCATATATCTGTTGGCCATTTGTAAGTCTTCTCTTGTGAAATATCTATTCAGGCCCTCTCCCCGTTTTTTTAAAAAAATGGATGCCTGGGACCCATACCTTAGGATTCTGATTCAGTTGGACCAGGGACATTTTTGCCAGTTGACTTTTAAATACTCCAGAGGTGATTCTGCTATGCTGACAGAATTGAGATTTGCTGTAATAACAGCAGCAAGTTTACTGAGCACTTAGGCCCAGTAAGTTATTATTAATAAAAATATCAATATAACTTAATAAGTTATTATTACATATAATAACTTATTTTGTGCTCTATGAAATACATGCTGTTTTATGCCCAATTTATAGATGAGGAAATTAAGTACAGAGAAGTTAAGTCAATTGCTCAAGGCCACATAATGTGCCACTGGGAGAATGAGGATCAGAAGGCAGATTATCTGACTCCAGAGTTGCTGAAATGGGATTTAAAAATCTTGGTATTTTGTTTTATGATTTGCTTTGAAAATAACATTCATTGAATTAACCAGCTTTTCCCATAATTATTTTTTGTCTATAGAACATGAAAGTCACACACAGGACTTGAAGAAAAGGTGTGTGCTGAACACATTAAATTATAGGAAAAAATTATTTATTTTAAAATTATGTTCTTCTGCTTCCTGAGCCAGCCCAGCATGCTTTTCCTGGCTTGTTTTCTTTCTACTGCTATCAGAAGAAGAACAGAGAGATGATGTCATTTGATTTTTTTTCCCCCTGCTGAGTCAATTAAAGAATAAAAATACAACATATCTCTAATTCAGGAATTCTTTCACTGATACCTAACCTAGTTTGTAACCATATATGTGATGGCTATTAATAACAGAATCATTTGAAATAGCTTATAAAGAAAAAGAAAAAAACAAAAGTCATCTATACTCTTGCCACACAAAGGTGGTGATGTTAACATCCTTCCAGAGGTCTTCTTTTGATACTGTTTTCATTGGTCTTTATTTCATTAGGAATAAAAACTAGACATAGTAATATGGTTTATGATGTTCATGTATTTAGGGTTTATATTACCCACTTATACAAGAAATCCATCAAAGTTTGATCAGTTCTAATTCTATCCCTTGGTTCCCAGTTCTGTGATAACTTTTATTTATTGAGATTTTTTTTTTGACATACAGACCCATAACATAAAATGGCCTTGTGGCCATTTTAATTGCACATGGCAACCAGATGTCCTAGGAAACCTGCCATTGTTAAAAAGAAAGAGGGGGAACTAATAGAAACAATAAAAGATTTTGGTGACATGTATCTGGATAGCTGATGTCAATGCTTTTCCTGATTTAAAACTGTGACAAATCTTTTTTTTTTTTTTTTTAATTTCAGCTTATTATGGGGGTACAAAAGTTCAGGTTATATATATTGCCCATGCCCCCTCATCCCCCCGAGTCTGAGCTTCAAGTGTGTCCATTCCCTAGACAGTGCACATCGCACTCATCATGTAGGTATGCACCCATCCCCGCCCCCCACCCCCATACCCCCGAGTCAGAACTTCAAGCATGTCCATTACCCAGACAGTGTGCATCGCACTCATCAAGTACGTATACACCCATCCCCTCCCCCCAGCCCCCACCTCTGTCCAATACCCAATTGGTGTTATTCCCAAATGTGCACTTAGGTGATGATCAGGGAAACCAATTTGCTGGTGAGTACATGTGGTGCTTATTTTTCCATTCTTGGGATACTTCACTTAATAGAATGGGTTCCAACTCTCTCTAGGAGAACCAAAGAGATGCCATATCACCGTTATTTCTTATAGCTGAGTAATACTCCATGGTATACATATACCACATTTTACTAATCCAGTCATGAATTCATGGGCATTTGGGTTGTTTCCACATCTTTGCTATTGTGAATTGTGCTGCTATAAACATTCGGGTGCAGGTGTCTTTTTTATAGAATGACTTTTGTTCTTCTGGGTAGATGCCCAATAATGGGATTGTTGGATCGAATGGTAGGTCTACTTGAATCTGTTTAAGGTATCTCCATATTGCTTTCCACAGGGGCTATACTAGTTTACAGTCCCACCAGCAGTGTATGAGTGTTCCTGTCTCTCCACATCCATGCCAACATGTGTTGTTTT
The DNA here is from genome assembly GCF_041146395.1 of Eulemur rufifrons. NCBI lineage: Eukaryota > Metazoa > Chordata > Mammalia > Primates > Lemuridae > Eulemur > Eulemur rufifrons. The sequence continues at coordinate 39,166,148 of NC_090999.1, read as the reverse complement.
GGGACTTTTTGATAAAGGCCATTCTCACTGGAGTTAAGTGATATCTCATTCTGGTTTTGATTTGCATTTCCCTGATGATTAGAGATGTTTTTTTTTGTTTTGTTTTGTTCTGTTTTTGTTTTTTTTTTTTTGAGACAGAGTGTCGCTTTGTTGCCCTGGCTAGAGTGAGTGCCGTGGCATCAGCCTAGCTCACAGCAACCTCAAACTCCTGGGCTTAAGCGAGCCTACTGCCTCAGCCTCCTGGGTAGCTGGGACTACAGGCATGTGCCACCATGCCTGGCTAATTTTTTCTATATATATTTTAGTTGGCCAGATAATTTCTTTCTATTTTTAGTAGAGACGGGATCTCGATCTTGCTCAGGCTGGTCTCGAACTCCTGATCTCGAGCGATCCACCAGCCTCGGCCTCCCAGAGTGCTAGGATTACAGGCGTGAGCCACTGCGCCTGGCCATGATTAGAGATGTTGAACATTTTTTCATATGTTTGTTAGCCATTCTTATATTTTCTTTTGAAAAATTTCTATTCATGTCCTTTGCCCACTTTTTGATAGGGTTGTTCGATTTTTTCTTACTGATTTTCCTGAGTTCTAAATAGATTCTTGTTATCAGTCCTTTATCTGATGTGTAGTATGCAAAATTTTTTTCCCATTCTGTAGGTTGTCTGTTTATTCTCATGACCATTTCTTCGGCTGTGCAGAAGCTTTTTAATTTAATCAGGTCCCATTTATTTATTTTTGTTGTTACTGTGATTGCCTTAGGGGACTTCGTCATAAATTCTTTGCCTAGGCCAATGTCTGTGAGAGTCTTTCCTACGTTTTCTTCTAGAATTCTAATAGTTTCTGACCTAAGGTTTAAGTCTGTTATCCACCGTGATTTGATTTTTGTGAGAGGTGAAAGCTGTGTGTCCTGTTTTAGTCTTCTACATGTGGCTATCCAGTTTTCCTAGCACCATTTATTGAATAAGGAATCTTTTCCCCAGAGTATGTTTTTGTCTGCTTTGTCAAAGATTAGATGGCTATATGAGGATGGTTTTATATTTCGATTTTCTGTTCTGTTCCACTGGTCTGTGTCCCTGCACTTGTGCCAATTCCAGGCAGTTTTAATAATCACAGCCTTGTAGTATAGTTTGAAGTCTGGCAAATTAATACCTCCCATTTTGTTTTTGTTGCTTAAAATTGCTTTTGCTAAACGGGGTCTTCTCTGGTTCCATACAAAGCGTAAAATTATTTTTTCTATATCTGTGAAAAATGTTGGTAATTTAATAGGGATTGCATTGAATCTGTAGATCACTTTGGGGAGTATCGACATTTTAACAATGTTGATTCTTCCGATCCACGAGCATGGTATGGTTTTCCACCTATTTACATGCTCTGCGATTTCCTTCCTCAGTGTTTCATAGTTCTCCCTATAGAGGTCCTTTACCTCCTTAGTTAAATATATTCCTAGGTATTTTATTTTCTTTGTTGCTATTTTGAAGGGTATTGAGTCCTTAGTTTGATTCTCCATTTGACTGTTATTGGCATATATGAATGCCTCTGATTTGTGTGTATTGATTTTGTATCCTGAGACTTTACTGAATTCATTGATCAATTCCAGGAGTCTCTTGGTTGAATCCTTGGGATTTTCTAGATATAACATCATATCATCAGCAAAGAGTGAGAGTTCAATCTCTTCTTTCCCTATTTGGACTCTCTTGATTCTGCTCTCTTGCCTGATAGCTCTCGCAAGGACTTCCAATACTATGTTGAAAAGTAATGGGGACAGTGGGCAGCCTTGTCTGGTTCCAGTTCAAAGTGGGAATGCTTTCAGTTTTTCCCCATTCAGTGTGATGTTGGCTGTGGGTTTCTCATATATGGCTTGTATCATTTTTAGATAGGCCCCAGATGACAAATCTTAATATGAGAAAATACTTCTAAAATTTTAGAACGTGGTGTTTTTAAAAGTGTCTCTCACGCCAGGCATGGTGGTGCATATCTGTAGTCCCAGCTACTCAGGAGGCTGAGATGGGAGGATCTCTTGAGCCCAGGAGTTCAAGGCTGCAGTGAGCTATGATCATGTTCCTGCCCCCTAGCCTGGGCAATAGAACGAGACCCTGTCTCTAAAAAAAAAAAAAAAAAAAAAAAAAGTGTCTCTCAGCAAGCGTTTGTTGAATTTCTGTTTTGTGCATGATGCTTTACTATTATAAAATCGTTCTTGCTAAGAGCATCAGTGATTTCCTTTTGTTAAATCTAGTGGCACTTTCCATCCACATTTTATCTTCTTTCCTTTTAAAAATTATTGTGTATTGACAAATTATAATTGTATATGTCCCAAAACAAACTCCCCATAGGTAAAAAATTAAAAAAAAAACCCAATTGTATATATTTGTGGGGAACAAATTGATGTTATGATATGTGTGCATATGCATATACACACACACACAATGTAAAATGGTTGAATGCAGCTAATTAACATATGTATCATTTTAATCATTGATACTTTGACTCCTTCTAGAAATTCACTCTTCCCTTGGCTTCAGGATATCTCACTTCTGTGGTTTTCCTTCTACCTCTCTAGCCATTTCTTCTGAGTCTTCTATACGGTTTTCTCTTCTCCTGTCTTCCTGTGGATGCTGAGTCCTCAGGATTCTGACTGTAGCACTGACTCTCCTCACTCTACCCACTTTTCCTAAGACTCTCACTGCTTTTATTGTTCAGCATTTATGTAGTAACGACTTCCAAACCTACATCTCTGGCCCAGATCTCTCTCCTAATTCCAGGTCCATATATCGAGCTGCCTATGAAAGTCTTTATGTGAATGTTTTGCAGGCACCCTAACTGTAAGATGTTCTAAAACAGAAGCCATCTCTTCTTGACCAATCCTACTCCTAATCCTGTGTTCTCAGTCTAACTGATGATATAGTTATCTAAACAAAAAAAATCTGAATGTTTTTCTTAACTTCTACCTATCTTTCATTCCCTGTGTTTAACCAACTACAAAATTTTATATTCTTCCTTACTATATCTCAAAACAATCTGCTATTTATCTTTCCTTATCACTACCTAATCTTTCATGATTTAATTTATAAATTTATTTTTAGCAAATGGCTGTATTTCCCAAACTGTGTTCCACAGACCATTAATTCCATAAGATGTTAAATGGCATTCTACCAAAAAAAAAAAAAATCAATGTTCCATGGCCAAATAAGTTTAGAGAATGCTGCATACCACCTTTCCTACGTTGGCAATTCACAACGAGCATGAAGTACTAAGAAATCCTGCAGTGAGACAACCTGCTTGTGTACCTCAGCATTCTAGTGGCCTTTTCTCCACTTTTTGTGGAAAGTCTTGAAATATCTTGCTTCCATTGCATGATTTGGAACATACTTGTATAGGATATAAGATAAGGAACAAACTTATTTTTCTCCTAAGTAGTGTTTTCCTATCAACAGTTGTTGAATAATTTTTCCCTTTCCTCCTTGTTTGCGGGGCTTCCTTAATCATATGTTAAATTCCTAAATGTCCAGGGACCCATTTTAGAGCTGAGTGGTTTTTTTGTTTGTTTGTTTGTTTTGTTTTTGAGACAGACTCTCACTCTGTTGCCCTGAGTAGAGTGCCGTGGCATCAGCCTAGCTCACAGCACCTTAAACTCCTGGGCTCAAGCAATCCACCTGCCTCAGCCTCCTGAGTAGCGAGGACTACAGGTGTGCGCCACCAGGCCGGGTTAATTTTTCTATTTTTAGTAGACACACGGTCTGCCTCTTGCTTAGGCTGGTTTTGAACTCCTGACATCAAGTGATGCTCCCTCCTCGTTCCCCTAGAGTGCTAGGATACAGGCGTGAGCCACTGTGCCCAGCCTAGAGCTGAATGTTGATTCTTGCTTGATTTATTTATTTTGGAGACAGTAGCATCTGTCAGTATTTTTGAGGGAGGCCCATTTGAATGCAGAAAAAAAATCATCTTTACTAGCTAAAGCCAGGCACATCCAACTGTCAAATGCATGCTCTTCAGCACTAAAATTGAGGCCAAGTGAGTTATCAGTCGTAGGGTTCTATTGAAGAAATTTGGTAGAGGGGGAGTCAGATTTACAGAGGTATTCAAAGTTCATCAGTAATTGGCCACATCATGAGCAAGAGCTGCACTCTCTCCACCCTTCCTTTCCAGTTGATAAAAAGGATGGATCTGACCATCCTGAGGTTAGTCAAGACTCAACTTTGAGTCAGATCCTCCTGGAAACTTATCCATATTTTTTTTCCATAATGCTCTGGCTTCATGTGGCCATTTAGTAAAATTACACCTGAACTACTTGAAATTATTCAAGAATTAATTATATTTCATCTTGAGCAATTTTTAATTGATCCAACTCCACTGGCTTGGAACTGGCAGTTGTCAGGTGAATTTCTGTTTACATGATTGTGAGGCCAATACATTTTTTTTTACTCAGAATATTAGTTGATTAGCCCACATTTTGAACACCTAGAATCCACACTTTGGGTACTTGGAAA